>NW_026652278.1:160353412-160814422 GCF_009828535.3 Hylobates moloch
TATATAACTATGTATATATGTATATATGTATAATTATATACATAATATATAAATATATAATGTATAGTTATATATCATATAATTATATATTATATATCTAATATATGTTATAGTATATAAAATATTATATTAGACTGTATTTTATATATTTATATATTATATTATATTATATAAATATATAAAAAGAATGAGGGAATTGTTTTTCTTGTTTGCTAAGGTGCATTTTGTGTGTGTGTGTGTGCATGTGTGCATAAGTTTCCAAATGGCATAAATTGCTGGTATGGAGTAGAAAAATAAAAATATGTGACTATATTATTAAATAAGAAAGTATACTATTTTCTCGAAAGTACCCTAAGTATTCGGTATCAAAATTTTAACAAAAAAATAACATTTCATGTTTTCGTGGATCCTTAATCAATATCTTACATCCAAATACACTATATTTTGTGTGAAAAGCTGAGTCACTTTAAAATCTTATCTAAATGTAAATAATCACATTATAGCTTACAATAGAAAATAATTAGTATATATTTTAATGTTTTTAAAAATGAAAATAAATTGTTAAAGATTAAACTAGTTTTTTTTCTTAACCTATTATTGAGTACCATAAAAATACACTTTCTCTGCCTTTTGAAAATAAATAAGTTAAGCTGGGCGTGGTGGTTTATGCCTTTAATCCCAGCACTTTGGAAGGCTGAGGTGGGCAGACTGCTAGAGCTCAGGAGTTTGAGACCAGCTTGGGCAACATGGTTAAACACCATCTCTACCAACGTTATATAAAAAACATTTAGTCAGGATTGGTGGTGTGCACCTGTAGTATCAGCTACTTGGGAGGCTGAGGTGGGAGGATTGCTTGAGCCTGGGAGGCAGAGGTTGCAGTGAGCCAAGATCGCACTATTGCATTCCAGCCTTGGTGACAGAGTAAGATTCTGTCTCAAAAATAAATAAATAAAATAACAATAAATGAGTTAAATCTAAAATATATAAACTGGAATAACTAATTTCATTTTTGTTTAATCATTAAAATTAGTGCTGACATAAAGTCCATATATACATTAGTAGTAAATATTAAAAGGAAATTTAAAGATCTGTTTATCTAATTGGGTCCAACAATTTAATAATTTCTTTCACCAACCCATGATATATTTTAATGAAAAATCAGCCTCTATTGGGAGACTTCAGGGACTGGGGATTCAATTTGCCAAGACACAGCCCAGAAATCATGGCCAGTTTGACAGGTTATGAAGCATTACTTTCACTAGAATATATTCTTTGAGGGCAGAGAGACCATATTTTATTTATGGCCTATGACGTAGTCAGCACATGTATAGTTGGTAGGTCATTATAATTTGTACTCATTTATTCAATAATAAATATTTTTCAGTACTTCTATCTCAGACTCTGTGCTAACCATTAGGAGTAAAACTATGAATACAATGGACATTATGTATTCTCATAGAGCATTTAACAACCAGACAACAATCTATTAGTTAACAGGGACAATATTACAGAGTTTGTCTGTTACAAAGGAGAAGCGTATGTGGTCCTGTTTGAGCATATAATAGGGAACCTGACTTAGTTAAGAGACTATATTTAAAGTAAGACCTGAAAAATGCACAGGGGATGCTCAGATCAAAAAGAGGAAAGACCATTCAACATACTGGAAAGATCTTGTGCAATGCCAGAAAGTAGGAAAAAATACGACCCATTCAATAAAAACATTTTCTCTCTTTAACTTAGTAAGTAAGATCCATTTATTCCTGACTTCCATTTTAGGACAATCTTCATGCCATATACTCTCAAAGTAGAGATACTTCTCATGTGTAATACTTAACACAGCTACAATTTTACATCAATGGTTGTGATGATTATCATTAAAACTATTTCCTCACTTATTCTTAACTTCATTATGGCCTGAACAGGGTCCATTTTTATTAGCTGCCTTATTTCTAGTATTAAGTGTAGTATCTTGCATATAATAAGTTCTAATAAATATTGTTGTAAAGAGGAAGGAAAAGGAGGAAAGCAAAGCTGTAAGGTTACAAGACACGAAGCTAGGGTAATGGGCAGGTCTACGTTTCTCAAGGGCAACTGAAACAGTTGAAAGATTTTAAGCAGTTGAGTGCAAGGTCAACTTCAATCACTACATTTATGGAATAGGGGCAGACTTAATAAGAGTAAGAACAGTTAATAGGTGAATACTGTCATTAGTCATAAAGATAGTGGGAAGTCAGGGAAAGGTAGCTGAATTACAGAACTATTTAGACAATAGACTTGGTGAATATATTGAAATGAGGCAACGCATAGGGGAAAGAGAGAGAGGTCAATGACAATCAACCGATTTCTTGCTTAAAAACTAAGTGAATGATGGCCGACCCACCCCTAGGTAGTGTGAGCCTTGAGAAAATGTGTTTCTGTGAGTACCCTGTTCATAGAAACAATTTGATTTAAAAATGTAATACAAAATTCACAGGCCCATGTGAATAATGGATTTCAATTAATGTGCAGAGAAAAAGTATTTTTGTCTGTGTATATTGTCCAGTTAGAGAACAGAAAGACCCTTTGTAGTGTCCAGGTATTATGTATGTTTTGTTGTTAAAGTTTACTACTCATTTCTTTGTATTCTTTATCAAATGTGCCCCTCTTGGCTACTTCTATCACTTTTACTCTAGGGAAAAGTGGCAACACTATTATTCAGTGTTGCTACATGTCATGGGTCTTTGGAATCTGGTTGTGCTGAAACACCATAAAATTTCTTGCCTCTGCAGTTCCCTCATATCATGCATTGAATGCTGATCACATCCTTACTTGGGACACTGTGTCATCCATTCTGCCTCCTGTGAAGAGCAGCTTCCAAAGATCCACCCAGGGTCTCACTGTGCTTCCACGATGACAACCACAAATGCAAGTCTTACCCATAGTAAGACAATGTAAACAATCATTAGTTGTATGATCATGTAAAATACACCACTTTGAGTTTCATACCATAAACAGGAAACAACGTATCTTCTAACTATATCTTCTTTTGAACTCTTCGTGCTGTCATCCCTGCATTCCTAGAATGCTATCTCTTTCAATGATGCCTGCAACCTTATCTTGAACACATTGCCACCAGTGGGAATGATAGCTGATAACTTATTGGCAGAAAAACAACAACAACAAAAAACAGTGATATTTGTGCAAAGAATGTCCATCCTTCATTCAACTCTATTTAAGACTGATGGAGGAGATGCATCATTAACACATAGATAGGAAAAGCCAGGTGGCATTGTAGCAAAAAGGTGAAGATTCCTCAGAAGGGATAAGAACAACAACCCCGAGGATTGCCTTCCCATGAAATAGAGCCCATGGCAGGAATGGGGTGAACATCCTGGGTGCAGGCAGCTGAGAGCTCACATGGTAAAGGATGCTTGCCACCTTCCCAGCCACACTGGGGTGCTGCATCACAGTGGAACACAGATGGGTGAGAACCAACCCATGGGTCCACATACATGCAACTTAAATTCAAAAGTAGGTGATGAATCATAGGTATTCAGAGCCCTGAACTTAGCCTGGTGTGAAACATGAAGGAGAATCACCAAAATCAGACATCCAAAATCAGCCTGTCAGTACCATTCTGGCAGTCCAGTCTCAAACAATCCCATAAAAGAAATAACTACATGGGATAGCAAGAGTGGTCTGTTTACATGAATGCCCTCCTGGAATTGAGTTGCTTATGGCATAAGGTCAATTATGGAAGCAGAGATGAAGATGCTGAGACAGGAACGCTGGGACCCATGTCTAATGAGGTCCAGTGAAGCCAGGTTCAGATTCAGTGCATTCTGCCCAAATGACACTGCTGACACTGAGACAGTCCCCAGCACTGGAGAGAGAAATAATTTGAAGAATTTGAGGAAGATGATCAAATATGTGAGGCTCCTTCAGCAGCCAGGCTTGGAAAGGACCCCTGCTTACTTGGGTACAAGGGTGGTAGTAGATATCAACGCCATTTACTGAGGTAAAGAACACTGGGAAACTCTGAATAGATAAATTAGTGAATTCAGCTTCCGAATATGTGGCTTCTAAGGGGAAATATTGAAGAAGAAATCAGATAAATGCTTAGAGGAGATGACATGTGCATTCAGGAGGAATATATATGTATGGTATTATGTGTATATCATATTGTATTAATCTCTCTTTCCCCTATCTATCTATATATCTTATCTATCGTCTATCTATCTAGTGCACGAGAGAGACTTGGATGAGAATGTAGGGGAGAAAAGAGATGACAAACCACTGAATAAAGTCCTTGAGAAGCCATAAATACTCACCTAGAATTGCCTAAGCCCACAAATAATACAGTGATAAGAATACCTAGTAAAGGAAAAAGGAAAGAGAATAAAAGAAAATGTTACAGAAACCTGGGGGAAATATTTTACAGAAAAAGGGAGTGAAAAGCTGTGTCAAATCCTGCTGGGAGATCAAGTAGGATATGGACAGAAACATGTCTATTAGCAACATGGAGTTCTTGATAACTTTGGCAGGAGCACTTTCCCTGGCCTGTTGGGAGCAGAATCCCTTTTTGAAGTAGATTTAGAAAGTGGCTAGATTGAGAGGTGAGTAAATCAAGACAAGTGTAGTTAACTCCTTTTTAAAAAATAAGTTTGACACTGAGGAGTTGAGAGAGAAAGAGATGTAGTAGGAGGGAGATTCGGAGCAACAGTGGAACTTCTGGAAGAGGAAATATGATTCTCAGAAAAAAATTAGAATATTTAAACTTTGAGAGTGAGGGCAAGAGGAGGTGAGGTTTGGGAATACGTTTCCTGAGAAGGCGTCAGAATTGTATCCAGAGCACAAGGAGGCACAGGTGACAGAGTTGGCCCTTGAGAGAAATGCTTCTTCCATTAGAGCCAGAGATAGGAAAAGAGTAGGTGCAAATGAGGGAACATTTGATGAAGTTTAAAAAAATTAAATTGTTTGCTGTGACAATGTCTATTGTCTCTGCAAAGTACCAGACAGGGGTAGGAGTATGAAGTATGAGAGGCTTAAACGTATGAAATAAGCCAACAATGTTTGAACTAGTCAGTTCTGGATGTGATTATTAGGTAGAATTAAGAAACAGTAAATTTCAATGCTGAACATTGTGACCTGTGGACATCAGTGACCAATAATTAGGGGCAATCAGAGTGTCCTTTTGATTCATTTTCTCTGCCTTGGCTCAGCAACCAAGATGCAGGCATTGAGAAGATGAATAGTCAGCTTTGTCCACAGCTGGGTCTAGTTGGGCTCTCAAGGTTTGGGCAGAATACAAATTTAAGTTATTTCACATTGCTTCTAAAATTACTAGGAACCAAAGTGTATACAGCAGAATAAGGAGGAATAAGAACAAATAGAGAAGTCAACGAGCCAGCAGAATAAGGAGGAATAAGAACAAATAGAGAAGTCAACAAGCCATCCTAAAAATAGCAGCAGTGGTTCAAGATAGAAGGATAGGGTTTGGGGATTGAACATGAGATAAATGGCTTGGAAATTAAAGGATGGAGCAATTTCAGCTGGAAACATGGCAGATGCTTTGGAAAGCAGTGGTTTGATGGGTTAGAGGAGACAGATGACGAGGAACAGGAAGTTTGGCGTTAGATAGCTCCACTCTTTCATGTATGACACTGGCTTTAGAAGTCCTGAAGTTTTATGACCAATGAATTCATCAGATAAAATAGTATATTCATCAAAAATTCTTTTAAGTACATGATTTTTCTTTCAGAAATCATCTAATCCTTTTGAATTATCTGTCCATGCCCTTGCTCCTCTCTATTAAGGGTACTTTGAGATGCACAGAGATTACATATTTTATATTCATGGTTTGTCTTCTGAATCTTTTCAAACATAAGATTAATATAATCATCTCTTTCTATCTCTGGCTTTTCTCCAGACCTCAGAGGATTTAATTCATTTAATTAATAGAATATTCAGTATTCATAGGAAGGCTGCCTTGAAGTAGAAATAAATGATCCTTCAGGGACAGGTTGATTATATTGAACCTAGTCTCAAATATTAAGATGTACCAAATGTGTCACATACATAAATACATTAAAAAAACTCATATAAAAATATACTTGGATCAGGCCAGTGAAGATTAAATTTTATAGTCTCTCTATAAAATGTATAACATGTTCTTTCTTATATAAAAATTAATTATACAAGCAATGAATATATTATCATTATAAATAAATCAGTAAAGATATAGTATATAAAATATGAAATATCATTCTTTAATGACACACTTTCAGTCCCTTAAAAGTAATAATTTTGTATTTATCCTACCAGCTTTTCTCCCTTTTAAAAAGTTATTTTTATTGGAAAAGACATTAAGATTCATTGAAGGAATATATAACATATAGACTGTTTTAAAGAAGAAAAAAATCTATTTATGGTAATCTATTTGCTAGAGGTTATATACACAGACGTATTCTGCTTATTTTCACTTACTGTTTTTCATAAACATCATTGATTGCTGTGTAATGATATTCTGTTTCATAAATTTACCGAACTATTTCTTTTCGTTCTATCTCTACATGTTTAGGTGGCTCCAATTACAAGTGATGCCTCAAAGAATATCTTACAATCTTTATATTTGTCTTCATTTTTGAATATTACTTTAGGAAATATTACTTTAGAAAAGAAAGTTATTGTTCAAAGTATATGAAAGCTTTAAAGAATCTTGAATTAAATCACCAATTGTTTTTCTAAAAGTTTGTTTAAACAAATACTTAAATTGTTTAGGGCTATTTATTGATATTGCACCACTTAACTACAATATTTTCATTATTCACAATTCTATTTAAAAGTTGTTTGCTAAAATTTGTGTTCATTTGATGATTTGTTATGTTAAATATTCTTTACCTGTTTCTTAACTGTAATGGGCCTATTGTTTGGATATATATGAACACTTCACCCAGGTTAACTATTTGTTTGTTTTCCTGAAGAAAAATAATTTATTATCTAACATTAGCCAAAATGATCAATTTGTCTGACTAATCTACCTCTTATGGATTTTTATTTATCCTACTAGTCTTTTCTGATAGCAAAGAACAACAAACCACATATAAAAGTGGATGTGTATGCATTTTTTCTCCTTTTTGTCATTTGTTTTGCTTTGTTTGACTTTTACATTTGAAGAATATGAGTAAAAGAAACAGAAAGCCAAATTCCTGCACACGAAGTGCTGGCTAAACTGTACAAGGTACTATTACATATGGTCATCCTTCCCTCTCCAACCTAAAAAGAACTAAGAATACAGGACAAATAATAATTTTTAAAGTAGGGGGCATCTTTGATAGATAAGTGGTGGAACATTAAAAATAAACTTGGTCAGTCTACAGTTGTATCCATTCTCTTTAGACCTGGGTCAGTCCAATTTAGACCCGGGTCAGTTTCATTCAAGAACTTTGCTGAGGTGGCCCATTCCTCATTTCCCTTTTGCAATCACCTTGCATCTAAGTAAACAAAAACTATCAAACCATCCTAGTTGCTAACAAAACTTAGTTGCTAAAATCCCTCAAGGGATACTTCCAAATCTGGAATTGGAGGGGACTTTAGCCTGGAAAATTAGTATGCTATCCTGTTTAGAAGATACAAATTCATAGGAAAAGTATTAACTTGTTTAGCAGAGTGAAGGAAATGGTAACACACAGTGTCTGCAAGGGGGAGGTTCATTAGAAATGAACCAATGTCACATTTTCCAATAAGGTGAATGAGGAAAGCCTTATGTTAATAAGATTAAATATTGTTAATTTTCAGAACTGTGTGGATTAAAAAAACCTAAAAGTTTCTAGAGGGAATAAAAGGATAATAAAACAGATCATATATCAAGAAATGGGAATAAAATAGTATCACATTTCCAACAGAAAACAAAGGCAATGTTTTTAAATTTTTGAAGAAAAGTATTAGGTATAATTCTACATCCAGATTATTAATCCAAGTGCAGGCAGAATACAGATCTTTTCAGAAATATCAAGAACAAATACTTCTGCCTCCTTTCAACTTATTTTTAGGAGACTGCTGGTAGACGTGCTTTTGAAAAACAAGACTGTAACTTAGAGGAAGAAATGAAACCCAAGATACAAGAGGTCCCAACCAGGGGAGAAGTGATGCAAACTTCTGAGATGCCAGCTGTTCAGCTGTCGTATGAGGCTGAGTCTGGATTGAAGTAGGGTGACAGAAGACTCCAGGAAGGATAGCTCCAGGAAATAAACAACAATAACAAAATAGAGAATTATCGATTATCAGACTGTGTTTCAGCATCTGGAAGAAACTCCAGCTTGGCTTATGAGATATAAGTTAGTAATATTTGATCAAAAAGGAGAGACCCAAATAAAAATATAAGAAAAAATAGCTTAACAAAGTTAAAAGTGACATTTCTCCCCTAGAAAGTAGAATTGGAGTGGAGAAAATATGGAAGGAAAAAGCTCCTTTTCTTTGTTAAATATGAAATATATGAATACTTTGATAAAATGAAAACATAAATAGCGATCAGAATAATATTAAAATAAAATAACTGGGAATTGAAATAAGGAATTAGATAAGAAACACAAAAAAAGTTGAAAAGAAGTTAATAAAAGTAAGAATAAATTATAAGAAGAGAATAAAAAACAACAGAACAAAGTTCACATTTGATCATTAAAACCAAAACTTTTTTTTTTAATGTCAATAAACTAGACCTTTTTTGGCAGTTTTAATCAAGAAAACCACATGATGCAAAATATTTGAATGACAACAGAAATTAAACAATAGCAAAACCAAAGGGGAAAAACAAAGTAATAACATCACATGCGGGGCCAAATTTTTTGAAAATATAGATGAAATAAATAATTTTTTTTCTTTTTTCTTTTTTTTTTTTTTTTTTTGAGACAAAGTCTAGCTCTGACGCCCAGGCTGGAGTGCAATGGCGCCATCTCAGCTCACTGCAAGCTCCGTCTCCCGGGTTCACGCCATTCTCCTGCCTCAGCGTCTCGAGTAGCTGGGACTACAGGCGCCCGCCACACGCCCGGCTAATTTTGTGTATTTTTAGTAGAGACGGGGGTTCACCATGTTAGCCAGGATGGTCTTGATCTCCTAACCTCGTGATCCGCCCTCCTCGGCCTCTTGAAATACTGGGATTACAGGCGTGAGCCACTGTGCCTGGCTGAAATAAATGATTTTTAATGAATTGTAATGAATCAAAATTACTTCGAGGCTATACCTGAATATTCCAACGATCAAAAAAGGAATTAAAAAATCTGTAAATGCTCTAAGCAAAAGGGGCAAGCCTAAGGAGTTTCATCGGCAATCCTGTCAGCCCTATCACACGTTTGATCCAAAGCCGGAATGCAGGTTTTCAAAGCACTTCGGTCATTTACACTTCATTTTTCTTCCTCCCCTTCTTTTGTTCTCCTCTCTCCTTTTTTTCCACCTTCCATCTGCTTTTACCTCTCCATTTGGCCAAAAATGCTGAATTACTGCCAAATATATAAGAAATGGCGAATGAAGGAAAGAAAGTACAGACGTTCCTGACTTATGATTTTTTGCCTTTAAGATGGTGTGAAAGTGACAGACATTCAGTAGAAACCATACTTTGACTTTTGAATTTTCATCTTTTCCTGGGCTAGTGATGCGCAGTATGATTCTTTCCCCAGATGCTGCAGCTAGGTGGTCACAAGGTAAACAGCTGATATTCTCGGGTACTTATGCCCGATGATTTTGCTTGAATGTAGGACAATGTAAGTCTTCTGAGCATGTTTAAGGTGGACTACTAAGGCTAAGTATGGTGTTCCGTAGGTTACGTGTATTAAATGCACATCCTACTTATCGTACTTTCACCTCAGTAGGAACGTAAGCTCATTGTAAACTGGGGAGCATCTTTAATTTTTTTCTTCATTTATTCATTCAATTAGAATTTTTTGTTTGATCGGTGTGTGTGTGTGTGTGTGTGTGTGTGTTGTGTGCATAGAGTGTAGTGTAACAAGGGAAGAAACAGATCTAAGACTTCCTCTTCTCCTTACTCAAGCCTCATTCTGAGGTGTGAATTGTGACTTAAGCATCTTCAAGTCACATTCTTCTTGGACCGGCGACCTTTAGCCACTGCCAGCAATCCCATCGTGGGCAGGGCTCCATAGGGATTTGCAAGATAGAAATTGCCCAGCTCCTTTTAGTTTAGTCAGAAATAAGGACAATTAATTGGAGATAAAATTATTTTAAAGATAACAATGAGATTCCTTCATCCTTTCTGTTTATCCTTCTACCTCTACATTCAAAGCCAAATGCTATGGCTTTAGTTTCTTTGATGCAGACATGTTAAATACAATCACTTAGTCACAACTCCATATTATTGTTGTCTCCAGAACTTCACAGAGCATTTTTCTGGTAATAAGTGAAGTTTATTTCCAACAAGTTGTAAAAGCATGGTGTAAGATCCTTCTTGTTTTTAACTTAATGAAAAAAAATCCCATTTACATTTTGCAATGTGGGAAAACACATGCCACATCTCTGCAACTTGTTTGTGAGAAATAGAAAAGCTTACACCTACGTTCTCTTAACACTTCTCTCCTTATTTTTGGTCATTACATTTGCAGATATGAGTCAGAAGTCTATTATCATCTGGAGATGAAGAAAATATAGACAATTCCTGTGTGTGTGTGTTTGTGTGTCTTTCCAAATAGCGTACAAATGACCCAAGCAAGGGGAAAATGCCAAAAATCAGAAAAATAACAAACAAAAATCATTAATTCATACACTATTGTGAGCTGCATTTTCACACTGAAAAAAGTTAAGTAGGTAATATAAATATGCTGCAGCTGAAAAGCATTCGACAGTCCGATATCACTTTAATCAGTGTGTGCTCACAGTCATTTGAATTGTTCACTCATAACCAAATGGGCTACTTTCATCTTTCTCCAGTGTAATACTTACAGCATCTTCTCAACAATAACTTGTGATAATACTAAAGTGAACCCCTGGGACTATACATCTCACAGAGTTGTAGCTATATCTTGCTGTTGTCTGGCCTTTCTGTTTCAAATATCTCAAAGGAATAATTTTCAACATGCTAGAGCCTTTTTCACTCTAGTATCTATTGTGATTGACAACGTAATCCATGCTAATTCATTGCTGACCTGCATTTTTCTGACTAGCATACCTCTAAAGAATAACCATGGAAAAGACACAAATGAAAATTAGAAACTCTGACAGCAGTGTTACATTCAGATCATTTGTTACTATAGAATTACATTCCCTAAAGTCATCTAACAGATCTCATTGGTTTTCTATATTTCTTTAAAAATTATTATATATAATCGATGCATGATAATTATACATATTTATCGAGTATGGTGTGATATTTCAAGACATGTACACAACATGTATTGATCAGTTCAGGAAAATTAATATTCCCATTACCTCAAACATGTATCATTTCTTTGTGTTGTAAATTTTCTCTTTGTTTTTGAGATGGAGTCTCACCCTGTTGCCCAGGCTGGAGTGCAGTGCACGATCTGGGCTCACTGCAACCTCCGTCTTCTGGGTTCAAGCAATTCTCCTGCCTCAGCCTCCTGAGTAGCTGGCATTACAGGCGTGTGCCACCATGCCTGGCTAATTTTTATATTTTTAGTAGAGACGGGGGTTCACCATGTTGGCCAGGTTGGTCTCGAACTCCTGACCTTGTGATCTGCCTGCCTCAGCCTCCCAAAGTGCCGGTATTATAGGCATAAGCCATTGGGCCTAGCCTGTGTTATAAACATTCACAATCCACTTATCTGCCTATTTGGAAATATACAATAAATTGTTATTAATTGTAGTCACTCAGTAGTGCTATAGGACACTAGAACTTGTTCCTTCCAACTAGCTGTATCTGCTGTCCAACTTCTGGCTATCCCAATCCTCCACCCCAACCCTTTCCTACCTCTAGTAACCACTAGTCTACTTAGTCTGTGCTCTACTTCTATGAGGTCATTTTCTTTTTGTTTCCACATACAACTGAGAACATGAGACATTTGTCCTTCTGTGCCTGGCTTATTTTGCTCGATGATGTCCTTCAGGCTCATCTATGCTGCTGCAAATGAAGGGATTTTTTTCTTTTTATGGCTGAATAGTATTCTATTGTGTGTACATACTACATGTTAATATTGGTAAAATTACAATGATTTTTGTTACAGTGAATCAAATACCAAATTTATTTAGAAAAACCATTGCTGGCCAGGCGCAGTGGCTCACCCCTGTAATCCCAGCACTTTGGGAGGCTAAGGTGGGCGGATCATTTGAGGTCAGGAGTTCAAAACCAGCCTGGCCAACATGGTGAAACCCTGTACCTACTAAAAATACAAAAAATTAGTCAGGTGTGGTGGTGGACGCCTGTTATCTCCGCTACTCTGGAGGCTGAGGCAGGAGAATCGCTTGAGCCCGGGAAGCGGAGGTTGCAGTGAGTAGAGATTGCGCCATTGCATTCCAGTCTGGGTGACAGAGTGAGACTCCATCTCAAAAAAAAGAAAAGAAAAAAAGAAAAAGAATAAAAAAAGAAAAACCATTGCCTCTCTCCCACTTTCATTCTGATATGCTGTTTTGAAAATATATGAAAGCTCAAATGTTTTATATACTCCAGAGATACCCATGAATATGTGCCCCACATGAACACATGAACGTCATTCATATTACATATATCTGGAAGAAAACCGTATAGAATGACTTCACTAAAATATGAGACTAGCACCCAAGAGAAACGACGCTCCCATAATGTATAAGTGGATTTGACTTCAGCACAGACTGTCAGAGAAAGTCTCTGACTTTCTCGCTCTTCCCCACTTGTGAGTTTGCTATAGAGAACCTTATCTGATATTTGGCATGTAACCTTCTTAAATATTTTAGTAAATGTTTCTATATACCTGTAAATAATATATAAGAATGTGTATCAGGATTTTAAAATGTAGCCGTACTTTTCCATTTCTACCTTCTTTTAACTTTGCACAAAATACTTTATTTTAGTTACTATCACAGTTACCTCCGGGTTATTAACCAAGGTTAATGTGAACATTTACAGATTTGGTGGCGGAAGTTTAAAACTGCATTTAATATTATCAAAATATGACTGGTGCTTGTAATGGCAGCCTTTGGCATGAACACAAAGATTGATATGCATCATATTTCATTCTAAATCACAAGTAAAATGAAATAGCTCCCTTGTGTTTGATTTGTTCCTGGTGACCATCTTGATGATTGATGCAGATAACCACACGATCAGCAGCACCTGAAATAAGTATTGATCTTCATGATTGCTGAAAGGAACAGATGAGCTTTCACAAGCCCCTTGACAGTTTGGACTTAAAAAAATATCTTTGACAAATTTGAAGGCTTTGATATTTTTCTCTGGATCCACTCTGCCTCTAAACATTACAAAAGGACAATTGTCTTTTTCCATCTTAAGTATCCCGGATTTATGACAGTCTAAGATCAACAAAGTAAAATAACAGAAATCAGAAATAATATTCTAATGGAAGAAATGCAAATCCCTCCATGAAATTTAAAAACAGTTGTGAGACACAAAGCACTTGTTTAACGAGTCAAAATGATACTGACAATACAGACAAAAGACGTTGAGTGCAAACCCTGAATTGGGAAAGAACTCAGGTGGCCTTATCACTGATTATATTCACTTTTATATTAAATTAATAATAACCCTACATCATCACAGAGTTCTTGTAAATCCTAATAAAAATAATATCAGAGAGAGAACTTTCTAAATGCTAAAGTTGCATCTTAATTTAAATTAAAACAGTAATTGGTAAGCACTTGCAAAATATAAGTTATCTGAACAGTTCAGCAAGGGATGGCAGGAATTTAGCTCCTCCACTCCTGACCTGGCTACTACAAATTAATCTCCATTAGTCTCACATCAATTAAAAATAAACAATTTAAATATAAATTGTGTACTTGGTACATAATTAATAAATCAGCACAAGTCCTTTAACTCACATACCACTAGATCTCTGGCCCCAGGATCCTCTCAGAATTTCTGGAATTGTTAATCTTTGTCACCTAGTTCTTTTTTCCTTTTTTGTTTTCAAAAGTTCTGGAGTAATAATTTCTGTACATCAAAGTTTAGATTTTTGTTTGTTTGTTTTTTCTTTTGAGATAGGGTCTCACTCTCTCACCAGGGTGGAGTGCAGTGGTGTGATCTTGACGCACTGCAACCTCCACCCCGTCCCCGGGCTCAAGAGACTTCAGCCTCCAGAGTAGCTGGGACCACAGATGCTCACCACCGTGCCTGGCTATTTTTTGTATTTTTGGCAGACACAGGATCTCGCATATTGCTCAGGCTCGTCTTGAACTCCCTGGTTCAAGCGATCCGCCCACCTCAGCTTCCCAAAGTGTTGGGATTAGAGGTGTGAACAACTACGCCTGACCAGTTTAGATTTTTAAAATATTACATTTTTTTCATGTTTATATCCTCATTATTTCATCCACAATATTTAAAAATGGCAGCATTCTAATATTGAGTCATGTTCTCAGAAAAAGAATAAAAGTTTCAGACTAGGTGTAAAACCTAGAAAAAAAGCCCAAGTTATCACTCAAAAACCTAATCTTAAATGTATCCACCTGCAAATCCTTTGCTGAATAACCTAATCTTGATATCTGTTCACAGAAGCCTCCATTAACCAAACCCATAGCATCAACAGAGGGAGGAATTTCAAAGGGTATAAATCCAAAGTGGAGTCGTGGTTGCTCTTAAAATTAATCATACTTAATTCAAAATTTTTAATCATTTGTCATTCTTTTTTTATTCAGCTCCTTATTTTTCAACTGACATTTTGGAAATGAAACATCCCTGTATATTCAAAATTATTTTGCAGTTATTTAATTTTTCAGTTTTGTTAAACAATAAAAATCTATATCTTGCAAAACTCCAGATATTACTTCCATGAAATTGATAGAAAAACAAAGACATTGTTTTTCATGCTGTTTACAAAACTTCTCATCAAATTGTAACATGACAAATATAGTTCTTTATCCTTTAAAGAACTATATTTCATGGATATATATAGTAATTCTAACTATCATTAATGTAATAGTTTATTTTTAAATATGTTCAAACATGATGTTCAACAAATATTAGTTTCATTATATAATTTCACTAACAAAGAAAACCTAAGAAAGAAATAGTTTTTTAAGGTGAATATGGCCCAAAATTGTTTTCTGAAACATCAATGTAATAACAGAATTTCCAAAGGTGGATAAGTAAATATAAGGAAGTAAGCAACAAACATCTCTAAATTTTCAGTGTAGAATATAATGTTTATTTAAAGATATTTATGTAAGCCTGTAGTAACTTTTTTCAAACTTGCTAAGAAAAAGACTCCTTAGAATAAATTAGCTAGAATTTTCTCACACTAATGTAAAACTACCAGAAAAAGAAATAGAAAATGAACATGAAAATAAGCATCTATACACTTTTATATGGGAGACTTTGTAAATGGAAATAATTTGTCTCTTTCTCTCTCTCTCCTTTTTCACTCATAAGGGTAACTATCTACATTCTTGCTAAGAACAAAAAGGAGTTGTGAAAATAGAATTAAAGTCGGGGACTTTCCATCAGTATAAATGGTCTTTGCTCATTATGAATGGCAAAAACTGGCTGGGTGTGGTGGCTCACACCTGTAATCCCAGCACTTTGGGAGGCCAAGGCGGGCGGATCATGGTGTTAGGAGTTCGAGACCAGCCTGACCAACATGGTGAAACCCTGTCTCTACTAAAAACACAAAAATCAGCTGGGCATGGTGGTGAGCACCTGTAATCCCAGTTACTCAGGAGGCTGAGGCAGGAGAATTGCTTGAACCTGGTAGGCAGAAGTTGCAGTGAACAGAGACCAGGCCACTGCACTCCAGCCGGGGCAACAGAGCAAGACTCCGTCTCAAAAAAAAAAAAAGGCAAAAACTGCTTCATTAATCTGGCAACATTATTGAATGAGATAGTCAAGACAAATTAATTGTCCACAAACCTCAGTCTTGTTTTTTAGCAACCACAGCTTTCTCAGTTTTAACTTTTGGGGTGGCAGTTTTTTTCAATGCAGTACATCTTTCCTCCTTTCTCAAACAGAGACCAATTTACATAAGCAACTTTCCCTTGAAGACTTTATCATCATTGTGATAATAATTACCATGAATATCATAATGAGCATCTTTGTAAATGGTATTTTAATTTCTGTTATTAGGCCATTTATACAAAATATCATAATTAATTAATACTTTTTTTTCATTTGATTGAATGCTAATGAAAATACTGATAAGAAAAGGAATATAATGTTGCTTAAATTTTTTTATTGAATAAACTGGCTAATTCTTATTAAGACTACATTTATCTTGAAATTATTGTAAGAATGAGAAGGAAATGACAATTCTGAGAATTATTTCAAGATATAGGAAATCATATACTTTTGAAGATATGAGAAAGACATTTATGTTGCTTTTTTATATACATACAAATGAAAATGTCTTTTGAACATTTACTTGAATTTTCTTATCCTACAAATAAAACAGGCTTTCAATAGGTTTTATGTAGCTTTGTATGTCTACATAGTTTTATGTGGCTGGCTACTTATTGCAGAAATCTTTCATCTATGGAAGAATTAAGAGTCATGTTTTGGGAATAATCTATATTTTCTGGTAGCAGTACGTTTGACTTTTTAATTTCTTTTTCTATTAAACAAACAAACAAACAAACAAACAAACAAACAAACAAACAAGATCTCACTGTGTCGCCCAGGCTTGACTGCAGTGGCATGATCACAGCTCATTGTGAAAGGTGGCAGCATGCTGGCAGTCCTCAACAGCCTTCACTCTCTCTCGGTGCCTCCTCTGCCTGGGCTCCCACTTTGGCGGCACTTGAAGAGCCCTTCAGCCCACCGCTGCACTGTGGGAGCCCCTTTATGGGCTGGCCAAGGCCGGAGCCGGCTCCCTCAGCTTGCAGGGAGGTAGGGAAGGAGAGGCGCGAGCGGGAACCGCGGCTGCGCGCTGCGCTTGCGGGCCAGCCAGAGTTCCGGGTGGGCGTGGGCTTGACGGCCCCGCACTAGGAGCAGCCGGCCGGCCCAGAGCAATGAGGGGCTTAGCACCCGGGCCAGCGGCTGCAGAGGGTGTACTGGGTCCCCCAGCAGTGCCAGCCCACCGGCGCTGCACTCGATTTCTCACCGGGCCTTAGCTGCCTTCCCGCGGGGCAGGGCTCGGGACCTGCAGCCCGCCATGCCTGAGCCTCCCACCCCCTCCATGGGCTCCTGTGCGGCCGGAGCCTTCCCGATGAGCGCCGCCCCCTGCTCCAAGGCGCCCAGTCCCATCAACCACCCAAGGGCTGAGGAGTGCGAGCGCGCGGCCCTGGACTGGCAGGCAGCTCCACCTGCAGCCCTGGTGCCCGATCCACTGGGTGAAGCTAGCTGGGCTCCTGAGTCTGGTGGGGACGTGGAGAACATTTATGTCTAGCTCAGGGATTGTAAATACACAATTGGCACTCTGTATCTAGCTCAAGGTTTGTAAACACACCAATCAGCACCCTGTGTCTAGCTCACGGTTTGTGAATGCACCAGTCGACACTGTAGCTAATCTGATGGGGATGTGGAGAACCTTTGTATCTAGCTCAGGGATTGTAAATGCACCAATCAGCGCCCTGTCAAAACAGACCACTCGGCTCTACCAATCAGCAGGATGTGGGTGGGGCCAGATAAAAGAATAAAAACAGGCTGCCCCAGCCAGCGGCGGCAACCCGCTTGGGTCCCTTTCCACACTGTGGAAGCTTTGTTCTTTCGCTCTTTGCAATAAATCTTGCTCCTGCTCACTCTTCAGGTACACACTGCTTTTATGAGCTGTAACACTCACCACGAGGGTCTGCAGCTTCACTCCTGAAGCCAGCGAGACCACGAGCCCACTGGGAGGAACGAGCAACTCCAGACGCGCTACCTTAAGAGCTGTAAGACTCAACGCGAAGGTCTGCAGCTTCACTCCTGAGCCAGCAAGACCACGAACCCACCAGAAGGAAGAAACTCCGAACACATCTGAACATCAGAAGGAACAAACTCCAGACCCACCACCTTAAGAGCTGTAACACTCACCACGAGGGTCCACGGCTTCATTCTTGAAGTCCGTGAGACCAAGAACCCACCAATTCTGGACACAATTGTTACCTTGACCTCACAGGCACAAACAATCCCCCCACCTCAGCCTTCTGAGTAGCTGGGACTATAGGCGTGTGCTATCACATCTGGCTAATTTATTTTTTATATTTTGTAGAAATGAATTCTCACTGTGTTGTCCAGGCTTGTGTCAAACTCCTGGCCTCAAGCCATCCTCCCACCTTGGCCTCCCAAAGAGCCGGATTGCAGTCTTGAGCCACTGCACCCAGCCTACTCTTTTCTTACGATGCCAAACATTTGCATTGGTCGATGCAGTTTTTCATTCAATTCCCCTTTTCACCAAACTAATTTGAGGCAGCTAATGAAAGTTAGAAATACATAGTATTTTCTGACCAGAAGAAATAACAAATGTTGAAATAAAAGATTCAATCAAGATTTTTTGTTGTTTATTTTCCAAAGTGTTTCTTCACCATCTAGGTATTTTTCCAACTATGGACTCTGAAATCTATGAGAGAAAGTAAGTTATAATAAAAATATGAGAAAGAGTAAACTTTATTGTACTCTGCTGTTATAGAAGTAGTTTTAGGTGGATTGTGTTTTTATTTCTATTTTTAAAATTTGCCCCAAATGTAAATAATATGAGACATGGCTTTGTAATTATTTTTTAATCTCAGTAGGTACATGAAAACATGTACAACCGGTCCTCAGTATCCATGGCATCTGCATCCATGGATTCAACCAGCCAAACATTGAAAATACTAGGAGAAAAACCCTGCATTTTTATTGAAAACTTATGAAATTGTTTTCCTTGTCATCATTTGCTAAACAATCTTACAAGTATTTACATAGCATTTACATTGTATTAGGTATTATAAGTAAACAAGAGATGATCTAAAGTATACAGGAGGATATGCAAAAGTTATATGCAAATACTTTACTCCTTTATATTAGAAACTTGAACATCTGTGGATTTTGATATGTATGGGGGAACCTAAAAACAATCCCCCATAAATACCAAGGGAGGGCTGTGTGTCGTTTACACATGTAATATATTTTATTGATAATTCATTTCTATAACTTTGTTATAAAAAGTGTCCAAATATTATCTGATGAAAAAAATAGGTATGGGAAGATAGAAGGAAATAAAGACAGAATGTGCATGTGTCTGTGTGTAAGTGTGCATGTGTCTGTGTGTAAGTGTGCATGTAAGGTGTGTCTGTGTATCTATATGTTTGTGTGTAAAAAGAAAAAGAGAAAGATAGAGGCAGATGAGGAAATGAGAATATTAGAGAGTCAGACAGGTGGAGAATGCTGTTTTCCAATATGTCAAAAGTAGTTTTCTCTATATTTGGGCAAGGTGCTTGTTTTTAACAAATTTTTATTATTATTATTTATAATCTCCAGGTCTTTTCTACTAAATAAAATTATTTTTAAAAAGTGAGCTTTAAAAGTTAAAAAGTGCATCATCCCATTTAACTCAGAGGCTAAGCGCTTTCAGCAGCACATAATAAAACCTTCTTTAATGCATGTATTATCCCAAAGTCAAATGATCATAACAACAAATATGATGGGCTGTGGTGGCTCATGCCTGTAATCCTAGAACCTTGGTAGGCCCAGGCAGGAGAATCACCTGAGGCCAGGAGTTCAAGACCCAGCCTGGGCAACAAAGAGAGGCGCTGTCACTACAAAAATTAAAATAAAAATAACCTGGGCATGTTAACACATACTTGTGGTCCCAGCTACTCAGGGGCTGAGGTGGGAGGACTGCTGGATCTCAAAAGTGTATATTAGGCTCATGCCCTTACTTTATTCACCTCTCTGTTTAAATGCCACTTCTGAAGAAAATACTTCTGAATCATCCTTATGCATCTCTGTCATGATACCTGCTTTATGGTCATCAGAGCACTTAATTCCACCAAAGATTATACATTTCATGATGTCTTCCTACCTTCTCTGCTAGTATAAAATCTTCACGACTATACAGGCAGTGTTGGTTTTGTTCATTGCTTTACCCCCAGCACCAAGAACAGCGCGTGGCACAAAAGAGATTCTCAATAACATTTCTCGAATGCTATTAAAGTGAATTTGCATAGAAATATTTAATTGCAAATATTATTCGTATTGAATACCTGGTGCTATGAGATTTAATTGGTGGTCTTAACTCAACCTGAGTGTCAGAGTAGGCCTCCCTGCAAAGTGACATGTGATAAGAGAATTAAGATTTGAGGTTAATGAAAAGAGAGTCTATGGGGCAAGCAGATGGAGCCAAGCACCTAAAGCTGGGAGAAATAAAAAGAGAAGACACTCAGTCTAGAAGAGGGAATTTTGATGAGGCTGGATCGGGGGGTGCTGGTAAAATTTCATAACTGACACTCAGGGGGAAAAGCTGTGATCCATAGCATTTGCTAATTTTTGAGGCATAAATGCTTCCACCATGATTTCAAGTTACCAGCGTGACATCACTGAATGCAAAGCTGAGTAAATATGCGCAGAGGCACATCATTATATAATATTTCCAGCAAACGGTTACAGTAGAAAAGGAATTCAATCATTTATTTGTTCATTATTCTGTGACTCAAATGGCATGAGATGCCTAAAATATCTGTAATCACTTTCTTTGTCACATATGTGAGATCTCCATGACATAATTAAGACCTATAACTACTAAACAGTGTTAGCAATATTATTTCTCAATGGGGAAGGGGTGATTTAAATTATTTAGGTGCATTTAAAAGTTCATTTGTAATCTTCTCTGTATACAATTCCATGAAAACCACTGTTTGAGAGAAAACTACTTTTAAGAAATCAGAGAATCTATGTATATAGCTAGAAACTGTCCAATTTGAATGGAAAAGTCAAGTAAAATAATGAAAATGCAATACATGGTATGTACATACAGTAAGTATTACTAAGCCTTTTTAGGGAAGGAAATTCTGCCCTATGCAACAACAACATTAATGAACCTAGAGGACATTATACTAAGTGAACTAGGCCAGTCATAGGAAATATTGTATAATCCCACCTATATAAGCTATCTAAAATAGGCAAAATCATCGAAGCAGGGAATAGAATGGTGGTTGTGAGGGAATGAGAGGAGAAGAAAGTGAGTTGTTCAACTAGTATAAAGTATCAGTTATATAAGATCACTAAATTATAGAAATTTTCTGTACAGCATCATGCCTATAGTTAACAATATTGCTTTATACACTTAAAAATTTGTTAGGGTAGATCGCCAATTAAGTGTTCTTACCAAACAAACAAACAACAAAATAAACAGGGTGAAGCAGGAGGAACTTTGGAAATGACCGATACGCTTTGGATTTTTTTACCTTGACTGTAATGATGATTTATAATTGTATATGTATGTTCAAACCCATCAGATTGCATAGATGTCTGTAGTGTTTTGTATAACAAACATCAATAAAGATGTTTATAAAAAAATTTTAAAAAGCAAGTAAAAAAATCAAAAGACCCTACAGAATGCACTGTAACAAGTAATAATTAACACCTAATTTCTAGAAAAACCTCTAGATGAGATACTATATTGATTTTTTTAATTATTAAAACTTTTTTATTTTTTAAAAGGTGAGGTTTTAATTACACAAAAAAAGATGAACCTATTCACATTTTAAAATATCAAACAGTACAAAATATATTATGTAAATCTAAGGCCTCATGTCACATCTGAATGGCTTCATTTTCCACCTTCCCTCAAGATTAACAACTGCTATCATTTTTTCTTAGCCTCCTTCCTGACCTGATCCAATGTATTTTTATGTCTTCATATGCCTGTGTAAACAAAACTATGTAAAACATTTTTCTACTTTATGTACATCTTCTAGAATTAACCATTTCTATCTAATTCCATTGCGTCCTATAAATATGGTTCCCCAAACAATGCCCAGATGGTTGTCATTAGAGCAGCCTACTGTTTTTTTGTTGTTGTTGTTAATCTGTTATCTCAGATTTGGCATTCCCTAGAAATCATCCACTTTTTTAAGCAGTCTCATCTAAATATGCTTTGGTTTCCTCTGTCAGTCTGAACCAATCTGTTTTTTGTCTTCTGTTTTTCAAGATTTCTTTTCATTTCAAAATATTTGGTCTCCTAATGACCTTGCATTCATTAGGGTTCTTTGATTACCAGCAACAGAAGCTGAATCTAACTAAGAAAAATAAATATATTGAGACACAATGAGTCTTCACAGACTAGGCATGAAACTGAGAAAAGAGGCTCTGGAAAGGATAAAGTGCAAAAACATCTTAACGCAAACAATATGGCCACTGTTTTTGGAATGAATAGACCTGAAGCACTTTTACTGTCCTCAAGATGCCACTTCAGAGGGAATTGTGTAAGAAAAAATATTGGCAAATACATAATTTAAAAAGTAATCATAAAAATTGATCAACATAATTTACACTCAAAATAATAAAAGATTGTGTTGATGAAAATTAAGTTCACGGGTCTGAAAGTCACACTTTTGTTAAATTTAAGCCTGGAGTCCATATCTCTGTGTGATGTTTCTTGTTAACAGGAAGTATTAATAGCATCTTAAAATGCAAAGTATTATTACAGAACTGCATGAATTGCATTTCTTTGGAATTTTGATTAACTAACACAGAAATTATTTTCTGTAGAATGATTCCAGATGATAAAAAGTCAAAATGAAGCCTGTATTTTTTTCTTTGTTGTTTTCTTTTAGATCATTTTAATAGACTACATATGTACTGAATTGTGCATTTCTTGTGGCAAAAGAAAATATTTAATTCTTCTTTGAGCAGCAAACATTTTTAAGAGTGCTCTCACATCAAAGGAACTCAATTTAAGTCTGTTAAATAAAGCTTTAATATAGAGAGAAGCTTTCAATTTTCGTTTCAAAATAATTCTTAGGCATCAGCAAAACAGGACAGGCAGGCACTTACTTTCTTTTTGTTTAAACGTGAGTCATGTTAGTTTATTTATCATGTGAATTTTTCTAGTGGCTTTCGAGTTTTGAATTGAAGTGAAACTTCATATCACAATGACGAATGGAGCTTTGCTACATTTTAGCTATCGAAAATATTTCAAAAATAAGAACTCAAGACCAAGTCTTACTTGGAGAGAGCCATAAACGTATTCAGGTTGGCTGAAAACAGATAATATTATTAACTGAGTACTCATAATTAAAATATGAAAAGTATATTATCATCACAGAAAAGTGATCATAAAACCACAGAAAAATCATAGATTGTATTGGCATTTATTTTCAGCAGCTTGATATGTACTTTATGCTATTCAATTTCCTACATCATAAGAGTAGTAATAAATTAGTGTTTCTAGCTTCCTCCCCCGACTCCACTAGCTAAAGACGATTCTGGTTCATTCTTTTTTTCTCTCCCCCATTTTTCTGTGGATACTGAACAATATCAGTCAACCTCTGAACATAACAGAAGGATGGAGATTATGAGAAAGTGCTAGAGAGGAGAGAGGGTGGGAAGGATCTAGCAAAGACTGAAGAAATGCAAACAAAATAAATGTCTATATGAACACTTTTATTTGCTCCAAAACAGAGTTAAAATTTTAGCCGGGCCTGGTGGCTCACGCCTGTAATCCCAGCACTTTGGGAGCCTGAGGCAGGCAGATCACCTGAGGTGGGCAGTTTGAGACCAGCCTGACTAACATGGTGAAACCCCGTCTCTACTAAAAATACAAAAATTGGTTGGGCGTAGTGGCAGGGGCCTGTAATCTCAGCTGCTTGGGAGGCTGAGGCGGGAGAATTGCTTGAACCCAGAAGGCAGCAGTTGCAGTGAGCCGAGATTGTGCCATTGCACTCCAGCCTGGGTGACAGAGTGAGACTGTCTCAAAAAAAATTTTTAAGTTAATTTCAGGTATTTTTTTAATATCTATATTTCTTTACAGCCTTTTTGGAGCTATTTCAGGCTCTGAAGCAACCCAAAGGATTTTGAATATAAATGTAGAACAAAGCAACCCTTTGAATCGCTATCATATCCTTTAATTCAGTGAAAAGCTGTGTTATCTGTGAAACGTGGACAAGAGATGTATATTGAACTCCAAATATAGCATCTTAAACAGTTCTGGCAGGATGATTGATTCACACAAGATATAAAAGCTTCAGTAGTTAAGAAAAATAATTTGGGGGTTGGTGTTCATTGTATCATGTTGTAGACTTGTTTTGGCAAAAGCAAACGAATTTCATCAAATCTGTTATGCCATATCTTTGTACTTTTCTCCAGAAATATGTATAGCCTGCAAACAAAAACTATGTTCTTACTTTTGTTGACAGATTCTAATAACCAATATCCATCAGAAATATCTATCAGGCCTCAGACAATATTTTGAGACATTTTTAGTAATGATTTGTAGGACATTCTGAAGATCACAGCCTCCCTTTTCAAATATATAATTTCACTGATTAATGATACAAACATCACATTTTAGATCTTAAATGACATTGGTATCCAGTAACTTCTGAACAACTGACTTTGTGCAATCATATCTATTAGCTTGTCCAAACAATACAAAAATCTAATTTATCAGTTTAAAATAAATGTTGAGTGATAAGTAGATTTTTAAACATAATGAATATTAAAATTTAATTCCTTAAAAAGTTTATGTATGGTGGATTCAAGATGGCTGAATAGGAACAGCATTGGTCTGCAGCTCCCAGCGAGATCGATGCAAAAGGTGGGTGATTTCTGCATTTCCAACCAAGGTACCCGGTTCATCACATTGGGACTAGTTGGACAGTGAGTGCAGCCCACGGAGGGTGAGTTGAAGCAGGGTGGGGTGTCGCCTCACCTGGGAAGCGCAAGGGGTCAGGGAATTTCCCCCCTACCTAAGGGAAGCCGTGCAAGAGTCTGAGCCTGAGGAACTTCCACACATATACAGTGCTTGTCCCATGGTCTTCGCAACCCACAAACCAGGAGATCCCCTCTTGCGCCTACCCCACCACGACCCAGGGTTTCAAGCACAAAACTGGGTGGCAAATTGGGCAGACACTGAACTAGCTGCAGGAGCTCTTTTTTTTCCATACCCCAGTGGCGCCTGGAATGCCAGCGAGACAGAACTGTTCACCCCCCTGGAAAGGGGTGCTGAAGCAAGGGAGCGAAGTGGTCTGGCTTGGTGGGTCCCACCCCCATGGAGCCCAGGAAACTAGGAGCCACTGGCTTGAAATTCTCGCTGCCAGCACAGCAGCAATCTGAGATCCACTTGGGACAGTCCAGCTTGGTAGGGGGAGGGGCGTCCACCATTGTTGAGGCTCGAGTAGTCAGTTTAGAGGTCACAGTGTAAACAAAGGTGCTGGGAACTTCTAACTGGGCAGAGATCACTGCAGCTCACCAAGGCAGCTGTGGCCAGATTGCCAGATTTCTCCTCTCTGGAAAGGGCATCTCTTTAAAAAAGCAGCAGCCCCAGTCAGCGGCTTATAGCAGACTTAAAAGTCCCTGCCTGGCAGCTCTGAAGAGAGCAGCAGACCTCCCAGCACAGTGTTCGAGCTCTGCTAAGGGTCAGACTGCCTCCTCTAGTGGGTCCCTGACCGCAGTGTATGCTGACTTGGTGACACCTCCCAGTAGGGGCAGACAGATACCTCATACAGGAGAGCTCTGACTGGCATCTGGTAGGTGCCCTTCTGGGTTGAAGCTTCCAAAGGAAAGAACAAGAAGCAATCTTTGCTGCTCTGCAGCCTCTGCTGGTGATACCCAGGCAAACAGCGTCGGGAGTGGGCCTCCAGCAAACTCCAGCAGACTGGCAGCAGAGGGGCCTGACTATTAGAAGGAAAAGAAACAGACAGAAAGGATTAGCACATCCACTCAAAGATCCCATCCGTAGGTCACCAACATCAAAGACTAAAGGTAGAGAAATCCACAAAAATGAGAAAATAACAGTGCAAAAAGGCTGAAAATTCTAAAAACCAGAACACCTCTTCTCCAAAGGATCACAACTCCTCACCAGCACGGGAACAAAACTGGATGGAGAATAAGTTTGATGAACTGGCAAAAGTAGGCTTCAGAAAGTGGGTAATAACAAACTCCTCTGAGCTAAAGGAGCACGTTCTAACCCAATGCAAGGAGTTTAGAACCTTGAAAAAAGGATAGTCGAATTGCTAACCAGAATAACCAATGTAGAGAAGAACATAAACGACCTGATGAAGCTGAAAAAATATAGCACAAAAGCTTCGTGAAGCATACACAAGTATCAATAGCTGAATCGATTAAGCAAAAGAAAGGATATCAATGACTGAAGATCAATTTAATGAAATAAAGAGAGAAGACAAGATTAGAGAAAAAAGAATAAAAAGGAATGAACAAAGCCTCCAAGAAATATGGGACTATGTGAAAACTCATTCTACATTTGACTGGTGTACCTGAAAGTGACAGGGAGAATGGAACCAAGTTGGAAATCACACTTCAGGATATTATCCAGGAGAACTTCCTCAACCTAGCAAGACAGGCCAACATTCAAATTTAGGAAATACAGAGAACACCACAAAGATACTCCTCGAGAAGAGCAACCCGAAGACACATAATCATCAGATTCACCGAGGTTGAAATGAAGGAAAAAAGACCAGAGAGAAAGGTCAGGTTACCCACAAAGGGAAGCCCATCAGACTAACAGCGGATCTATCTGCAGAAACTCTACAAGCCAGAAGAGAATGGGGGCCAATATTCTATGTTCTCAAAGAAAAGAATTTTCAACCTAGAATTTCAAATCCAGCCAAATTAAGCTTCATAAGGAAGGAGAAATAAAATCCTGTACAGACAAGTAAATGCTGAGGGATTTTGTCACCACCAGCCATGCCTTACAAAAGCTCCTGAAGGAAGCACTAAACATAGAAAGGAATAACTGGTACCAGCCACTGCAAAAACATACCAAATTATAAAGAACATCAACACTATGAAGAAATTGCATTAACTAATGGGCAAAACAACCAGCTAGCATCATAATGACAAGATCAAATTCACACATAACAATATTAACCTCAAATGTAAATGGGCTAAGTGCCACAATTAAAAGACACAGACTGGCAAATTGGATAAAGAGTCAAGACCCATCAGTGTGCTGTATTCAGGAAACCCATCTCACGTGCAGAGACACACATAGGCTCAAAATAAAGGAATGGCGGAGCAAATGGAAAGCAAAAAAAAAAAGCAGGAGTTGCAATCCTAATCTCTGATAAAACAGACTTTAAACCAATATAGATCAAAAGACACAAATAAGGGCATTACATAATGATAAAGGGATCAATGCAGCAAGAAGAGCTAACTATGCTAAATATATATGCACCCAATACAGGAGCACCCAGATCCATAAAGCAAGTTCTTAGAGACCTAAAAATAGACTTAGATGCCCACACAGTAATAGCAGGAGACTTTAACACCCCACTGTCAATACTAGACAGATCAACGAGACAGAAAATTAACAAGGATATTCAGGACTTGAACTCAGCTCTGGACAAAGTGGACCTAACAGACATCTACAGAACTCTCCACCCCCAAATCAACAGAATATACATTCTTCTCACCACCTCATCGCACTTATTCTAAAATTGACTACATAATTGGAAGTAAAACATTCCTCAGCAAATGCAAAATAATGGAAATCATAACGAACAGTCTCTCAGACCACAGTGCAATCAAATTAGCACTCAGGACTAAGAAACTCACTAACGACCACACAACTACATGGAAACTGAACAACATGCCCCTGAATGATTACTGGGTAAATAACAAAATAAAGGCAGACATAAAGATGTTCTTTGAAACCAATGAGAATGAAGGCTCAACGTACCAGAATCTCTCGGACACATTTGAAACTGTGTAGAGGGAAATTTATAGCACTAAATGCCTACAAGAGAAAGCAGGAAAGATCTAAAATGGACACCCTAACATCACAATTAAAAGAACTAGAGAAGCAAGAGCAAACAAATTCAAAAGCTAGCAGAACACATGAAATAACTAAGATCAGAGCAGAACTGAAGGAGATAAAGACACGAAAAACCCTTCAAAAAATCGATAAATCCAGGAGCTGGTTTTTTTTTTTTTTTTTTAAATCAACAAAATAGACTGCTAGCCAGACTGATAAAGAAAAAAAGAACAATGCAATAAAAAGTGATATAGGGGATATCATTACTGATCCCACAGAAATACGAACTACCATCAGAGAATACTATAAACACCTCTATGCAAATAAACTGGAAAATCTAGAAGAAATGGATAAATTCCTGGATACATACACCCTCCCAAGTCCAAGCCAGGAAGAAGTCGAATCCCTGAATAAGCCAATAACAAGTTCTGAAATTGAGGCAGTAATTAATAGCCTACCAACCAAAAAATGTCCAGGACCAGACAGATTCACAGCAGAATTCTACCAGAGGTACAAAGAGGAGCTGATATCATTGCTTCTGAAACTATTCCAAACAATAGAAAAGAGGGAATCCTTCCTAACTCAGTTTATGAGGCCAGCATCATCCTGATACCAAAACCTGGCAGAGACACAACAACAAAAAAAGAAAATTTCAGGCCAATATTCCTGATGAACATCGATGTGAAAATCCTCAATAAATACTGGCAAACTGAATCCAGCAGCACATCAAAAAGCTTATCCACCACGATCAAGTTGGCTTCATATCTGGGATGCAAGGCGGTTCAAAATATGCAAATCAATAAACGTAATTCATCACATAAAGAGAACCAATGACAAAAACCATATGATTATCTCAATAGATATAGAAAAGGCCTTTAATAAAATTCACCACCCCTTCTTGCTAAAAAAGCTCAATAAATTAGGTATTGATGAAACGTATCTCAAAATAGTAAGAGCTATTTATGACAAACCCACAGCCAATATCATACTGAATGGGTAAAAACTGGAAGCATTCCCTTTGAAAACTGGCACAAGACAAGGATGCCCTCTCTTACCATTCCTATTCAACAGAGTATTGGAAGTTCTAGCCAGGGCAGTCAGGAAAGAGAAAGAAATAAAGGGTATTCAAATAAAAAGAGAGGAAGTCAAATCTGTCTCTGTTTGCAGATGACATGATTGTTTAGAAAACCCCATCGTCTCAGCCCAAAATCTCCTTAAGCTGATAAGCAAATTTAGCAAAGTCTCAGGATACAAAATCGATGTGCAAAAATCACAAGCATTGCTATACACCAATAACTGACAAACAGAGAGCCAAATCATGAGTGAACTCCCATTCACAACTGCTACAAAGAGAGTAAAATACCTAGGAATCTAATTTACAAGGGATGTGAAGGACCTCTTCAAGGAGAAATACAAACCACTGCTCAAGGAAATAAAAAAAGACACAAACAAATGGAAAAACATTCCATGCTCATGGATAGGAGGAATCAATATCGTGAAAATGGCCATACTGCCCAAAGTAATTTACAGATTCAATGCTATCTCCATCAAGCTACCACTGACTTTCTTCACAGAATTGGAAAAAACTACTTTAAATTTCATATGGAACCAAAAAACAGCCCACATAGCCAAGACAATCCTGGGCAAGAAGAACAAAGTTGGAGGCATCACACTACGTGACTTTAAACTACACTACAAGGCTACAGTAACCAAAACAGCATGGTACTGGTACCAAAACAGATATATAGACCAATGGAACAGAACAGAGGCCTCAGAAATAACACCACACATCTACAACCATTTGATCTTTAACAAATCTGGCACACACAAGCAATGGGGAAAAGATTCCCTACTTAATAAATGGTGTTGGGAAAACTGGCTAGCCATATGCAGAAAACTGAAACTGGACACCTTCCTTACACCTTATACAAAAATCAACTCGAGATGAATCAAAGACTTAAATGGAAGACCTAGGAACATAAAAATCCTAGAAGAAAACCTGAGCAATACCATTCAGGACATAGGCATGGGCAAAGACTTCATGTCTAAAACACTAAAAGCAATGGCAACAAAAGCCAAAATAGACAAATGGGATCTCATTAAACTAAAGAGCTTGTGCACAGCAAAGGATACTATCAGCAGAGTGAACAGGCAACCTACAGAATGGGAGAAAATTTTTGCAATATATCCTTCTGACAAAAGGCTAATATCCAGAATCTACAAAGAACTTAAACAAATTTACAAGAAAAAAGCAACCCCATCAATAAAAGGGCAAAGGATATGAACAAGCACTTCTCAAAATAAGACATTTATGCAGCAAACAGAAATATGAAAAAATGCTCATCTTCACTTGTCATTAGAGAAATGCAATCAAAACCACAACGAGATACCAACTCATGCCAGTTAGAATGGTGATCATTAAAAAGTCTGTAAACAACAGATGCTGGAGAGGTTGTGAAAAAAGAAGAACGCTTTTATACTGTTGGTGGGAGTGTAAATTAGTTCAACCATTGTGGAAGACAATATGGTGATTCTTCAAGCATCAAGAACTAGAAATACCATTTGACCCAGCCATCCCATTACTGCGCATATACCCAAAGCATTATAAATCACTGAACAATAAAGACATATATACACATATGTTTATTGCGGCACTATTCACAATAGCAAAGACTTGGAACCAACTCAAACGTCCATCAATGATAGACTGGATTAAGAAAATGTGGCACATATACACTATGGAATGCTATGCAGCCATAAAAAAGGATGAGTTAATGTCCTTTGCAGGGACATGGATGAAGCTGGAAACCATATTGCTCAGCAAACTATCACAGGGACAGAAAACCAAACACTGCATGTTCTCACTCATATGTGGGAGTTAAACAATGAGAACACATGGACACACGGAGGAGAACATCACACACTGGGGCCTGTCGAGGAGTAGGTGGCTAGGGGAGGAATAACATTAGGAGAAATACCTAATGTAGGTGACAGGCTGATGGGTGCAGCAAATCACCATGACACGTATATACCTATGTAAAAAAACTGCACGTTCTGCACATTTAACCCAGAACTTAAAGTATAATGAAAAACGGAAAGAAAGAAAGAAGGAAGGAAGGAAGGAAGGAAGGAAGGAAGGAAGGAAGGAAGGAAGGAAGGAAGGAAGGAAAGAAGGAAGGAAGGAAGGAAGGAAAGAAGGGGAGAAAGATAGATTTGAAATTATACAACATGTCTGGTGACTTTTTACAAAAACATAAGAGCTTTAGTGATAGTGTAATTGGTAAAACTAGATTATTTTTCCCTCATTTGTACTCTTAAATAGACTTTTGTGGCCGAGTGTGGTGGCTAATGCCTGTAATCTTAGCACTCTGGGAGGGTGAGGCAGATATTGCTTGAGTCCAGGCATTCGAGACCAGCCTGGGTGAAATAGGGAAATCCCATCTCTACTAAAAATACAAAAAATTAGCTGGGCTTGGTGGCGGGCGCCTGTAGTCCCAGCACTTTGGGAGGCTGAGGCGGGCAGATCACCTGATGTCAGGTGTTCCAGACTAGCCTGACCAACGTGGAGAAACCTCATCTCTACTAAAAATACAGAAGTTTAACTGGGCATGGTGACAGCCACCTTTAGTCCCAGTTACTCGGGGAGGCTGAGGTGGAAGAGTCACCCAAGCTCAGGAGGTCAAGTCTGCAGTGAGCCGAGATCATGCCACTGCTCTCCAGCCTGGGTGACACAGTGAGAACCTGTCTCAAAAACAAACAAAAACATAGACATTCGTATCCACATTTGGATTTCAGATCACCCAAAGACCCTAAGCAGGATTAAAGCCAATCCTTGTCCTAAGGACACTAGCTTTCTACCAGCTACCACTCCCACCCCTCACCATGCCCTGGAGAGACTGAGGCAGGACTCATTTTCTGGAACAAAAAAAAATATGTTCAATTCCAGTGATGAAGATTAAATATTGCATATTGTCCTCCAGTAATCATTCTCCTTTTCTTCTCGGTAATAGGGTCCTTGATTTTTAATTTTTAATTTAATTTAATTTTTTTTTCCCCCGGAACAAAGTCTTCCTTTCACCAACATTTTTTCAGGTCGATGTGGTCATGAAGAAAAGTTCTGGCTTTAAGACATAAGCACGAGTTGTGGGTGCAACTGCTAAAAAGTGCCTTTAAGGAAAAGGGTGCATCCTTCTCAGTCTGGTCTTTTTGTTGAGTAGAAAGCAGGTGTATGAGTGGCGCGTCAGCAGCCATCTTAGACAATGGGACCACCTTGAAAAGGGAAACTGTGCACTGTGGTACTATCAAGTAGAAGATCCCTTAACCTTAAGCCTCTAACAAACCCTGATAAGCTACCTCCTGCCTCCTTGAAAATGTAGCAGAAATAAAATTGTCTCTTTAAGAAAAAATGTTTATGTGTATTTCTGTGTTCATAAATGCATGCACATCTCTAATCAGGAAGAATATATGTCAAAATACTAGCAGTGTTCAGATATATGGTGGCGATTAAAGGTGATCTTAATTTCTTTTTAGTTTTTTGCTACCTGATTCTTTTGTTTGTGCGATAGCACTGTTTCATATATAATCTGAGATTTATTTTCACTAATTAAATAAAAAACAAAATTCAACTATTCATGCTGCTACTCATTCCTAGGAAGTTTAGCCTTCTGCTATTGGCAGCAACATGTATTAAATTTTTATAGAGGAAAAAAGATGAGGGGAAACATTGTTTTAAGTGGTTTTTTTTCATAACCGGAAATAGTGAGTGTTTTTGCAATTTGAGAAAAATGGCTATAATATTGGTTGGTGTAATTTGTTTATTTTTCATTTTATTATGATTATTTATTTCAGGTAAGGTCTCACTCTGTCACCCAGGCTGGAGTGCAGTGGCAGTATCTGGGCTCACTGCAACCTCTGCCTCCAGGGCTCAAGCAATCCTCTCCCCTCAGCCTCCTATGTAGTTGGGACCACAGCCATGCACCACCGTGCCTGGTTAATTTTTGTATTTTTTTTGAGAGATGGAGTTTCGTTGTGTTGTCCAGGCTCATCTCAAATGCCTGGGTTCAAGTGATTCACACATCTTGGCCTCCCAAAATGCTGGGATTACAGGCTTGAGGCACCACACTTGGCTGTTTTATCTTTCTATAGTTGCCATCCCACGATTGTATTTATTGTTATGTATATGTCTATGTAGAGAGATTAGAGACTAGAAAATATGTTTTCTCATTCCCATTGGAGGTCAAAGTGTTTGTCCTCCCTTCTTTGTAAACAACAATACCCTGAGGTGTATTCTGAAAACAACATTCACAGCTAAAAAAGCAAAATTCTGGTTTTCATCGGTAAATGTGTTACCTATTTGTCTATAAAATAAGATAACATTTTCTCTCTTTTATAAAACTCAGGAAAAATTATCATCCAAAGTTTGTAGGTAATCTGTTCTCAGATTTCTCAAAACAGTTTAGAAATCCAAATTTCATTTTTCTAGACACATTTGAACTTATACTATTACGTGTCCTGATTTTGCCTTCAATAAAATATATGTAATGGAAGCTAACCATGCAAGTATTTATTCTGTGCCAGCATAGTAAGACAAAGCCTTTCTTTTCAACCAAACTCTACTCTTGCTCCGTCTTCTTGATTAGGCCCCAAATTTGGCCTGCAAAACTTGCAGACTTTCAGCACAAATGATTTGTCCACCCTTCCATGCTAAGGGACTTGAACAAACATGAATAAAATTTTTACTAGCTCAATGCTGTATCCCTGATATAATTCCTCCATCCCCCTTAAGTTCCTACTTGGGAACTTAAGCTCAGAAGTTGCCAGAATAATTGATCACTCCAGCCAATACCTGAGCATCAGGTCGCTGTCTCCCAGTCTCTTTGGGCAGATAGAAGCCTAACTTCTATAACATCCAGTTGGCAAATCCAGAGGGCCTCATTGTTTTAACTAACCTCCACTTCCACTTATTGTAAATTTCTACTACTGTGTCTGATCAAGTCTCCCCTTATGGCCCCTCCCTATTTTCTCATTCTCCTTTAAAATGCCCAGTCATCTCTGCTCAAATTAAAGTTCAGTGCCATTTACACTGGGCTTCCTTCTCTATTGCAATAGTTATTGCTGAATAAAATCTATCCTTTCCACTTTAGTGCCTGGATTTGTTTATTTTTGACAACAACTACTACATGCATTAACTTATTTATTTATTGTCTCACTTTTATGAAGTGGAGAATATTATCCACATAGATGAGTAAATAAAGACAAGAGAAAGTCATATAACTTATTCAAGACCAAATAGTTGCTCAGTGGTGAAGTTGTGGTGAATTGACATCCAAAATTCTGGCTTGAGAATGTTTGCTCATATACTTGTAGCTTTGGTCTACACTTAAAAAGCCAGGGACTACATTTTTATTACTGTCCTCAACTTCAGGGTAAACACAAATCTTTTTGTTTATTCTATATAATGAGGATGAAATTTAATCCTAGCGGAATTCAATCTATGGATCACAGATACTGTACCTATTTCTTATTCATAAACCTGACTTAATCCCATTTCACAATGTATTTCTAATTACAATGACATCCACTTTGATAGTTTATAGCCATGCTATTTAGAAGGCATTGATGTTTTTTATCTTCTTTTTCAAAATAGTACTTTGACTCTCATGTTACATCTATAGATAAATCAAATATGTTATTGCAACATCAAATGAATACACACACATATATATAACATACGTATGCACTACATGTATGGCATTAGAAAAGAATGAATATATTCTTAGAAAAAATGGCAGATATTTGGAACTAGATACAATAGCATTTGAAGCATAAATTGATTATTACCCATTAAATAGTAAATGTCAGTACTATTCTTCGTTAAGCCATTGGTGAAAAAAATGCCTACATGGTCCACAAATACACTCATTCATTATAAGAAGGCATCTCTATTAGCTTTAGGCACTACATTATTAAAATTATAACTTCTCTGAGCAGTCACCTAACTTTTAATCTCTGTTTTTATATGGTGGTAAAATTCTACTGCCTGGAAATAACAATGTTATAAAGAACTTTTCTATAAATTTACAAACTGGGAGAAAATCTAAATAACTTTCTGAAGTAATCAGATTTCATTTGCGCCTAAAGTGAATTGAAATAGTAGTGGAAATGAGCTATAATTTTCTTCGTATAGTATGTTATTCCTCTAGTAAGAACTGATTAAAAATATGCCAGTGTTGAGGCACATTTTATTATTCACCATATTGATGAATTCAGGTTATCCCAATGCGAGCTGAAATAACATATTCTAAAAGGACATATTATCCTTCACAGAAATATGTATAATAAAGAGAAATTTAGGAATCTATGGCTTATGGTGTGTTGACTGATCTCTAGAGGAAGCTCCACTTTGTTTTGTGCCCTGGAGAGTTTCATACTCAGGAGATGCATCACAGGAACACATGGAATCTGTAAAGGGTGTGGCTTTCTTTTGTAAACTAGAAAGTCAATTATGTGCACATTTTAAAAAGTCTATTTAAGAATATAGTACAAATAGAAGGTGAGAAACTACAAGCTGATTTTCTTAAAATGATTTGTATCCTTCTCCTGAACATCATTCTGTACTATTATGGAAATTAGTATCCCATTTTGAGGCACTGTTACGTATATTTTGGAGATGCTTTATGTTAACTAACTCACTCTTTATAAGTAAATATTGATGTAACAAGGGATCAAAAATGTTGAGATATGCACAATCCTTACTTGAGTTTTTCATTCTAATAGCACATAAATTTTATTTGTATTTTGCTATGTATCTATATATTTGCTTTTTTGTGTATTATTTATTTATTCCTATTTTTATGACTTATTTGCCTGAAAAACTTGCAATTTGCCATATGTTCTAATACTACTCATATGAATATCTAAGTACTTAATTTTAAGAATGAATTAATTGTTACCTAGGTAAAATTTTAGTAAATACAATTAATGTACTTAGAGATTAATTTTATGTTACCATGAAGCATACTACTACGAAGAATCAGATCCCACAGGAAGTGGATATCAGGTCCAGAACTGAGAAGAGAATAGACAATATTCATATAGAAGAAGAGCGAGATAATCAGAAAATGACACAGGAACCAGCAGAACGAAGGGCAACCTAAATCATTAGTCGAGAAATGTTTTGAGCAGGTATAATAGCACATTGCTGCAATTGTCTGAGCATTTTAACAAAGGTTTGCTAGGTACTTTTCAAACACTAACTAATCACAATCCTCAGTATCTCTGCAGGAAACAAAAGATTGATACATACCGCTTAGAACTGTCAACCATACTGTCAAATATCCACTACTTGCCATGCTCATCACCACAGTCTCCTTTTTTCTACTCTGCTCACTATTACACTAACGATGGGCAATTATTGAAACAAAATATTTAGGTATTTTTAATGTCATTATTAATAAATCCAAAAATATTTAGAATAACCATTTGTACCTCTTTGTGTCAGTTTTTGTAATTTTGCTGATTTTTTGTTTGCTTTGCTTTTAAGAGAATTTTAATGATACAGGTTTAATATTACTTTTATGAAAAATATAGCACAAGCACTGTTTGAAAAGTGATAAAAATTATTGGATGGCCTGTTGTCTAGTAATGCTCATTCTTTTCTTCACTTATAATCTCTAATGATCACTCTCTATGTGTCTTTAACACCCATTCATTTGTCCTTTCACTCATCTCACCCTTAATATTCATGTATCTGGTGATCACTGAAGATCACTAATAGATTCCCCTCCCATCCCAAACATTAATATTGTACAATATTCTTCCTCAGGCCAATGTGTAATCTGGGTCCTACACAAGTAGTGAAACTTTGGTCATCTTAGAGACAGCAGCCAGAAGCAGGATAGGATGGGAGCTGAGACAGAGGGACCAAGATCAGTTAACAAGCCAAAGGGGGTAGCTAAAAATTTAGAAGTAAATGAGGGTGGAATTAGAATGTAGAAAGAATTATTTTGGCAACTTCTATAAAGAGATTATGGAGTCTGACTTGCCTTTATTGTCCAGCAAATGTGCTCTGAATTAAGTTGGGGCACCTTAAAAGTACTTTATATGACCAAGACCAATAAACTTTGTATTTACCACGTATTTAATCAAGTACATACAAAATTAAATAAATCATTACTTTACATTTATCCCAAAATACTGTGCATGTATTCTTTACTGTCTATACTCAACTTTTTCTATTTAGATATTTGGATGCTAATTGAACAAAATAATCAGAATTGAGCTATTACTGATATCTAAACCACTTTTGCATCATCAGCTGGTATTGCAAAATAAATAAATAAATAAATAAATAATAAAATATAACAAGTAGTCAAAGCAGTAGCATCAATAAGTACATAGGCAAAAAGCCAATTCATACATCCTCCTGTTTTCTGTACACATGTTAAGCATATCATGGTTATTATCTATGCAATACGCCAACTAAGTTTATCCCAGTTGATAATGGCTGCTTAGTAGATACTTTATATCTACTAATAATATAAAGTTAATTTCCTAAAATTGTACTTCATTAAACAAAATAATACACTTATTTGTATATAATCCTCAGATGCTTAGGCATTAGAAAACGGCCTTGTTAAATTACAAAGGTAGGTAAATAGTTTATTACTCATCTTTGTTAGAGCAAATATTTGTGTTGTTGTTTTCCTTCCTACATAAGCACAGAATTATAACCATTAATTGTTTAAATGTATTTGGAGTTTCTTCCCAAATCTGACAATGAGTAACTATAAATGAGCTGTGTCTTCATCAGTTTGGACTGCCATAACAAAGTACCAAAGACTGGGTGGCTTGAAACAACAGAAATGTTTTCCTTACAGTTCCGGAAGCTGGAAGACTGCGATCAGAGTGCCAGCATGGTTAGGTTCTAGAGTGTTCTCTTCTGGCTTACAGATTGCTAGCTACATGGTGGAAGAAGCAGAGAAAGCTCTCTGAGGCTTCTTTCGTAAGAGCCCAGATCAATTCATGAGCGTTCCATCCTCATGAACAAATCATTTCCAAAATTCCTCACCTCCTGATACCATTACATTGGGAATTATGATTTCAACATTTGAATTTTGAGGAGAAACAAACATTTAGTTCCTAACATGCTATTAATGACTACATAGCATTTCTGTTTTATTTTAAAACAAAACTAGGTTTCATTTATACTGACACTCCTAAAAAGACAGGTGTATTTCATAAAGCCAAAACTCTTGGATGTATTGACTTGAAATCATTCACCATTCATTCCATGACAGGCTGGATACCTAAAGTTTTGGATTACTGTTTTAGGGTTTGGAGGGTTTTGTTTGTGTTTGTGTTTGCTAAACACATAATTTAGATAGATAATGATACTGTAAAATGTTTCATTTGTTGACTTTGGATTCATTAAATGATACTGTATCTTCAGAGAATAAATCTTAAAATTACTTTGGGAGTACCCACTTACTATTAAGTACCATACTTTCAAAACAAAAAAACAAAGACCAGATTTATTTAGACTAGATTTACTTTTTAAATGATAATATTCTTACTTGTTCAGGAAAGCAAGAAGCCCACTAGATACTGACCAAGTATATTTACTACAAAGCAATTAATTAATATTTCTTCTTAGGAACTCAGACTTTTTGATCATCCAAACATAGCTCTTTCTTTATCCACTAGAAATCGGAGGTATAGCATTTTTAGTAAACTGAAAAATAATTATTATAAAACTGTGGTCTTTGTGAAAAAGAGTAAATACATAGATAACTGAGGCTACATCTTGCATTTTAAAAACTCTGTTTCTCCAGAGCACTATATTTGAAGTGCACTTAGGTCTCATTTTACAAGAGAGCAGAAATGTGCATGTTGGACAATGGTACAGAGAGGATGTGCTTCCCCTATACAGGAGCTCCAGTTAATACAACACAGTGCAGAGAAATGGATGTCTGTACCTTTAACTAAGTTAAGGAAGAATTTATTTTAACTTCTTATGATTATCCTCTAGCCCAAAATTTGTAGAATATTTGTTTATTGTCTAAACAGAATAGAGTTTTGGGAGCCTTCGGTCTTGAAATATTCTTTTATTACTTGCAAATTGCAACGTCACCTCACAAAATTGCCTTCATAGAAATGCTTAGAATAACTAAATCTTTCAGTAATCTCATAATTATTGCACAGTTTATGAAACTTTTGAAATGTATTGTTGACAGTGTTTCATAGGTTAAAAGCATTCTTCAGAAGACACAATTTTTACTGTCATTATTTGTTACTACCTGAGATCGTCTTTCTTGAGGAAGGCATTTCAGAAAATTTCCTGAAAGCTTTTAGACCTTAGCACACATTTATTTTTTAAATCTAATTTTAGTTATTTTCACTAACAGTAATATTTGTTTTAAAAAATTTGCTGTCTTGGATAAAATTTATGTTTTCCTTTTTTATTTCTCAGACATATAACTTGTTCATTTCTTACTTTTCAAGAAGAAAGAGGTGTACAGAGGTATGCATTTTGCCCCTGCTTTTCTATATGGGGCAGTAAAAATATAGCAAATATGTATATGTTAGCTATTAATAAAATTGGGATAAAATAGTAGAAAAAGATGAGTAACTGAGGAGAATGGAATAAAAATTAAGGGAGAGTGAGAAACACAGGCAGAGGAAAAGGAGGGAGAACACATGAACAACAGTGATGAATGGGTGGCGACTAGAAGACTTATAACATTGACAGAAGATAAAACATAAGGGACAAGTCAGAACAGATAATGGGAGTGAGGAATAATTGAAAGTTAATAAAAGAAGAGAGAAAGAAGAAAGGACAGTGTTGTGAACAATGAAAATACTGGATATAAAGAGAAATTCTGGACAGTGAAGGAATTTGATGGGGCTGAAGCATCAGAGCTTATTTTCACTGATAGTTCGTCTCAAAACCTAGAGAAATGAAGTGGACCCACTCCACTCAGAAAAGCCTTTCCTCCCAACTTGACCTCTTGGCCTCATGAGGACCAGACCCTTTGGTTTGCCACCTAGTTATTGGCCAATTCATGGTCCAGACCGCAGATGCATTAGGATTCCTGTCTTTGCTTGGTGGAGTCTGTCATTGCTTACTATCCTAGATAGTTTAGAAAGTCTGAATTTATATTCTGGGTACCAAGATACTTTCTAAGTAATCAGGGTCCCAGTGCCATGACAAGCATATTAGTGGCAGAAATAAAAGAAAAAAATCAGTAATGCTGATGCTGTCTCTATTTTTAAATTTTGATATTTTGTTCACCATAGATTTCTTTGTGTCAATTTTAACTTAAACATATAACATGAGATGTGTTATGTCCTGATTTAATGTTTTTTGGCATCCTCTAAAACTTTGCAAGTGAAGCTGGTGTATCATTAACCTCTCTCCTTTCCCAGCCCTAGAGTTTCGCTAATCATTCAGTATAAGCAAATTATTACAACGGATTCCTATCCTTATTACTGTCTGAGCACCCCTGCTTGCCAGCAGAACTGGAGCCTTGCTTAAAACGGCAATAGAAAGAAAGCTAAAAATCTGTCTTCAACTGAATTGTGAAGGCTGAACTAGTTTAAAAAAAAAAAACTAGTAGAAAGGAAACAGAGGAAAAGTACAAACAGTGAGTGTGTAAGAACAAATTTTGGCTGGTTTCTTTTGCCAGTTTCTTGGAGGTGGTCTCCAAATCCTTGGAATTTCCTGAGTGATAGGAGTGTCTTTGTTACTCATGGAGTGTCTTTGTTACTTTGTTACTCTTCATTACCCTACTTGATAGCTTGTGCTAAGGAGATGACTTGGGATGAGGGCTGGTCAAACCAGGAGGACTACATATAAGAGTTAGGGATTTGGGCCAGCTGATAGTAGCCTGAACTCCAGGGATGAGAGAAAGACTGGAGAGTGTGTTACATGGCTGGTCAGTCAAACAAGCCTCAATAAAAACTATGGACACCAAAGCTCAGGTGAGCCTCCCTGGTTGGCAGTAATCTGTATGTAGTCACCCATTAATGTGCCAGGAAAGTGATGCATCCTGACCACAGAGAGAGCAGTTTCAAAGCTTCCCCTTTGGGACCTTCCCAGACCATCCCACGTGTGTTTCTACCTTTGGCAAGCTCTGATTTGTATCTTTTTGCTGTAATAGAATTGTCATTGTAAGTTAGGGCTTTCCTGAGTTCTGTGAGTCATTCTAGCAAATTATCAAACAAGGAGTAGTGGGAACTCCTGAATTTGTAGCCAGCTGGTCAGAAGTGAGAGTGGTCTGAGGACCACTGACCTTGTGGCTGGTGTTAAAGGCGAGGGCAATCTTGTGGGGGGCAGCATTGGCCTAACTCTGGGTTAGTTGTTATCAACATCATTGCAGTAATAAATTAATGCTTTGTTTCTGATGGACTTTAAGTCAGTGACCCCCAAACCAGTTGTGTAAATTTTGACCTACCTTCAAAGCTTGACTCACATTCAGTCATCTTTATGAAACATCCCAAACATTCCAGCGCTCATCAATTAGTTTCTCCTTTGAGCACCCAAAATACTTGTTAATATCTGTTATTTAGCACCTTGCTTCAATAAAATTGCAACATTAAGTGAGGCTAGTGACTTTTACTACAGTGCTTGGACAATGTATTAATTTCATAAGTTATTCCAAGAATCAGCAACCAACATGTTTGGAAATTTTTGATGTTTATAGCAATAAGCTTCTGTGTAAGAGTGGCTGCTTTCAATGATTTTTCTGTTTTTGTTTACCATTTATTGGTATACCAAAATCTTAAATTTCAATATAATGTTGAATAATGTGTGTATTTGATTTTATATATAGTATGTAGTAAGTAATGTACCCACTAAATTATAAGTTATTGAGGTTCTTGATTCTGCCAAATACTTGCGTCCTCCAAAACAATAATAAAATTGCAATCGTGTTTCAGTGAAGTAACAAAATTTGCAAAACAAAACATACACAACAAACCAAACCTACCAAATCTAAAAAGTTAGCATTTATTCCTAAGTTTGACTATGTAACATTGGAATTGAGTTGATTCTTCTAATGCTGCTCAGACAAGAATCATATACATGACATACTTGATATGTTTCTATTAAGTGTTCCTATAAGAATGCTTTATAATCCCCAAATTTGATCAAACTGTCTCTCAATCATATAGCCAATTTAGAACCTGATTTTGTATGTGTATGTGTGTGTGTGTGTGTATCATACTCATATATGGCTAGAAGCCAAGCTGGTTGATTTTGGGAGCAGATTAGAAAATGAAGTACATTAACAAAGAATGGTTATGGTACTTTTGTATGTTTGTTTTGTTTTTTGTTTTAAGTGTTCTTATATGTATCTTTGTTTTAGTATACAGGCACACTAAATATTATGTGCCTATGTACTAATGTGTCTAGGCACATTAAATATTATCTGAGCATAAACCATTGTTACAGACATTCTCACACACATTTCATTTATTTATTAGGTTTAACTTGATTTCCCTGTATTATATTCTAATATTATTAAGTTCATCACTGGAACACAATGGATACCTTATTGATGTTCATGGTGAGTACTGAAATTGAAAGCAATCAAATTAATGAAGATTTTGTGTAGATTTTCCAAGAGATTTACAGCAAGTAGCATGATGATTACGAGATTTCTTAAATGAAATCCTCTTGCAATTTTTTCGGTTTCTACATACAGAAACAACTGTACAACTTTTTGTATCTTACACTTAATTAGTTAGCAATGATTGCATACATATGAGGATATAAAAATATAGAAAAAGAATAATGAATTTCTCTATGCAGTTTGCATGGCTTTGTTGGCTTCTGCTGACCTAAATGAAGTCTAAATGGGAGAAGCTTATGTGTTCCAAACTCCGACGTAAATTCAAATTCAGAAAATGTAATAATGATAATAAATCCCTTTATTCGTCATTGTGAGTCACTAAATATGAACTTTATTTATAGCTGTGTATAATTATATAGTCTTTGGCTTGCCATAAGTAATTTTGACAGGAGTAAATGTCATTAGAGTAGAAAATCTTTCAGCTACACAGACCTATGCTTCCCAGTTAATATTCGTGACTAATATATTGTGTAGCACTATGGATGTTAGGAAGCTTTTCTCCATGTACACAGCAATGGTTCTTGTATTACAGATATCTTATTGGCTGATAAAGTATTTTTACTGGTATTTATCTAGTCTTATTTCCCACATCACAACTTCCAACTTAAATGAGTGAAGACGGTTTATTTTTATCTTCAGAACTAATTGAATGAATTCTAAAGACTTGCTGTTTAAATTGTGCAAACATAATAATTTCTCACATTTATGGCTGTCGCAATGTTTCTGTTGCTGCCTCAGGAACTGCATTGTACTTAATGTAGTCACAGATAATACAATTGTCATAACTGTCATAAGGACCACGTGACAAGCCAGGCATTCCCACAGTCACACACCTCAAGCACATGTAGCCCTATAATTAAAGTTGGAGCTCTGCCGCTCACAATTGCAGTTTTGCATAAATTATGAATACTCTCAGAAGTGACATTTTTAATGACGATAAAGTTGAGAGAAGAATGAAAGGGGCACAAGGAGTCATCTCTGGTTAGGGAGGACCTCATGGGAATAAAACCTGGCAGATGTACAAGAGTCAAAACAAAGAAGATCCTGACATCATTCTGCATGGCTTATGTGAAATTCTTTTAAGTATCTATTTTTGAATCACATGTGAAGTGTGTGAGCTCCTCCGCTCACATAAGCTTCAGCTATCATGGGATGGATTTAGACTTTTGGAGATTAAGTAATCCTATTGTCTAACTCAATGGACTAGAAATTCTTAGAGATTTGATCAGTCTAAGTCCAGTTGCTTTCTTCAAGAATTGACTGAATCTTTCCATCAAAGACAAGATTTTATAACTCAACTTCTCTCCTGCATACCTAGGCTAAAATTCTTTTAGGTCAGGCTTCTGACGATACTTGAATTTTCTGTTTGTCTGGACAACAAAATGCATTTATGGCAAATGTCCATGCAAAACCCCCACACAGCTAGTTATAGCACACATCATGCCATTGTACTTTCAAAGCCAGCTCTTCAGATCATCTAGCCTCTCCTTATGGTTCTGTCAGAGGAATCTAGTATTTCCATGATAAACCAAAATGTGGTTATCTATGACTAATAATGGATAATAGTGATGGAGAAGCTCTACTTGTAAAGGAGAGGCTGGCCAGCGACAGTGGCTCAACACCTGCAAACCCAGTATTTGTGGAGGTTAAGGTGATACAATCACTTGAGCCCAGGAGTTTGATACCAGCCTGGGCAACATAGTGAGACCTTGTCTCTCTCTGGAAAAAAAAAAAAAAAAATTAGCTGCGCAGACTCTTTGGTTTGCCACAGTGGCACACGCCTGCAGTCCCACCTACTCTGGAGGCTGAGATGGAAAGATTACTTGAGCTAGGTAGATCCAGGCAGCCATGAGCTAATATTGTGCCACTGCACTTCAGCCTGGGCAACAGAGCATGACCCTGTCTCCAAAAAAAAAAAAAAAGAGTGGCTGGAGCTCCAGGAGCCACACAGATTTCTGTTGTAGCTACCATGGCCAAGATGAGGGATGCTCTTCTTTTAATGCCCAAAGGTGAAAATATTATTCAATCCTAAATTCTCCATGGTACAGATAAACAGTCCTGGTTCCTTTAAATGATAACTAGAGGAAAGACAAACAATAGATGGATGGGAATACAGAGAGTCATATAAAATTATATAATCTGATTCACATAATTTTGCTCTTCTCTCTGGACCTCAGGGCATTACTACTACGAAGCCCACACTTGATCAGCTATCATCTCTGGAGTCTATATTTTACAATTCAGTGTGCAGAGAGAAAAAAAATATGTCCTTTCCAAACTCTGAATTTCTTTCTGAATATTTACCTTCCCTTGGGAAGACTGATGCTCAGTATAATATATTCCCAAACACTGCCTCCTTTGGGGAAAAACTCACATCCTACTCACAAAGGTCTGGCCCTACTACATGGCTGGCCAAGAGACCAGTTATATTAGGATACTACAAAATGCACACGACTGTGCTTTTCCTCCTCTGCAAATTTTCTTCTATTGTGTCAACAGCAAGTTTTCTTTCAGTTTTGTGAAACATTGTGTATTTGATAATAAAGTTTTAATTTCTTGTGTACTATCTCATGAATATTTTGTGCAGAATATTGTCTTGCAAATTTTTAGTTGCATCAGTTCTCATTCTTAGAACTCAGTTACAAATTCATAGCTTAACCTTTGGAAAAATCATGGTGGCAAATTTTGCAATGCATTCAGAATCATGCTTCCTGACTGGTTTATATGAGGAATAGTTATTAAGATAAAATATTAATGGAAATGACCTCAATCATAAGATGTTATGAATTTTTTCAGAAACTCAACTTCCCTTTATCAGCTTCACATTATAGATGCTCAAAGGAACACATTAGTGGTTGATAGTTTAAAATGAGGGAAAAAAGAATTGACAAAGCAGAACTGTTAACTTGAATGTTCAAGATACTTATTGAAGACTTTACCAACAAATGTAATAATAAAAAATTTTTAACATGTTTTCATTTTTAAACAGAACTAAATAAATTTTAGAATATTTATGTGTATTTTTAATTGTTATATTTACTAGCCTTTCCTTTTGGAAATAGCAGCAGATATAATAATAGCTACTGAACTTGATCAGAGTCTATTCAATTATATCATCTGGTCTGTAACCACAAATAATGTAGTCACTAAATGATTGCAATGTAAGAGTAAATTGAAAAGACTGATTACATTCACATTATCACTCTATAACTTTACGGTCACATTATTTGATGATCTAGAGCCTAATAAACAAAGAAAACTTCTTTGGCTAGTTTCCATGACAATCTTTGTTGTAATGACCTACCAAGTTCCTTGCTTCTCCCACACCTTGCATTTAGACTGGAGCTAATTGGCTCTCCTTTAAACTCAGGTTAATTAATTCCAATTTCTGGAAGCAAGTGCAACCCTCTAGACTCAGAGAAATAAATATAAAATGTCTAGGTCAATTTGTGTATTTCTTTAAGCTAATCTCGCTGAGAATTTTTCTTAAACTTTGCTATCTCAGCTTGTCCACTGAGAAAGGTTACTGTTATGGTCTCAGTACTTAGTATTTTCTGGGCATTTATTTACTTATTTATCTATCTATCTATCTATCTATCTATCTATCTATCTATCTATCTATCTATCTAAGAGACATGGTCTCGCTCTGTCACCCAGGCTGGAGTGCAGTGGCATGATTATGCCTCACTGCAGCCTTGAATTCCTGGGCTCAAGCCTTGAACTCCTGGGTTCTTCCCACTTCAGCCACTCGAGTAGCTGGTAATACAGATGTGTGCCACCCTGCCTAGCTAATTGTTTTTGTTTCTTATATTTTATAGAGATGGGGTCTCACTATGTTACCCAGGCTGGTCTTGAACTCCTGTCCTCAAGAGAGCCTCCCAACTCAGCTTCCTGAGTAGTTAGAATTACTGGCACAAGCCACTGTGCCTGGCTTCCAGGTATTCTAGATTCTTAAATTCCAGATTTTCTAACCAAGTCTTTTCTGCCCCTTTTTCATTTCATTTCTGAACTCTTCTCCACATGAGTAATCTCCTATTTCACTAACAGATTTTGTAGCCCCTTCTTTTATAGATACAAATCTATTTCCTATGCAGAAACAGATATGCAGATTCTATGTGGCTTAGCTCTTCGGTATACCTATTTTGTATCTTTTTTTTAGATATATGTGTATAAAGTGCATATATTCTTGTTTAAACTAAATGAAGTTTATAAATTATAGGAATCACTATCATTGTGGAAAGTAAATAAATTGCTGATGAGAGAATAGAAGTGGAGGTGATGCACATTTTTTGCTAAAACTGCTTGCCCAGTAGGTAATATTTAATCTGGAGTATTTTTATGTATTCATAAATCTGGAAAAATAAACCAAAAAATGAAATATCAATTCATAATTGAATAAAGAAAAGATACTACAAAGATATAAAAGGTTAAAAAGGGGAAATAAAAAGAAAAGTCATGTTGATTTTCATTTCCCTGATTTAGATTATATTTCAATAATGGAAAAAATATTTCTATAAAGAAAATAGAAGATTCTAAGAGCAAGAAAACAAATAAAATTCCACTATCCAATTTTAGTAAAAATTATTAATTGGTTAAGAATTAAGCCTTAAAAATAGCCAACAGGAACTTTTACATATAGTAGTGGTGTATTTTTACATGAATTTAAACATATATAGACCTACTCAGATAACTTGAGAGTGGATCTCTGCATTTAAGCTTTCTTCATAGAAAATATCTGAATAATTATTTTATAAAGAACAAAAGAGCTATCCATTTAAAATGCAGACTGGACAATAGAGCAACGTTTTTAAGACATGCTATTGTGTACATATTTTGCCCATTGCTTTTTTGCTTGTTTTATACCTGTTTAATTTTTTATGGATTAAGAACTTTTAGAGAAAGAAAAAGGATTCTAATCCATAAATTAAAATTTTTATGCTGGTAAATATAAATACCCATTTAAATTATTAAAATATAACTGGTTGTGTTTAAACCACACATAGCAAACTTGTCAACATGTAGTTTGTGAATTAATTCCAACTGGACACTGCAGATCTGAAATTTCTGTAACTGAACTTTCAATCTGTTAAATAGAAAATAATATACTACTGGAGTTTCATGGAGAAAATCACAATGGTGGCAATGAGAAGAACATAGGCTGTAAAGTAGATAAAGTGGGGTTCAGATATGTGTCTCATCCCCACTGTGTGGCCTCAGATTTACCTAATTGAACCATGACTCAGTTTTCTCATTCAAATATTGAAAGGAAAATATTAATTAACCCATGTAAATTCTCCTGGACAATTTCCAGGGATATATGTTAATTTTCCCCTCCTCTCCTTCTGTAGCATTCTACTCAGTGATTTCCAAAGTGTGATCGGTGTCAGAGAATCTTGAATGACGCTCAAAGATGAATATCAGCGTATTCTTTGAATTCCTTAAGTGAGTCATTTCTACTTATATTCATTTGCATATGCATCTTAAGCATATTTATAAAATATATGTATATGCACATATTTTTATATATTGATCCGTGAGAACTACTTCTGTTCTATACTAACTCATTATTTTATTTTTATGAATAACTGGTGCCCATGAGACAGTCTATTGGAGTAACGTTAGGAATTATCATCCCTTAAAGTAAAAGGGACTATAGATGGATGGAATTTTATTTTTTATTTATTAATCCTTTTTCTCAGTGGTCAATATAAGAGGAAAAGTAATATGATTCATAATTCCACTTATTATAGAATTGCACATACATAAAAAGCAATAACCAGAAGGTTGTATTTGTCATTTACCCTCACACCCTCACGGCATTGCCTCTGTGATATCTTGCCTCTGAGGCTGTACTTCTTTAAATGGTCTGTCTGGCAACCATATTTTTCCGGCTTATTAAAATGTTTTACACCATTGATTATAAAGCTCTTATTATTTCTCCCATGAATCCTTTCTAAAACAGCTGATTTCTTCTTGTTTATTGCCATAGGAATTTTTGCATATGTACTATCATAGTATTATAACTTGTATCCCACTCATTGCAAAAATATGTTTGCATAGATAAACTTCTTAAGAAGGAATCATTTCTCTCTCCTAAATTGGGCCTGGTTCACAGGAAGTATTCAATATAGTTTTGTTGAGTAAACAAATAAATAAACAATTGGATATATAATTGAACACTGTTTCGCATTTAAGAAAAATTGCCAATCTGTCAGTATATGAGGGATTACATAGAATAAACTTTTGCCTAATTTGTAAGCATTTCAATAAAATTCTGATTCTATTATTGATTCACTCAGTTCCTAATCTATTAACTAGGGTCACTTTGATAAAACTCAGTTTTGCAAAACACTTTTGACCATTAAGACAGTGTAAAGCTGAAAACAAAAAGTCTTCCTAGAATCCTATTACTTTTAAGGAAAATTAACCTATTCTACCTTGGATAAAACTGACTTTTTACATTTTCTTTTCTGTTCTACACAGTAGTAATGATAACTATTTAAATATTGAGAAAATAATGTGCTTAGGCTACTGGACTCATTTTTTTGATTCATGAGTAGCTATTAGTTTACATGAGCACAGAACTACTTAGAAATTAGCCCTGAAAAGAGAAGGGAGCATCATGCCACCTGTTTTGATATGTTCAAATAGTTGAGTCATTAGTCAGGCTAGATAAATGGGAGCATAGAGAAAAAAAAAAAAAAAAGAGAGGTAAGAAAGATACAAGAAGAAGCCAGGAATGGTGGCTCACACCAGCAATGCCAGTACTATGAGACGCCAAGGCGGGTGGATCACTTTGAGGCCAGGAGTTTGAGACCATCCTGGCCAACATGGCAAAACCCTGTCTCTACTAAAAATACAAAAGATTAGACAGGTGTAGTGGTGCACACCTGTAATCCTAGCTACTGGGGAGGCTGAGGCAGGAGAATAGCTTGAACCCAGGAGGTGGAGGTTGCCCTGAGCCCAGGTGGTGCCATTGCACTCCAGCCTGGGTGACAGAGCAAGACTTCATCTAAAAAAAAAAAAAAAGAAGAAGAAGAATTGATTAATAATTGTTTAGTATTTAAAAGTATAATTCTTAGACATAGATGAAGAAAAAAATACAAGGAAGAGCAGAAAATATATGGTGTTCAAATTTTTCCCTGCAAATTCTTACTGTTTTCCTCTTCCTTTCTTAGCTTATATACACACATATTTCTTCTTTTACTTTCTATGAGAAGTGAAATATAACTTTAAAGTCCATTATGTGATATGCCAGATCTATCATATCCATCAGATAATTTCTATCATGTTTCTGTCCCATTAGGTTCTCTGAGATCCCGCCTGGGATTGCATTTGATTCAATCTTATATTTCTAGCCCTTAAACCATAAATACATGGAATTATGTACTTATGAAAGGCTTCAGCATCAAAATAGTAAAGTTATTAACACACAAACTGTCACATGTGTATGCATACGTGTGTGTGTTTGTGTTTGTAGACACACAGAACATATTAATAAAGTAATTTTCCATAGTGGCTTTTAGTAACTAAAACAAATTTTATACAATGACTTTATAAACTAAACCCACACATGCACACACGTGATTTTACATGATGTCTTTTAGTAATCAAAACAAACTTTACAAAATTGCTCTTAGAAACTAGGAATTTGTTATCAGCCCTCTCAACTTCCAGCTCATTCCCTCCTCTCACCCTTCTAGAGGAAAGAGTTTGAACTCTTTACCTTATGTGACAATAACGTGGTTATGCATGAAACACAGTCCTCAGAACCAATTTCACATTATTTTACCTTGCAAAATGTTGTCTTAAACTTTTTCTTGCCTTGCAATATCTTATACATTACCTTGCAAAAAAAAACCTAGTGTATTTAAATATTATGTAAATTATGTAGTTGCTAATGAAGCTCACTGAATAGTGTCTTTTATTTCTTTCTTATTTGGCTTGTTCTCTAATGTAGGACCTAAACCTCCCTTTTAATTGACCAAACTCTTGCTAATAGAAACATCAGGCATTAAGATGTTTTAAAAAATACTTAGATGTACTTGTTATAAGTATCAAATGTAATAGGAAGAAATTAGTCCCAAAGTATTAAAAAATCATAACAAGATTATTTTTCTGAATTTTTTTTTTCCATTTCTTTTTTCTTTTTTTTGTTTGTTTTTAGACACAGGGTCTCACTCTGTCACCCAGGTGAAGTGTAGTGTAGTGGTGAAATCATGACTTACTGCAGCCTTGGAATTCTGGGTTTAAGCAATCCTCTCACCTCAGCCTTTCAAGTAGCTGCGACTATAGGCACAGGCCATTATCACTAGTTATGTTGGTCTGTTCTCACACTGCTAATAAAGACAAACCCAAGACTGGGTAATTTATAAAGGAAAGAGGTTTAATTGACTCACCGTTCCACATGGCTGGGGAGGCCTCACATCATGGTGGAAGGCAAATGAGGAGCAAAGTCACATCTTATATTGTGGCAGGAAACAGAGCTTGTTTAGGGAAACTCCCATTTACAAAACTATCAGACCTCAAGAGACTTATTCACTATCATGAGGACAGAACAAGAAAGACCAACCCCCATGACTGAATTACCTCCTACCATGTCCCTCCCATGACACATGAGGATTATTACAATTCAAGGTAAGATTTGGGTGGAGACACAGAGCCAAACCATATCATTCCATACCTGGCCACTCCCAAATCTCATGTCCTCACATTTCAAAACCACGCATGCCTCCCAACAGTCCCCCAAAGTCTTAACTCATTTCAGCATTAACTCAAAAGTCCAGAGTCCAAAGTCTCATCTGAGATGAGGCAAGTCCCTTCTGCCTATGAGACTGTAAAATCAAAAGCAAGTTAGTTACATCCTAGGTACAATGGGGGTAAAGCCATTGGGTAAATACAGCTGTTCCAAATGGGAGAAATTAGCCAAAATGAAGGGGCTACAGGCCCCATGCAAGTGCAAAATCCAACAGGGCAGCCAAATCTTAAAGTTCCAAAATGATCTCCTTTAACTCCATGTCTCACATCCAGGTCACACTTATGCAAGAAGTGAGTTCCCATGGTCTTGGGCAGCTCCACCCCCGTGGCTTTGCAGGGTACAGCCCATGTCCTGACTGCTTTCAGGGCTGGTGTTGAGTGTCTGTGGCTTTTCCAGGTGCACACTGCAAGCTTTTGGTGGATATACCATTCTGGGATCTGGAGAATGATAGCCCTCTTCTCACAGCTATACTGGGCATTGCCCCAGTGGGGACTCTGTGTGGGGGCTCACAACCCACATTTCCCTTCTGCTCTGTGTTAGCAGATGTTCTCCATGAGGGCTCCACCCCTGCAACACACCTCTGCCTGGACATCCAGGCACTTCCATACATCCTCTGAAATCCACGTAGAGGTTAGCAAACCTTAATTCTTGACTTCTGTTTATCCGCCGGCCCAGCACTACACGTAAGCCACCAAAGCTTGGGACTTGCACCCTCTGAAGCAAGGGGCTGAGCTCCTTTTAATCATTGCTGGGACACAGGGCACCAAGCCCTAAAACTGCACAAAACAGCAAGACCTTGGGCCCAGCCAACTAAACGATTTTTTTCTTCCTAGGCTTCCCAGCTTGTAATGGGAGGGGCTGCCATGAATACCTCTGACATGCCCTGGAGTGATTTTCCCCATTGTCTTGGCAATTAACATTTGGTTCCTTATTATTTATGCAAATTTCAGCAGCGGGCTTAAATTTCTAATCAGAAAATGGGTTTTTCTTTTCTATTTCATCATCAAGCTGCAAATTTTCTGAACTTTTATGCTCTGTTTCCCTTTTAAACGTAAGTTCCAATTCCAAACCATATTTTTGTGAATACATAAAATTGAATACTTTTAACAGTAACCAAGTCACCTCTTGAACACTTTGCTGCTTAGAAATTTCTTCCACCAGATGCCCTAAATCCTCTCTCTCAAGTTCAAAGTTCCACAAATCTCTAGGGCAGGGGCAAAATGCCACCAGTGTTTTTGCTACAACATAAGAAGAGTCACCTTTGCTCCAGTTCCCAACAATTTTCTCATCTCTATCTGAGACCACCTCAGCCTGGACTTTATTGTCCATACCACTATCAGCATTTTGCCCAAAACCATTCAACAAGTCTCTAGGAAATTCCAAACCTTCCCACATTTTCCTGTCTTCTTCTGAGCCTTCCAAACTGTTCCAACCTCTGCCTGTTACCCAGTTCCAAAGTCACTTCCATATTTTTTAGTATCTTTAGTGCAGCATCCACTTCTGGTACCAATTTACTACATTAGTCTGTTCTCATGCTACTAATAAAGACATATCTGAGACTGAGTAATGTATAAAGGAAAGAGGTTTAATTGATCTACAGTTCCACATGGCTGAGGAGGCCCCACAATCATGGTGGAAGGCAAATGAAGAGCAAAGTCATTTCTTACATGGTGGCAGACAAGAGGTAGGGTGTTCAGGGAAACTCCCATTTATAAAATCATGAGATCTCATGAGACTTATTTACTATCACAAGAACAACATGGGAAAACCTGCCCCCATGATTCAATTACCTCCCACCAGGTCCCTCCCATGACACGTGGGCATTATTACAATTCAAGGTGAAATTTGGGTGGGGACACAGAGCCAAACCATATCACTGGCTAATTTTTAATTTTTATTGTTTGTAGAGATGGAATCTTGCTATGTTCCTCAGGCTCCACTCAAACTCCCAGCCTTAGGCAATTCACCCACCTCAGCCCCCCAAAGTCCTGGGATTACAGGTACAAGCTACCATGCCTGAACTTTTTCTTATTTTGAAACAAGTAATATGCAAAGACTTAATTTTAAAACAGATCAGGTAATTCTTAATTATCTTTTTATTTTTATGTAAAATCCCCTCACAGATGCAAAAAAAAAGCTATTTAATCTTCCAGCCTCAGTTTCTCTATTTGTGAAAAGAGAGTTGATTGGCCTCCTTGAAGTGTTTTGAGAATTAGTTTATACTTGAAAAGTAAATTCAATGTGAAAGGTCCCATTTAAATGCAAAGTTATTAATCAGTGAATACCAAATTCAGCAGTTTCATTTTACTTTCTAAACTCCTAGCAACTCTTCACACAAAATTCTAAATTATTTGCCCTTTTTACTTTCTTTAAAAATCTTCGTATACACATTGTCCAGCCTGCTTTTAAAACGTTTGCAATATATTATCCTCTTTTTTTTTTATAAAGATGCAACTTATAAATTCAGGAAAACATTTTCCCATAAACATGTTTTCATTTTATTTCCCCAGTTTCCCCAAATCTCTGTTCTTTGCAGCATCTTTCTAACATAATTGATTGCATTAACAAAGTAACCAACTGGTGACTCAAATTGTGAATCTGAATTGTCACTCCATCACTAGTAGATCTGCAGAAGAAATGCAATATTTTTCAACATATTTTATGAAATATTAACTATTATATTTCAGTGCAAGTTCTCAAGATTTATATAGATGCTGCTTTCAATTCAAGAGAAAATGTAAAGATCATGCCTTTGGCTCCACCATGGAGCTGAGACAAGTAACTGCAAGCTTTAAAATTGATATCTTAAATAATATGAATCCAATCAGAAAAAAACATCTTATTTATAATTTTTCTCACCACTACATTTACAGTGAAATATTTATAAGAATGTAATAGGTAGATAAATACAAACACGTATCTCTTCAAAAAGCATGCTATTTGAAAGTCAATTTGTATTTAGATTTTTATTTCACAAGCAAACAGGAGAAAAAGACGGATGGATTAGAATGATGTAGAGTTACTCCTACATTTCAAAGTTGAGTTTTAGAAAAGTATTTGAAAAACACATTTCTCTAAACTCACTTCTGGGTTTTATTGTTTGTTTTAACAAAAACATCATTTAATTTTCAAAGAACTGTTCTGCACTTGGGTAGTTTTTGTTCTACCAGAAATCATTACTTATATATGCCTGCCATGGAACAGTGAAGTTTAAAACTATTGAATCTAAACATTACTAGATAGCAAACTATATAAAGCATCCTTATTTTTCAATGCAATTTATATACAAATAAATAACTTTTGACTATTTCTGAAAAATTAACAAAATAAATAATTCTATAGTGACTCAGTAAATAAAAACTTACTATTAACTTATTTGCCATATTGAGTATTCTTACATTCATCCATCATTTATTGTAGTCTTATAAGCACTTAAATATTGAGAATTTAGGATGAAAAGACATGAATACTTAATTTTACACATCTGATCCCTTAAAAAAAGATAATCTCTTAATTAACCTTTGTTCTCAATAGAAATGATTATTTTACCAGTATTACTTTTCAAGTGATTAAATTTTTTTACACTGTTTTAATAAAAGTAACTTCACAACACATCAACCTAATTTATATGAGTAAACAACAGTATTAATCTAGTTTACTAACTACAGTCACTTATTGTTTTGGTTGAAAAAGTAGTATTTTGATTAGCATTAGATATACTTAGTGGTTAACTTTGTATATATTTAGGTACTACTTAATTTCAAAAATTGTAAATAAAGTCATCAAGTTATTTTTGCCTTATTTAAATGTTTGCTTCCAACAAATTAGAAAAACGGGTATTTACTTGATTTTTTAATTACTTTTTATTCTGAATCCTGACATCTCCTAGAGATAGTCCATCTGCTCACGAGCTCCAGACATTTCAAGGAAAGAAACAAAATTGTCCACATCTTAGAAGGCTCAAAAAGAAAAATAGCAGTTAAGATATAATAGCATCCCTTAAGTTTTTAATAATAATAATAAATAATAATATTTTCTTCAGAACAAGTTAAATATTGACCAGTAAAATAAGAGCTAAAATTGGGAGTTAATCTACCCTGGGGATTCTTCATTATGTTGAATTCAAACATTGGAGTGACTTTTCCTCCACAAATCCGCTTCTGCTGTAGGCCCTTCCTTAGTTAAGAGTACAAAATGTATTCCCTTGTGCAGTTCTTGCCTGTTTTTTCTTTCTGCTCTACCGTGTTTTTAAGTGATCATCTCTTTCCATCCATTCCAAGTTCCAAATATGACTCCTACTTACCCCTCTTTTCCTTCTGCATTGCTCCTCAGATCAGGTCTTCTTCCTTTGTTTTCCCTCCAGCTCCTCTCCTCCATGGTCTACAGAGGCTTACGCTCCACTACCTGCTTGTAAGTGCACATAGTTGCCCCAGTGGGCCCTTTACAAAATATCAATACCTTCCACTCAAAACTGCTTCATGGGCCGGGCGCGGTGGCTCACGCTTGTAATCCCAGCACTTTGGGTGTCCGAGGCGGGCGGATCACGAGGTCAGGAGATTGAGACCACGGTGAAACCCCGTCTCTACTAAAAATACAAAAAAATTAGCCGGGCGCGGTGGCGGGCGCCTGTAGTCCCAGCTACTCGGAGAGGCTGAGGCAGGAGAATGGCGTGAACCCGGGAGGTGGAGCTTGCAGTGAGCCGCCGGCCTGGCGGAAACGAGACTCCAAAAAAAAAAAAAAAAAAAAAAAAAAAAAACAAATTTTATCTCCTGTCTCGCTCTTTCGCCCAGGACGGAGTGCAGTGGCGCAATCTCGGCTCACTGCAAGCTCCGCCTCCCGGGTTCACGCCATTCTCCTGCCTCAGCCTCCCGAGTAGCTGGGACTACAGGCGCCTACTTCTTTTTTCAACACCACCTAGAAAGAAATCTTTACCTTTTGTTTAATGCTGTGACATGAGCCAATGTGTGTGTGATGTCATGCCAGCTCCCTCCTGAAAGTGAACTGCCTCATCCCAGAAGATATATGCTCCATATTGTGTGAGTACTGGTGCTACTATTTGCCTAGATTATTATTTTTGTGTATATTCTAGTGAGACTGCTTATAAATAGAAAGGGAATGGCTTATTTATCTTGCTATCCAACTGGTGCTTGAGTCCTGGCTCCTTTGTTTACCAGCTCTATGACATTGAGCAAGATATGTAACATCTGCTTCATCTATAAACAGGTTTTAACTAAAATTAAATGAGTGAATGCATTTAAAAATCTTAGAATAGTAGATGAGACAGCATGCAAAATTAAAATGAATATAATTGATATTGTTTACGCTATTCTTTTATTTATATTTTTCTACATCTATCAGTATATGGCTCAGAGAAGGTACTCAATAAATATTGTTGAATTTAAATGAGAGAAGCAAGGAGGCTTAATTATTCATCAAAGCAAGCAATGATCACCAACATTATTATCATCATTATCATCATCACCTTCAAACATTCAACAGGAACAAAATATGTTAGCTAAACAAATGACAAGACATACTATTTACATCTACAGTACTTGTAATCAATATGAATATTGTTTCCATATAGCTGTGGTTAATAAGTAATTCAGCATTGTAAATTTGCATAATAGCAATGTGTTATGTGACAAGGGCAGAATTATAAATATTTTTATAATTATATTTACAACAAATACATGTCTTAATGTTTCATGGGCAACACAGGTTTTAAAAATGTACATTCACCCATTGCATCCAGCAACCTCATAGAGAGCACATAAGATACAGAACTTTAATGGTATTGGTAATTCAGTTCTGAACATAGGTGGGGGCAAGACAGGTGTTCATAACATTATTTTATATGTATTTTGCATGTCTGAAATAATTTATATTGAAAAAGGAAACATATAATTTCATATAACATTTTCCAACAACAATTTCCGTCCTTTCTACCCTGAAGCAGCACAAAATTCCAAGTGGAGGATAAGAAACTAAGGGGCCAATAACTTTACTAATCAACATAGTCATTTCAGCTGACCTCAACTGATTTCTTGAACTTTAATTCAACATTTATCTCTATGAATTAATGTTACTGGAACTGTAAAAATTGATAAATATGACTTCTTTTTTTTTCTCTTTTTCTTCATTGGTCTAGCAGCTTATTCAGTATGTTCTGAACACACAATGACTAATATGTATTAATGGTTGAATATAATTACATGTGATTCCATCATACAAAATTATTGATTGACAACACTGATTTAACATTATTGAAGGAAATACAGATTTTTAATATTTTGGGATGTAACTTTTATTTAGTCAGAGACAAGAGAGTTATATGCAGGCTTGTTTACTTTTATTAATATGCATGCTTTATGAAATCCTGGTACTGCATCGCTCCCTGTGTAAACTACTTGTCCACTATACCATGCTCTAAAAATAAAATGCAAAAGCACTCCCTACTTAGACAACAGGAGTTAAGTTTTCTGATTCTAAGTAGTGGTTTTAGGACAGGAATAATTTTGTGTGTTAGTTTAACCTGTTCTCTGCTTGTACTGCTAACAGCTCTTTCTTGCTAAAGATCACATTGACTGAACTGCAATGTATAACTCATATACTGTAGGTACAGACTAAGGAAAAGCTGAAAGGATAAGGGAAGGACCTTTTTTGACTCAGCTCTTCTTGCTCTCATGTCCTGCTTTATAATGTTTCCTTTCTCTGGACCCTCTTCCCCTTCCCTGAAGCTAACTCCTTACCCTAGACCTCATCATCTCATGACTGAATTATTCCATAGCCTCTTGATTGAAATCTTTATTTTCGGTCTTTTCACAAGGCAAGGCATATTCCGTAATGCCGACATAGGAATTCTGTAAAATATACTATTGCGTGTGCCAGTTCCTTCTTATGTGCCTTTAAATGATTCTATTGCCTGCTTGCAGAGTGCCAAATAGGTTCCAGGTGATTACCAACTCCAGTCTACAGTCAGGCTTACCTAGAGTGTTGTGTGGAAATGATCATGAGTGTGGCTTTCAGAATTACCTGGAAAGAGGGCATTGATTGATTAGTGATGTCTGCAACAGAAGTAGAAATGGGAACTTGTAGCCTATAGAGAGTGGATTCAAGAACCGTTCCAACAGAGTGGAACCTACTCTCTCAACATTCTCAAATGGAATGTGTATGTGCCTACACAGAAAAAAAAAATATGATTTGAAATAATGATATGCAATATTCATGAAAAAGGACAGTATATAGCACTATTTCCCCAGCTGTGTGAATTATGAGGTGTGTGTTACCAGTTACATAGTGCAAACTACTTAACCTCTCTATGACTCAGTTTCCTCATCTGCAACGTGTGAATAATAGGGTTCTTATAAAAATTAAATGTGTGAATATATGTAAATTATTTAGAGAAGTGCCTGATGTATAGCAAGTTTATTCAAAACATGTGCTCTTGTTATAATTATTATTGTATCTTACAACAGCTACAGAAGTCTATTATACACCACACCACTTTGAGAAGGAAACATTTCTTTTTGATAGGCTTTACTTTTTAGAACAGTTTTAAGTTTACAAAGAAATTGCAGAGAAAGAACAGAGTTCCCATAGAGCTCCTCTCCTTCCTGCACAGTTTCCCCTATTATTAACATTTTTGCATTAGTGCAGTAAATTTGTTACCATTGATGAACCAATATTAATAGGTTATTACTTACCAAAGTCCATAGTTTTCATCAGGGTTCGCTCTGTGTTGTACAGTTCTGAGGATTTTTACAAATATGTAATGACATGTATCTATCATTATAGTATCATATAAGACAGTTTAATTTCCCTAAAATGCCCTGAGTTCCCCATTTTCATCTCTATACTTTCCCCTAATCCCCTGACAACTACTGATATTTTTACTGCTTCTGTAGTCTTAGCTTTTACTAAATGTCATATCCTTGGAATAATATAGTGTGCAACTTTTAAAACAGTCTTCTTTCACTTAGCAATATGCATTTAAGGTTCTTTCATTTCTTTGTGTGGTTGATAGCACATTTACTTTTATTTTTACAGGCCACTTGAGTGTTTTTAATTAATTAATTAATTAAATACTTTGTTTTTAGTGGTTATTAATTTTATTATCTTTTTAATTTCTTCAAATTTATTTTAGATTCAGGCGGTACATTTGCAGATTTGTTACCTAAGTATATTGTAACAAGTGATGCTGAGGTTTGGAGTACAAAAGATGCCATCACTCAAGTACTGAGCATAGTACCTAACAGTTTTTCAGCCCCTGCTCACCTCCATTCCCCACCCCAATCATCCCCATTGTCCATTGTTGCCATCTTTATGTCCCTGAATACCCAATATTTATCTCTCACTTATACATGAGAGCATGTGGTTTTGGATTTTTTGAAGAAAAATTTTGAAAATATGTTTCTTACCATGTTTTCACCACCATATATATTTACATATATAGATATACATATATCAGTACATATAAATATATAAAATAATGTATATAAATCAATATATATAAATGCTTATATGTATATATACAAGTGTATATAAATATAGCTGTGTGGAGAAATTTCTTTTGACTCCGGAGAAACAGTTGTCAATTATTCGACTTCCTGCCACAGTTAAAATTTAATTAAAAACAATTAAATACTAAAAATAAAGTAAAGGAATTATTCGTGGCAGAAGGAAGAAATCGGTCTTCTAATGCAAGAGGAATTACTAAATGACACCTAGGTAACATATTAGGCACCATCCTACTCAAGGCATTGACATTTACTATTTTCTTTGCTTGAAATGCTCTTCTCTAAGTACATTTTTGGTTATGTCTTCTCCATTAAGACTGCCTAGTGGTCATCACTATGAGAACTTGCATGTCTATTCTCTTGCTAAATGCAATGCCCTTGGTGCTTCATATCCTGCTTCTCTGGAGACATCTTAGGGTGTGTGATTGTTATTCATGGAAACTGTCAGTTTTCTTGAGTTTATGAAGTCACTTTATATTAAACGATGTAATCTACTATACATTATTTTTATTTATTTTCTGTCTTCCCACATTAAAATTTAAGATCTATGAGGACAGAGAACTTTGTTAACTGCTGTATCCACACTGTCTAAAAAATTGGCTTATACTTTTTCAGAGCATAAGAATTACATAAAATGTGACTAAAGGGTTTGCTATTTTTGTTGAAATAGATAGACATTTTTAGTTGTTTGAATGAAAATATCACTTTTTATTCTCCCACACCATATGTAGGGGTCTTGATTTTACCATTGGAGGCTTGAGGAATGGAGTGGGATTTAATAAATTGGCCTTTAGTCTTAGGAAATATTTTGAAATTAATGTGTAGCTGTGTTAGAAAACCTGTGACTGAAGATAATTCAATAAATAATTGTAATCATTATTATATTAAGTTATTGATGCACACAAATGCATCCTTTTATTATTTAATAAATATTTGGAAATTTTTTTGAGGAAATAGTAAGATTTAAAGTCTATCCCAGAAAATATTCACACAAAAAGTCATGGACAGATCTCTGGTCTTATTCGATAGTGTCTGATGCAGTGAGGAAGACGGCTGAAGGTGAACATGACCTCAGCTATATTCTACCTTGCACAGGGACAAGGCCAGGGGAAAAGGTAAAAAGCTCTTGTCCCTTTTTCATCAATAAAAAGCCCTTTTCTGGAGACATCATTGGATGTGTGATTGTTATTCATGGAAACTGTCAGTTTTCTTAAGTCCACCGTGTAACAGGATACATGAGTGACAGACAGTGGGCCATTATCTTGACAAGGTAGATCTTTGCTAGCAAAAAGTCAAGGTAAAAGTAAAATAAGAGAGTAAGATTATTATTTTTGAATTCAGTGTTACTTATAGCTACTGTAAATCCAAAATGCACACTTGTATTTTAACTGTTAAGACTTTCCTTTCCTGGCTCATATTTTGCCAGATTATCCAAATGAGCATGAAGGAAAAGACCAATCATTCAACTGCTGATTTAATGGTAATACATGAGGTTTTAACACTATAGACTTAATATTAAAGGGATTGTATTTCAGTGTTTTGACATTAAAAGCAGTCATTATAGCTGTTGAATATATTGTTTTTATTTCTCCCCAAGTAATCTTTTCTATAAAGTATGTTATCAATGTTAATTAAACAGGGACCATAAAGAGTCCTTAAGTCATTTTTAGAAAATGTCTTCAAAGTGGTTTTATAATACTAGTTAATATATGCTTATAATCTGAAGAAAATACCATAGTTGCTGTAGAATATAGCAAATGAGGTACAGAACAAATGGTCCTACACATTCTGGGTTGAATATATATATCATTGTTGAATGCAGGAGGTTCAACCGAGACTGTTGTAGGGAATCACATCAGGAAGAGGTGAGGGAAGGAGGACTGGGCAGAGGGAAAGGCTCTGTGTGTTGCAGTTGCAGCAGGTATTTCAGATGATTGGATGAGCAGCTCTGAAACAGACTGTTTTTCAGATTTATCCCCAGTAAGGCAAGGGATCCAAGCCTTTGCACTTTTTCAACATTCAACCATTGGTTGTAAGCTACCTCCCGAAGGACAGTGGTGGGATGAGGGTTTATAACGTTACAAGAGACAGCCTTCTTTATTGATTGACAATTTCCAGAGAGAAAGATGTAGCTCTACGCCACAAGCAGCTAACGTTCCTGACAATTGGAAAAATGACAGTCTCAGTGCAAAGAACGACCTAGGTGCCAAATCACAGCATCCGTTACAGTCCACTTATTGCTTCAAGCCGTGAGTTTACCCCATCTATAAACAGCTTCCTTGTGGTTTAAGGTGGTTCTTTTCCAAGGGTAACTTACAAGAAGAAAGTTAATAAGACAAAGCTCACAATGGTGCTGGTCTTAAAGGTATAACTTAGTACTTATCATCTCTTTTCTCTACTACCTATTCCAGATTCCTCTCACTATTTGTCAGCACGTTGCCTAGTCTAGGTGGCTCACTTGGATGGGTTGCCCAGACATCATCTTTAAAAGATGATGGTCCCTGGTCACTGTGGAATCCTAATTAGGGAAAAGGAGTCAGGCTGGTAGGAGTAGGGGAAAGCGAAGAGAGAAAGGAGATAAGCTGCAAGTCTGCCTTTCTTCAAGATCCAGGACACACAGCCCTCCTGTGCAAGTAACTCACAATCTCTCGGTGCCCAACTATCACAAGACACCTGCAAGTTAGCTCACTGCAACCTTGGCATTATCAGTACTGCAGAAAGCCCTCTTCAACAGACAGCAGAAACACTAACCTATAAATCTCCAGCAAGCCTTTGTTTCTTTACAGTCAGTCAGTTTCTGGCAGCCCATTGTCTCTCTGGCAACATATTTTCCTACTTTCTGTAATAAATCTGCCTTCCTTTCCCTATAGCTGTCTTAGTAAATTCTTCTTTCACCCCCACTCCACCAGTCGTCATTGCCCCGCAACAGTTGCCAGGTACTTTTCAGGCTGTGACAGCTGCACCTGTCCATTTGCTGTCATAATTGGATGCAGGAGTATGAAGAAATTCTCCTATGAATCATTACGGTGCCAAAATTACTATTTCTGCCTCTGATGATCAGGGTCAGCTACTTACAAGACAGTTAATCCTTTCTTTGACAGCTAGTTTCCTGGCATAAGAAGGACAAAGTGACTGGAAGTCAGCAACAGCTTAAAGTTTAATAGTTTCATAAAAGCTCTGGTAGAAGTGTACCCTTCCTTTTGAGAACTAGGTCTTCTAGACATGCCGAGACTAGAAGTACTGAGAAAAGAAACAAATTCTTCAAGTGTGCCACTACTATTTACTTCCACCTTTGTTTCCCAGACCCACGCATTCTAAATATTACAATTGCTGGTACCCAGCCCTCACAATCTGTCATTTATTACCACTCCAAATTTATGTCCAAAAGGTTGTTCCGTTTGCACTACTAGGCCAGTAGCTTCTAAATGGTGTGGTAGGTGACAGGCTAGAGAGATTCCATGGCCATGTGGCCATTGCTCCCTTCTTTTCTTTAAAGTGGATCTCTTGATTCCATGGGATGTTATGTGGGATAATGTGTTGGTTGAAATAATACTTGCAAGGCTTACTTATAACATAAGTCTTCAGATAGTTGCTAGTTGAGGTGGTAAAGGCAAAAAAGGAAAGCCTACATTTGGGTTCATCCCATTTAAAATGAATTACTGCTTCTTCTACAGTGGAAGGAGTCTGATGTAATTAACTTACTCCTAAGTCCTTATTGCTTGTAGGTCAGACATTTGTCAGTGACAGTAGCTAGTTTAGCATTACTGAGTGGAAGCTCCTAGAGTTAAGCTCATGCATAGCCTCCATACCTGCCCCCTAGCTACAGCTTTAATTAGCCCATGACACCAGTGCTGGGACAGCAAAGACGGCCTCCACTGATGTCAGTTGGCCAGGTCCTTTGATACAGTTTTTGTACAGTGCCCCTTCCATACGGGATATCTCTGATGGGCATTAATATGCTATACAGATATAGTCACAATTTGTTTCCACTCTCATTGATCCATATATATATAGAGAGAGAGAGAGATAGATATTTCTTATCTAGAGCTTCCTGTATGATATTCCAATATTCCTCCCTCTGGGACCCTAACAGCCACACTATTTTCTATGGATGATAGGTCTATATATATTTTCTTACCTCAGACTATCTTCTTCCCACAAAAACTGGATGACCTGTTGCGCTGCTTAAAATTCTGCTAATTGGAAGGAATTCTCACTACTAAATTTTAGAATTGCCCTAAATTGTACAACAGCTGTCTGATTATGGTGGTCACCCACATACCAAACTATCCCATCCAAAAACCAGGCTTGAATGTGGCCACTTTTGTCAGATAGGTGGAGACACAGGTGAGCTGATGCAAAGGTACCAGTGAAGCAGGGCTGGGTGGTATGGATATCTTGGTCATATCTTTGCACACTTTACTTGTATCCTTGTCCTTAGCCTTGCCTGTGCCCAATCCCAGATGTAACATAAACATACTATGGAGGATTCCTGCCGAAGCCACCTGGTCCTATGACTTGGTGAATCTGATAAAATCCAGCTCATGTTGTAAGCTCTGGTAGCCTGGTACATGCTCGCTTGCTGTCCTATGGTCAAGTGCTGCTCTACCAGGACCTACTAGCCACCAGAAACTTTTTTTTTTTTTTTTGAGATGGAGTGTTGATCTGTTGCCCAGGCTGGAGTGCAGTGGCACAGTGGTATAATCTCGGCTCACTGCAACCTCTGCCTCCTTGGTTCAAGCGACTCTTCTGCCTCAGCCTCCAGAGTAGCTGGGATTACAGGCATGCACCACCATGCCCAGCTAACTTTTGTGTTTTTTGGTAGAGATGGGGTTTCACTATGTTGGCCAGTCTGGTCTCAAACTCCTGGACCTCAGGAGATCCACCCGCCTTGGCCTCCCAAAGTGCTGGGATTACAGGCATGAGCCACCATGCTTGGCCAGAAATTTTTTTTAAAGGGGAGTATTATTTTCTCCTTCAGATCCAGTAGCTTAGAAGCTATATGGTGATCCTCCTATTGGGTTTTGTCATGAATGCCAAACATCTTCTTTTTAAATCTGGGACACTTTTTATGCTATAATATCCACCAGGTTATGTGGCCTGAGAGGTAAGACTGCTTGCGCCACTGCGTAGACCTGGTATAGTACCTGTTCCTGCTCTGTGCCTGCTCAAAGATGGCACCCTTCTTTGTCAATCAGTAATGGTTAGACCAATATTCCCAAGGGGTATATGCTATCTCAAGAATCCAGCACAGCTTGTCGGGCATTGTGCTTCTATTTTAGTGGTGGGGGAGATGAGATCTAATAATTTGCTAGTTATTCTAAAGGTATGAGATGTAGCAATGTGCTCTTTACCATGGTATTCTCGAACATGGAATCACTAAAAATCTCAGTGATATGGTGGGCCCTTGAACCTTCATAGGATCTTTTTTTCTCCTATTTTCTGGAGCTTGTATGTCTCATAATAAACGTCTTTACCAAGCTAGTCACTGACTCATTCCATATAAATTTGCATGGTGTTGATGCTATATAGTCAAGTGGATCTGTGTAATGTAGTGAAAAAGTCTGGTTAGGACAGTTTGCTTTGGACTGTATTATCACAGAGCATAGGAGACTTAATATAGCCTGAAGCAAGAATGTAAATATATACTATTCTGCTTTCCCTGCGAATGTGAACTTCTGTTCCTTTTGTTCCTGATGAGGATGGAAAAATGCATTTATAAGATTAATGGGCACATATTACGTACCTGAGGGCATATTTACCTGCTGCAGCAAAATTCTTTTGATATGTTCATAAAAAATAAGCCAACTAATTTCCTCTCAAAAAAGTAAAAGATACTGAAAATATTATAAAATAAACTACATGGGCTCCATGAATGATCTTTACTAAATAGAACATCATCAAATACTGAAAATGCTGTCATGTGGAAAAAGAACTGAACTGACACTGAGTGAGCACAAGGCATAAAATCATGACCAATGTATAGAGAGATGGATTTTATTTCAATACAAGGAGAAATTTTGTAGCTGTGTTGTACAAGGATGGAATGGGTGACTTGGGAGGTAGATCATTCCCTGATATTGTAAGTCTTTTAACAAGAGTTTGACAGCCTCTTGAAGCATGTAGTTGTGGTACAAGCTGCAGAATATTTTTCGTAAGTGATTTTTGAGAATACTTTCAATGCTGAAATTATATAAATCTAATATATTCTCTATGGGCAGTGATAATATTCATATATTCACTTACATGTTCATTCATTTGAAAAACATGTATTGAGCATTCGCAGTGTGCTAGGGCTAGGGATGAGATATTTTTGTTGGCTTTGTTTCCTTCAATAACTATAATAAAAAAGTTTCTGCTATTTGGGAAATACATCATACTGTCAAACACCAAAGAGACTTTGAAACTTCAATGTTAATATGTAGGTATGTTTGCATTTATTCATATATACAAATTTAATATTTCAAATATATATTTCAGTTCTTTCCAAAAAATAAAAAGGTAATCATGAATAAAATGTTTTAAGACCTCAGTACTAGTTAGAAACTGGCTAATTAAAAGTATTCATATTTTAATTTGGAAGATTCTGCTAATGATAAGATATAATGGGGGTATATCTCCATGTATCGTGAGTACAATTTTTAGAATCTATTTGCAAACTCCTCTTTACCAGCTGTCTTAGTCCGTATGTGCTGCTGTAACAGAATACCACAGACTGGGTAGCTTATAATAAACAAATTAATTTTTCTCACGGTTCTGGAGGCTGAGAAGGGCAAGATCAAGGTCCTGGCCATTTTGGCTGTCTGGTGAGGGCTGCTCTAGGCTTCCAAGATGGCGGCTTGTTGTCACGTCCTCCGGAGGAGACTGGTGTTCCCTCACACAGCGGGAGGTGGAAGGGCAAGCTAGCCATACGCTACCTTGAAGCCTCTTTTTTTTTTTTTTTCTTTTATTTAAGGGGTACATACACAGGCTTGTTAGATGGGTAAATTGCATGTTGCTGAGGTTTGAGGTACGAATGATCTCATCACCCATATATTAAGCATAGTACTTGATAGGTAGTTTTCCAATCCTCAGTCCTCCCTCCCTCCCCCTTCTAGCAGTCCTCAGTGTCTATAGTTGCCATCTTTATGTCCACGTGTACCTCATATTTAGCTCCCACTAAGAAGAGAGAACATGCCATACTTGGTTTCCTGTTTCTGCATTCGTTTGGATAATGGCCTCCAGCTGCATCCATGTTGCAGAAAAAGACATGATTTTGTTCTTATGTTGAAGTCTCTTGTATAAGGGCCTTTATCTCATTCAAGAGAGGAGGAGCCCTCATGACCCAGTAACTTCTCAAAACCCCCACCTTTTAATACCATCTAATTGGCCATCAAATTTTAACACTTGAATTTTGAAGGGGACACTTTCAAATCATAGCACCAGCTTTATGGAAGAATACTACAGTCGTGGTGTCCTTTATGAACTGCAACAGACATATCCAGCCTTTGTCTTGCAAGGAATTCCCAATGAAGTCTCAGACAAAAAAAAAAAAAAAAAAACTGTTCTTAACATCTTTATAAGCAAGAAAATATAATATATATTTAGAAATCTTGTTTAATGTGATGTCAACATTTCTTTTTTTTTAACATTTCAAAATGTTTAATTTTTATCATTTTACTTTGCAGTTTTCTTACACGGTTCCTATTTCATGAAAATAGGATCTTTCAAACTGCTTTTCTTAATGTTATGCACATAAACTTTCCAATTCTCTGGGAAACTCCTTATAGACATTTAAAATTTTTATAACATGTTTTCAATGCTATTAAATGTTATCAAATCATTTTATAACATTTCCCCCTATTTTTGTTTGGTTTTATGTGCTGTAAATATATACATATATAAGCATATACTTGCATATATTTATATTTTACCTTTAAAATATTATTGATACTATATTCCTTTTATGAATTTTTTATCTTTCATCTTTAAAATAGGACTCTTTAACCAAGAATTTATAGATGGTCACGTGGAAGTTTGTGAACTTCCTAAATTTGTGTGAAAACATTATGTCTATATTCATACTTTTCTAAAGAGAGGATCCGTTTATCGTTCATCAAATTCTCAAAGAGTTCCACACTGCAAACAAGAAACAATTACATAATATTATTCTTTACTCAATATTTACTTCCCCGTGTTTTTAAGTTTTTTATTATACTTTAACTTCTGTAGTACATGTGCACAATGTGCAGGTTTGTTAAATAGTTATAATGTACCATGTTGGTTTGCTGCACCCAACAACTCATCATCTACATTAGGTATTTCTCCTAATGCTATCCCTCCCCCAGACCTCCACCCCCAACAGGCCCCAGTGTGTGATGTTCCCCTCCCTGTGTCCATGTGTTCTCATTGGTCATCTCCCACTTATGAGTGAGAACATGTGGTGTTTGTTTTTCTTTTCTTGTGTTATTTTGCTGAGACTGATGGTTTCTAGTTTCATCTATGTCCCTGCAAAGGACATGAACTCACCCTTTTTTATGGCTGCGTAGTATTCTATGGTATATATGTGCCACATTTTCATTATCCAGCCTATCTTTGATGGACATTTGTATTGGTTCCAAAACTTTGATATTGTGAACAGCCTGCAATAAACATATGTTAGCATATGTCTTTATAGTAGAATGATTTATAATCCTTTGGGTATATACCCAGTAATGAGATTGCTGGATCAAATGGTATTTCTAGTTCTAGATCCTTGAGGAATCGCCACACTGTCTTCCACAATGGTTGAACTAATTTACCCTCCCACTAACAGTGTAAAAGTGTTCCTGTTTCTCCACATCTTCTCCAGCATCTGTTGTTTCCTGACCTTTTAATAATTGCCATTCTAACTGGCACAAGATGGCATCTCATTGTGGTTTTGATTTGCATTTCTCTAATGACCAGTGATGATGAGCATTTTTTCATAAGTTTGTTGGCTTCATAAATGTCTTCTTTTGAGAAGTATCTGTTCATATTCTTCACCCACTTTTTGATGAAGTTGTTTGTTCTTTTCTTGTAAATTTGTTTAAGCTCTTTGTAGATTCTGGATATTAGCCATTTGTCAGATGGATAGATTGCAAAAATTTTCTCCCATTCTGTAAGGTGCCTGTTCACTCTGCTGACAGTTTCTTAGTTTCTTTTTCTTTGCAGAAGCTCTTTAGCTTAATTAGATCCCATTTGTCAATTTTGGCTTTTGTTGCCATTGCTTTTGGTGTTGTAGTCATGAAGTCTTTGCCCATGACTATGTCCTGAATGGTATTGCCTAGGTTTTCTTCTAGGGTTTTTATGGTTTTAGGACTTACATTTAAGTCTTTAATGCATCTTGAGTTAATTTTTGTATAAGGTGTAAGGAAGGGATCCAGTTTCAGTTTTCTGCATATGGCTAGCCAGTTTTCCCAGCACCATTTATTAAATAGGGAATCCTTTCCCCATTTCTTGTTTTTGTCAGGTTTGTCAAATATCAGATGGTTGTAGATGTGTGGTGTTATTTCTGAGGCCTCTGTTCTGATCCATTGGTCTATATATCTGTTTTGGTACCAGTGTTATGCTGCTATGGTTACAGTAGCCTTGTAGTATAGTTTGAAGTCAGGTAGCGTGATGCCTCCAGCTTTGTTCTTTTGGCTCAGGATTGTCTTGGCAATGCGGGCTCTTTCTTCATTCCATATGAAATTTAAAGTAGTTTTTTCCAATTCTGTGAAGAAAGTCAGTGGTAGCTTGATGGAGATGGCATTGAATCTATAAATTACTTTGGGCAGCATGGCCATTTTCACGATATTGATTCTTCCTATCCATGAGCATGGAATGTTCTTCCATTTGTTTGTGTCCTCTTTTATTTCCTTTAGCAGTGGTTTGTATTTCTCCTTGAAGAGGTCCTTCACATCTCTTTTAAGCTGGATTCCTAGGTATTTTATTCTCTTTTTAGCAATTGTGAATGGGAGTTCACTCATGATTTGGCTCTTTGTGTGTCTGTTATTGGTGTAAAGGAATGCTTGTGATTTTTGCACATTGATTTTTTATCCTGAGACTTTGCTGAAGTTGCTTATCAGCTTAAGGAGACTTTGGGCTGAGACAATGGGGTTTTCTAAATATACAATCATGTCATCTGCAAACAGAGACAATTTGACTTCCTCTTTTCCTAATTGAATACTCTGTATTTCTTGCTTTTGTCTGATTGCCCTGGCCAGAAATTCCAATACTGTGGTGAATAGGAGTGGTGAGACAGGGCATCCTTGTCTTGTGCCAGTTTTCAAAAGGAAGGCTTCCAGTTTTTGCCCATTCAGTGTGATATTGGTTTGTCATAAATAGCTCTTATTATTTTGAGATACGTTCCATCAATACCTAGTTTATTGAGAGTTTTTAGTATGAAGGGCTGTTGAATTTTGTTGAAGGCCTTTTTGTGCATCTATTGAGATAATCATGTGGTTTTTGTCATTGGTTCTGTTTATGTGATGGATTATGTTTATTGATTTGCGTATGTTGAACCAGCCTTGCCTCCCAAGGATGGAGCTGACTTGATCATGGTGGATAAGCTTTTTGATGAGCTGGTGGATTCGGTTTGCCAGTATTTTATTGAGGATTTTCGCATGGATGTTCATCAGGGATATTGGCCTAAAATTTTCTTTTTTTGTTGTGTCTCTGCCAGGCTTTGGTATCAGGATGATGCTGGCCGCATAAAATGAGTTAGGGAGGATTCCCTCTTTTTTGTTTGTTTGTTTGTTTATTTGGAAAAGTTTCAGAAGGAATGATACTAGCTCCTCTCTGTACCTCTGGTAGAATTTGGCTGTGAATCTGTCTGGTTCTGGACTTTTTTTGGTTGGCAGGCTATTAATTATTGCCTCAATTTCAGAACCTTTTATCCTGGCTTAGACTTGGGAGGGTGTTTCTCCAGGAATTTATCCATTTCTTCTATATTTTCTAGTGTCTCTGCATAGAAATGTTTATAGTATTATCTGATGGTAGTTTGTATTTCCATGGGATTGGTGGTGATACCCCCTTTATCATTTTTTATTGTGTCTATTTGAGTCTTCTTTCTTTTTTTCTTTATTAGTCTGGCTAGTGGCCTATTTTGTTGATCATTTCAAAAAATCATCTCCTGGATTCATTTTTTTGAAGGGTTTTTTTTTTGTGTCTCTATTTCCTTCAGTTCTGCTCTGATCTTAGTTATTTCTCACCTTCTGCTAGCTTTTGAATTTGTTTGCTCTTGCTTCTCTAGTTCTTTTAATTGTGATGTTAGGGTGTTGATTTTAGATCTTTCCTTCTTTCTCTTGTGGGCATTTACTACTATAAATTTCCCTCTACACACTGCTTTAAATGTGTCCTAGAGATTCTGGTACGTTGTGTCTTTTTTCTCATTGGTTTCAAAGAACATCTTTATTTCTGCCTTCATTTCGTTATTTTCTCAGTAGTCATTCAGGATCACGTTGTTCAGTTTCCATGTAGTTGTGTGATTTTGAGTGAGTTTATTAATCCTGAGTTCTAATTTGATTGCACTGTGATCTGAGACTGTTATAATTTCTGTTCTTTTACATTTGCTGAGGAGTGTTTTATTTTCAATTATGTGGTCAATTTGAGAATAAGTGCGATGTGGTTCTGAGAGAAATGTATATTCTGTTGATTTGTAGATGTAGATGTCTATTAGGTCCTCTTGGTCCAGAGCTGAGTTCAAATCCTGGGTATACTTGTTAATTTTCTGTCTCATTGATCTGTCTAGTATTGACAGTAGGGTGTTAAAATCTCCCACTATTATCATGTGTGAGTCTAAGTCTCTTTGTAGGCCTCTAAGAACTTGCTTTATGAATCTGGGTGCTCCTGTATTGGGTGCATATATATTTGGGATAGTTAGATCTTCTTGTTGCATTGACCCCTTTACCATTATGTAATGCCCTTCTTTGTCTCTTTCGATCTTTGTTGGTTTAAAGTCTGTTTTATCAGAGACTGGGATTGCAACTCCTGTTTTTTTTTTTTTTTCTTTCCATTTGCTTGGTAGATCTTCCTCCATCCCTTTATTTTGAGCCTATGTGTGTCTTTGCATGTGAGATGGGTCTCGTGAATACAGCACACCAATGGGTTTTGACTCTTTATGCAGTTTGCCAGTCTGTCTTTTAATTGGGGCATTTAGCCCATTTACATTTAAGGTTAATATTGTTATGTTTGAATTTGATCCTTATGTTGTCATTATGTTGCTAGCTAGTTATTTTGCCCATTAGTTGATGCAGTTTCTTCATAGCATCAATAGTCTTTACAATTTGGCATGTTTTTGCAGTGGCTGGTACCGGTTGTTCCTTTCTATGTTTAGTGCTTCCTTCAGGAGCTCTTGTAAGGAGTCCTGGTGGTGACAAAATCTCTCAGTATTTGCTCGTCTGTAAAGGATTTTATTTCTCCTTCAATTATGAAGCTTAGCTTGGCTGGATATGAACATTTCTATCCTGAAACTACTTCTGATATTTTATCTAAAAGATGAGAAAACATTATTTGAAATATCACCTCAGCATATCATGAAAAGCAAATGTCATTTAAGAAAGCGTGTAACCTATGATTTTAAAATTAATCTGGATTATATCTATTTTACAAAAGGTTACATTAATTTCAGCAAAATGACCAGACTTTTGTCTAATACAGTGAGCTCAGATGTTAAAAGTGGAGAGCCATACATTCATTTCACAGATTTGTCAGTATTAGCTGAGTGACTTTCTGCAAGTTCCTTTATCCTCCTGAGCTTTGGTTACTTATCTTTGAAATGGGAGTAATTCTTACTAAAAGACAGTTGGTTACAGAGGTTCTCCAAGTATTAAATTAGATAATAAGTGTAAAATATGTTTAACAATGTGCCTGACACATAAATGAGCACTTGCCAAACAGTATTATAGATGGTATAATGAAAATTATCATTAGTAACAATAATGTGCTATTATTACTAAAATTTTAATCATTAATAATTCAGTAGTGTGTTTTAAAGGCTCAATGTCTTGGATCAAGATACTTTGAGTTTAGCTGAGGGTAAATGTCACCATCATATTAGATTAGAGAGGACTTTTCTCCTCTATTTTGGGGAATAGACTGACTATTACATTACATGCAATTCTTTTTTTATATGTAAGCACTAGGAATGGAATTCTCAAACCAGCATCTCTATTTTATCCAATGCTCTTAAATTAACATGTGTGTACTTACTATAATAGAGTAGACTTAGCTATTAGGGACTATTCAAAATAGAATAGTGGTACATTATTTATGGCATTAGTCTCCATTTGTTACTAAAAGCAAACTTTACACATGATAAACTCAAGGTTTTTATGTTTTGATTATAAAATTGGTGGGTTTAAAAAAATAAAGAATAATAGAATACATGTTTGTGGGTAGTTAATACTTAGATTTAGTAATTAAATTTAGTAATTAGTTTATGGTAGTAATTTAGTAATTAAATTTAGTAGTTTATGGGTAATTAATACTTAGATTTAGTAATTAAATTTTCACAAAATAATTTTACAAATGTATCACACAGTTAATGTTTTTTTCTAAATTTATAAATTACATGCAATTCTTACTCTGATTTACAAGATAAATTTTACGATAAGTGATTAACTAACAAATGAGATCTCACTATCAGCATGCTTTTCTGATTTCATTCTGCCTATGTAAATGAAACTTTATAGTAGGGAAATTTTTAACATCTCAGAAAACATCTTTATGTTTCCTGTTTTGATCATCACCATAACCCTTGAAATAGATATAATTTTCCCATTCCACAGTTCTATAAGATGACAGGCAGGATAGTTTCATGTGTTTTCAGGGTCATTCAGATGGTAAGTAATGCAAATAGATTTTGAACATAGACTTTCCTTGTCCCAGCTGTTCTTTTCACTGCCGCTATGTTGACTGCATACAACTTCTTAGAGCTTCTCGAAGGGGGATCTCAAAAGATATGTTTACTTATCTGGGTGTGAAATTAAAAATCCCAACTCTTATGACTACAAATAATATTGTGTACCAGAATTATTAACATAATTCATAGGCATTTCAGACACGATTAACATGAGCTTCTATCATTTTAAGATTTTATTTACTTGTTTGTTTATTTATTATAAACATAATCAAAACTGAAATGTTTAGACAGAATCACATACTGAACAGGGAAATAGTGAGTGTTGGCTATAGCATAGAATTTGACAGTGCTATATGCTGATGATCTTATACAGAATGTATGGGTGTTAAGATGCACTGCATGTGAATTTGGTTTTGCCATTTGTCTCTAGTTACTATCTCTCTCTCTCGTTACTATCTCTCTCTCTCTCTCTCACTCCCCACCAATACTTTAGCACATCTATCCATGCATAGTAATAGCTCCCTGTTTCACTTGACAAAATATTTTTATGAGTATTAAGAGACAGTTAAAATTTTGGCTGCATAGTTATGCTGATAGAAATTATATGTGTATATGTGTGCAAATATATACAAAAATATATAGAAAGGAAGAGTCAAATTAGATCCTCAAAGACTTCCAAAAGAAAAGAGAGCAGAAATACTTTACATCTGAAATCTTGTGAACTTGAGTTTGTTTGGATAATAGAAAAATGGCTCAGTACAGGTTTTAGGAAGACTAGCTTGTCAATAAAATTTATTGAGCATGTTAATGAATGGCTAGCTATGAACCTTCAAGTTGTTCAGATAGGATCAGAAGGCAAGGATAGCTAACTCAGTTACTTTTTAGCCTTTTAAAAATGTTTGCATTAGAAGTTTGAGAGGCAGTTAGTTAAAAATCCGTTGTGTCTTACTTTCACAATATGGAAGAGAATAATTTAAATTCTTATAAACTAGTCATGTTTGGAATCTTTTCATTTGCTTTTGATAATTGCTTTTAGAGATAAATACGCTTGAATAGCACAAAATTAAATATGTTCCTTGCTTTGGTCATTAAGTGCTTAACATAATTATGTTAATTAAAACTTTATAATCAGATTTTCTGTAGAGATCATCTTTTCCAGTGTCTAAAGTGCTGCCTTTGGCTGCATTTGATGCTGCTAACTCTTCTGCTTTCTAATGGGATAAGGAAATTTTGCAATTGCTAATCCAACTTCATATTTTGGCCTTATCAACTTCATTTGATGAAACTGATCACTCCCTTCTCTTTGAGACAGTTTCTTCATTTGACTTCATTTTGCAACACTAACCACTACTTAACTGCTTTCTCCTGATCTCTTCAAGCTCTTTTCATTGGCACCTTTGCTCATTCTCTCATCTATATACACTTACTTCCTTAAGTACTCTAAGGACTTCTTCATTTATATCTCCAATTTAGATTCCATGTACTCGCTTACTCCTGCAGAATTCCAAAGTCTTATATCTGAATGTCTATTCAACACTTTCACCGTTAGCAATGTCAATTCAATAATTCTAAAATGAACACTTGATTGTGTCCTTTAAACTAGTTTCTCCGAATTTGTTCCCATCTCAACAAAAGACAAATCCAATCTTGCCAGTATTTGGATCTGAAACTTGGAATATGTTGAGTCCTCTCTCTCACATCCTACATTCCTTTCAATAACTTCAATGCAGTTTCATAGTCAGAATATTCTGATAATATTTTAACCACTTTCATCATCTCCATTACCCTGATGCAAGACATCACCATTTTTGGATTATTGCAACTAGTCTCGCCTTGCTTCCTATCTATCATGTAATCTATTTCCTGCATTGCCACCAGGATCATCTTGTTAAAAAGAAGTCCAGTCATGACCATCTCTAATCAAGGCCCTTCACTTGTGAAGGCTGAGTTAAGGCTTCCCCTCTCACTCAGACTAAAAGCCAAAATCTCTACGATAGATTATATTGACATTATTCCCTACTCCATCACCTCTAGATCTTAGGTCCATTATTCTCCACACTCAGGGCCCTCTGTTCTAAGATCCCAAACTCCTACCTCAGGGCCCTTCACTTGCTGTTCTTTCTATTTAGAATTCTATTTCTCATGACATCCAGTGGTCAATTCCTTGCTTCCTTCAGATATTTGTTCCAATATTACCTACTCAGGACTGTCCAGTATGCTTTATTAGAAATTACAGTTGATTTTTGAACAAGGCGGTTAGAGGCACTGACCTTCAGCATAGTCAGAATTCTGTGTATAACTTTTGATGCCTCCAAAACTTTACCACTAATAGCCTATTGTTGCCAGAAGCCATGTTGAATACATAAACAGTCAATTATCATATATTTTATATGTTATATGTACTATATACAGTATTCTTACAATAAACTAGAGAAAAATATGTATAGAAAATCATAAGGAAGAGAAAAATATATTTCCTATTCATAAGTGAAGTGGATCGCTATAAAGTCCTCATACTCTTTGTCTTCATGATGAGGAGGCTGAGGAGGCGCAGGAAGAGGCAGGGTTGATTTTCTTGTCAGGGGTGGCAGAAGTGGAACAAAATCAGTATAGAAGTGGAGCCTCATAGCTCAAACCAGCATCCTTCAAGTGTCCAACGTACACCACTGCAACTTTTGGGATTCTATATTGCTTTTCATTTTCACTGCTTTATTTTTCTCCATGTCTTTTTTTTTTTTAAACCACTAGGCTCCACAATTAATATATTTTTGCTGTGGATTGTCTGAAGACAGGATTTTTTTGCCTGTGGTGTTCACTATGGTATCTTCAATGCCTGGATTATATAATATACTCAATATATGTCTTGTTAACTGAAATTAGTATGTTTCAGAAGGGAAAATGTTAAAATTTTTTTGGTTTATTTATTGCATATTCATAAATATCCTGCCTGAAAAAAAATTGTGTATCTAATATATAATGTGTGCATGGCATTCTTTATTTTCTCTTTCTCCAAAAGAGAAAAAGTAGAACATGCCATATGTCATTCAGTCACTTCTTAAGCATGTTTCACTGGCTTCACTTATTCATTGTATCTCCTTAAAATGTTCACCATGATATTTTGTATTGAGCTATTGTAAAAATATATTTTCTACAAATTTAACATTCTTTTTATTACCGTTTGATCTCATCATTCCAAAAATTATTTGAATTTTTCACTTGAAACAAATGAATGTAATTTACTTGTTCAACACAAGCAAACTTGTGTTGAAGTTGACATGCAAAACACTCTTTCTAAAATGATGCAAGTATTTTACATGAAAAGATAAAGGTCAAATCTAAGATTAAAATCTGATATATGATCTACATAAAATTATAATCATATGAACTAAAAAATACAGAATTATATTTACATAATGTGTAAAATATAAATGTATGGTTAGTTACATTACTGTACCCCTTTCTTTATATTCCACAAAAAAATATGAATAGAGAGGATTTTAGGTTATAAAACTAGACTATCATCTTTCCAAAACTCAGCCTTTTTGTTTAGCTCCTTTAATCTTCTCACAAAGGCAGAATTAAAAAAGAGAGAGAGAGAGAATTAATACCTTTTGTCATGGAAAGAAAATAGTAAAATATTAGAAAAATATGGTATAATGGTTAACAGCGTGGAATCTGGCACAAAATGCCTGGGATTAAGTACATGCCCTAGCATTTGCTGGCACTTATTTGGGAAAGATGCTTACCATTTATTTGCCCTTGTTTTTTAAACTATTAAGGGGAGATATTGATAGAAACTACATAATTAAATTATTTATAAGATTAAATGACTTGGCCAGGCACAGTGGCTCAAGCCTATAATCCCAGCACTTTGGGAGGCCAAGGTGGGTGGATCACCTGAGGTCAGGAGTTCAAGATCAGCCTGGCCAATGTGGTGAAACCCCGTCTCTGCTAAATATACAAAAATTAGCTGGGTGTGGTGGCGCATGCCTGTAATCCCAGCTACTCGGAAGGCTGAGGCAGGAGAATCGCTTAAATCCGGGAGGCAGAGGAGGTTGCAGTGAGCTGAGATTGTGCCACTGCACTCCAGCTTGGGCAACAAGAGTGAAACTCCATCTCAAAAAAAAAAAAGATTAAATGACTTAATGTTTGGAAAAGACTTGGATTACATGTCTGGCATGTAGTAAGTGCTAAATAAGTGTGTGATAGCTAAATAAATGGGAAAAGAAAATATTACAATAAAGATACAGTCTACTGGTAGAGGAAAAACTATTTGGAAGTATATTTTATTAGAGTTTAAATTTCATAAGGTAAAGAATCTTGTCTAGTTAGAAAATATTTAGGTCAAGTAGAAATAACCTCCTTCTTTCCCTTTTAGGATTTGTCACTTTTTAATTTCTACCACATTTAATTGCAAGCACCTTTTAACTCCCTCATGGTGCTGAAAATTCAAATGTTCATCTCTGTATCCTCTGTTAAACAGCACCTGAATATATATAGAAATGGACTCAGGGCTCTTTTGGTAAGGAATTTAAATGATGATAGTGACTGGGTAATATCACAATTTTAATATGTAATTTGATTCTTGTTTTTCTTTATAGTGTAGTGGCAAATATTGAAATGCCAGAGAAAAAAAAATGGAAGATTTTAGTAATGTATCTTAATTACACAAAATGAATTGTATATTTATAATTTAAATGTATTTTTATTAAAATTGCTGTTTAGTACATTTCTCTCTCCTTTTTCATTGCAGAATGTTTTTTTTTCAGAAACAGATAATTTAGCCAAATACAGAGTAATAAGAAAGTAGCCTAATAGTTTATCCAGAGAGAAAACTTTCAAGATTTTTCATATTCCAGGGATCTCTGTTAGATAAAAGAAGTATGAATGCATCTTCATTTCTACACACATTATCTTTATGTGGATAGATGAAAATGAATGAAATGAAAATGAAAATAAACACTTCCATTTCAAGGTCAAAGATAACTGATACATTTCAATATAATTTCTTAAAAATTTAAATAGTTACTATTTTATAACCTTAAAAATAACTCAATTTACATTTTCTCTTACAGTCTTGTTATTATATTTAACAACAAAATTTACCAACTTGCAACTCTAAAGTGTTGGGGTAAAAACTCATACCCCAAAGTTTGTTGCTGATGACATTCGTTTGGTTTGTGAAACTACAGACTTTCTCCAGGCATTATCTTTTCAGTAGTAAACCTTTTAACCAGTTCATATGAAAATATCTGCTAACACAGCAAAATCATGAGTGCATGTCTTTCAAATTAAGTTCCATTCATGTCATCATGTTTTTAAAAATATAAGGTAATAAAAGTCTTTCTACCCCAAAGTAAAGTCTTTCACTATCTTTGTAGCAATTGAACTATTCTACTGAACCCAATATATGAAAACCTTTCCCTACTGCTCCCCTCATCTGGTTTCTAATCTAGTTAGGCCTTCTTTATAACTCCCTACTTCTGTGCCTTTGAATATCTAAAGTGGATTAAGAATGGCCACACATTCTCCATCAAACTTGTCAGTGAGATATTAATTTTATCCCCTACCTCCACCTCATCCTTGAATCTGGGCTTCTCCAGTGACTGCTCCCTAAGAGAGGCTGTGCCAGTTCTGGACTCAGCTTTTAAGAAGACTTGACAGTTTTTGTTTTCTCCCTCTTGAAACACAGGTTCTTGGGTTGCTCTCTCTTGGATACTAGCTACCATGTTATGAGAAGCTCAGGCCACATGCAGGGGCCATATGGAGGGAAGTTGAGGCATTCCAGCTGACAGCCCCATGACCCCCCAACTGACAGTCAGTGCCAACTGTCAGCCATGTAATGTAGCCATCTTGGCTCAGCCCATTCAACCTCCTTGGCCTCAGCATGTGTCACAGGAAGTGTAACCACCCAGCTGAGCCTATTCAATGCACAGAATCATAAGACAGATAGCAAAATAATTTGTTTTAAGTCGCTACATTTTGAAGTAGAGAGATAACTAAAGCAATATCCTTCTGCTTCCTTAAATACAGGGCTTAAATTTGGCTCAATTTAAGATTAGTACCAAGCACCTTTGGTAATTTATTTCAATTGTCTTTATGTTGCATTTTCAACTAGAGTGTAAGTTATTCAAAGTCACTGAATATTGCTGTTTTCTTTCCATGTGTCCCTATAGTTATTAGTACATTATTAGCGGCATGGGACTCTGATAACCTGAGGTTGCCAGTTGAATCCTAACAGAATGGAAGGGCAAATAGGGCATAGAATGGGTGTCTTTCTATATAAGTCAAAATGTAGAAGACCATGTCCATGTGTATTATATATATAATATACACATATATTATACATATATATACCATGTAATATATATGATATACATATATATACATACAATATCCACACACATTTATATTGGCATTTAATCTGGATTGTCTGAGCAAAAAATTTAACTGTCATCTGGAGTTTTTTTGTTTGTAAACTCAACCTAAAATACCAATTTTAGCTAGACACATTGTCATCTGTTAGTAATTTACATGAGGAATTGTGAAAGAATACCAGACTGAAGGGAAAAGAGAAATTATGCTCTGGATCAAAAATAAATAAATAAATAATACAGAAAAGGAGAAAAAGCTAAAGTTATGGTCTGGAACTATGCTGTAAAACAGAAGTAAACATAGTAATTTTCTCCTTTAAGTTTCTACCATGTGTTCTGCATGTACTTGATTGGGGAAGTAATAGTGATTATGTCCACTCACTGTAATTAACGATTTTCTCTGAATGGGTGCTGTATGCAAGACCACTTACTAGTTTAACAACAATAAACCATGTTTCAACTCAACACCCTGGATTCAACAAATAGAATGCTAGTATGTCCACTCCTGATCCAAGACTATTTTTTAAGGTATTAAAAAACAGGTATTGTTTAAAATGTGAGAGATTTTACTTTTTTAATTCCAAGTGCACTTTTAAGTTATTTTACTCTGAAAATTAATAATTGTATCAGTACTTAAAAATATATCCAATATAATTAAATGATTCTCCAAATTTGTTTCCTTGAGCACCTGACAATATTCCCAGGAAACCTCTCCCTGCTATGTTGCTTACCAGAATTCACATTTCTGTGTTTCAAAACTGCACACTTCCTTAGAGAGAAAAAGGTTAGAAAATAATGCAGACTACAAAAGGCATAGTGTATGTGTGGGGGTGAGGGTGAGGAATTAAGTCCCTTGCACTCTAGATTAACTTGCATTTATATAAAATTTAAAGGTAATTGGTCTTTATGTAAAGGACACATTCAACAACATTTATTAAATATATTTTTATACTATTTTAAAATTCAAGTGATTCACAAAAACAAATATTACAGCATAGCGCTTTATTCATGCAATCATACAGTCGATCTATATTCTTCAAGTACATTTTGAATTTATAATGCGCACAGTTTAAGGCATAACTCTTCCCACTCAAATCTAGGTCTTTCTCAAGTGAGACACTAGAGTGAGAGAGTAGAAAGGGAGGAAGAGATAGGGCGAGAAGAAAAGGAGGGAGGGACAGAGATGAGGACGAGAAAGAAGAAAGAAGGGAAACATAAAATACCGTCTGAAGTCCACAGGCTTATCTATCCCAAGCATGTCTACCCCAAGCATGTGGGCATCATATCCAGGTTGTAACAAAGAGGTGACTATGGCGTTTCTTTTTGGCTCTAGACAGGCGGATTCAGCCTGCATTGCATGCATGTCTGTCACCTCATCTAAGTCCCCATTCCTTCCGGAGTTGTGAGCTCCAGATCCAAGAGTGCCCAGCGCACGGTGCTGGGCACGCTGTCCATTGGCGAGGCTGCCACAGGTTCCTGTGTGTGCGGTCAGGGGCGTTGGTGCATTGATACGTTAGGCGGAGGGAGGAGTACCATCTGCCAGAGTCTTTATCTCGAGCCCCACGTTTTCTGGCCATCGCGGAGGAGTGTGCGAGGACAGGTAGCCCTCGCAGTGACAAGGCGCGCGGAGTGCGGTCGTGCAAGGCGGGGGAGGAGCGGGTTGGCACTGCCAAATCTTAACCGGGGCCCCGGGTGTTTGCAGACCCAAATAAAGCCGCCTTGGGTCTCCACGGTGTCCTCCAGAGGCTGCTGCCTGAGAGCTCTGAGCCTCAGCTCTGTCTTGCTTCGGGATCCTCTTCCTCCTCCTTCCCCACCCCCTACCTGGCCTGAACGGCGGGACGCGCGGCCTGGGGGATCCCCTCTCCCCAGGACCGGCCCAGTCCGGGGTCGCCTCCACCTTCCGCAGCCGCCGCGCCCCGGCTCGCCGCGCTCCCGCCCGCACTATGGAAGAATTCCTGGGACACCCGCCTGCAGCCGGCGACTTTTCCCCTGGAATCTCTGGCCTGGCGCCCTTTGGGTGAGATGACGGGGTGCTGGCATCCCTGTCGGTCCCAGATTACCCGGAAAAGCCCTGTCAGGGAGAGAGAGGACCCGCGCAGGCTGGGAGCTCCCACTCCTCCAGCGTCACGCTCGCCCTCCGCCGCTGCCTCGCGTCCGGGTCTGTTTATATAGCGTCTGGAGGCCGGGCGGCATTGCCCACCCCCGCCAGGCGGCCCGCCCTCCCCTCCTGGGCTCCGGGCTCCCGCACGTGGCAGACACCAGCGACGTCTCCGCGGAAGGCAGGCGCCGGGGAGTGGGGCGCGGGCGGACGAGTGCAGCCGCGGCGCATCTCCGCCTTCCGCTCCACCTCGCAGCGCCCTCGTCCGCTTCCAAGCCCAGCACAGACTTCGGTTTCTCCGCCTCCATCCCCTTTACGAGAAGAGGAGATTAAAAAATATTGCCCTTTAGGTGCTCGTGATGGTCCTGTGGGTTCGTTCAGTTGCCGGAAAAGAATGGCAACATGAACAGCGGAGCGTGAGAGCGTCACCGGGGGAAGGGACGAGATTGATGGGCAGAGCGCTCACTTCTCAGAGGATCGCATTCCGAGGACCGCGCGAGGAAGGGACGTTGCGGCGCCACCACTTCCTGGCTGGACTCCGCTGACATCTGTAGCCTCCTTTCCACCAGGTTCCCGGGGCTCCCAGCCGCTGCCTGCAGAGGAGCGTGTAGACAGCGCGCGAGGGTCCAGGAGTTCGTGGACCTCCATCCGAACCGGAGTTCTGCCCGGATCCCAAGTCCCTGGATCCCGGTAGAGCCCGCCGGCAAGCGGCTCCGGAGGGAGTTGAACTTGAGTTCAGGTGGGTTATCCCAAGGGGAGCACAGGAAAAGATGTTCAGGGAAGACGAGGAAGGTGACGCTGTTCCAATGTCAAAAGCGGACACTTTTCTTCCTGACACTTGAAGGGGTTGAGCCAGTTTCTCTCAGTTCTCTCTCCTAACCCGCTCCACCCCGACCCAGCCCTCCCACACTAAGGGGGTGGGGGCGAACAACAACAACAGCAACAAAAACTCCCATTTACCTAAATATCTAGCAGGCTGTTGACTTTTTTATAACTTACCTTTAGTCAATGAAACGACCATATTTACTCTGTTGCTTTATATTAATAGAGGTCAATGGGCTTAATGATTTCCTCAGTCAAATCATTTATTTCTAAGCCAATAGATAATGCCTTCGTCATAGTTTTCTGGGGGGAAAGTAACTGTGCGTTTGTTCTGCAGATGGCCAACTCGCTCTGAATCCTGCAGATTGGTGCTGAGCACGCAACAAAAGTTTGTAGCTTCTCAGTTTCTGGTGCTTCGCAGGGGAGAGGAAAGGAATTTGACATTAAACACAAGAAGCAGTCAGGGAGCCGTCTCCTTTAACTTTTCTTCTCTATTACCATTTGCAATGAAGAGGAAACAGAAGAGATTTCTGCAGATGACTTTGTTATTCACGGTGGCTTTAATTTTCCTGCCTAACATTGGTCTCTGGTCTCTGTACAAGGATAAGCGCCTGGTGAAGTCAGCGGAGCCCGGGGAGCAGCAGGTAAGTGCCACCCAGAGAAAGATCACAGAAGGATTGGTAAGGCAGTGATCCTCGCGCGGGGACTGGAGAAAGCCGGTGTGGGATCGCCTTGGGTTTTCCCCCAAGTCTTGACAGAGCTGATTATTACAAGACTCTAGAGACTTTGGGGTTTAAGCAAGTAGCTGTTTTAAGATTGCAGCCAGTAACATCGTGACATGTACAACTAGTAAAGAAGGATAAGAGAGGTCAAGAAGAAGAGAAGAAAATCTTTCACCATTGGTCTTAGGTTGATTTTGACTTGAGGTGGATGAAAGGTAACTGTTTAGCTATGGAGGTGGGAGTGGGTTTGGTGCAAGTTTAATGACAAGGATAGGTTTTTGCTTTCCATTTGGCAGGCATGTCTATGTTCAGGTGAATTGGGCCAACTAAGTCATTAAGATTGTGAAGTGGTTCTTTAAAAATCAAGCTATGGTTTTCAGTATTTTGGTTGTAAATTTTGCTTAGCAACAGCTTTTTACCCTGTCAAAACTTAAAGTCTCTCTTTCGTCTCCCCTGTTGCTAAGGTGCTGCCATGGGGCACACAGGCAGAGTTATTAAGGATGTTGATTCCGTTTCACAGTCGCTTGATAACAATATGTTGCTAACAGCTTGCTGTCATATTGGAAACACCCATACTAAAGATATGTAGTATAATATGTTTTCTTTCTACTTAATATGTAACTCATTAGTATGTATATACCTCATGACTTAACATGGACCAAAATAACTGTGTTCCCTAGTGAACAATAATGCAAAATAGACTTCCCAAAATGTTGATGAAAATCAGTGTTGTCGAATTCCTTGTTTGTTAATAAATAAAATAGCATCCGTAATTAAACTTTTAACCACAGAATGCAGTCTCCTTCATGATATTGATAAACCACTTCTTCAGTTAGTCCTGTGCATCACCTTGGAATATTAATATTCTTAATTTCAAGGGTCATCACCCATGAACACTCTGTACCTTCCAGACATAGAAAATGTTGAAGTAGTCCATTCCTGGAAAACAGCAATATATAGTAATGGCCATTAAATATTTGCTCTTATACTTAATGAAGTTTAATTTTCTTTTTGCATAGTGGTTAGTTGTGAAATATAAAGAGGTAATCTGCTTTTTCATTATGACAAGAAGTCATTACCAGTCTCTAAACTTTAAAGAGAATGAGTTGTCCATGGATTTTTAGTGGATTGTTATTTTGAGGAAAAATGTTGACATATTTTCATTTAGTTGTTAATATTTATTATCCTTTCTAATAGGAATTCAACTTTGGTTTGAAGTATATTCTGTTTTGTCATTCCAGTGAAAAAAAGAAGATGGACACTTTGGATGTGAAACTTTTTTTGTGCTTATTTAGATCATTCAACCCTTGATGTAAAACAGGATTTTAATAACTTTAGTAGTCAATATGCTATTATGTAAAATCTCCACTCCATGTTGGTGAAACAGGAAAGGCAAAATTATTTTTTCTTGAAATTTGCTAATTCAATTAACAATAACCATCTGAAGTATTTGCTGGTATAACTAACATAAAGCACTAATTAATTTTATTAGTGAGATTCTTAAAACTTTCACATTGGCTCTATTAATTTTGACCCTTAATGAGAAAATTGTTTGTCTAATAGCACAAAAAAAAACTGTGACAGTTTAACTTTCTGATCTGTCATTATCATAATTAAGACTGTTTCCTTATTTCTGGTTCTTCTGTAGTGCAAATGATACTTAATTTCAGGTAATAAATTAATGGGTATAAAAGACATGGGGTGGCAAGAGAAGTTTCGTATACTGTAGAATAAATAACTGAGATTGATGGATATTGTGTGACATTCCAGTTTAATAACTCTATGTAAAGGCTGTGAAAGCAAGTGGGGAAGAAAATAAGCCCTAAAATGAATGTCAAGCATCTACTTTAATATTATCTAAATAATGGTTTTAAAACTGATACTTTTTATAGATTAAAAAATAAAATTTAAATGGTAGAAATTAATTGATTACTTAATGAAGGATATAATTCATTGTAAAATAGAAACAGTTCATTTTCATTGGTTTTATTCTATTATTTATTATAATTAGAAGGAAAATTAGGATATGTTGTCCTCAATAAGCAAGTTTTGGGTAAGTAAGAGTCAAGTCATTAATATTTATATTGGAACAAATAAAAAGCAACTTTTGAAACATGCTTAATATTGTGATGTAATATTTGGCTAATGTATATATATATTGCAATGTTAGCAAGGTGGCTAAACACATAGGTTTCAAATTGAAACATAATTTGGCTACTGGGTAATATGTTATTTCAATTTAGCAATTAATTTTTAAAGGACATTTTCATGGTTAATTGCTAAATGTTCTCCAGAACCCATTTATTACTATATTTCTCCCCAAGTTGCAAAATGCTGAGGATGAAGATAATGTGCAGATTGAAGCACTGACAGCAATAAGTACTGAGGCTAGTGAAACAAGTCACGTGCCCAAATGAGTGAACTATTTTTACAGCACTGATGTGTAAAACAGCCAAGGGTTCTAGTTCTAAGTATCATGTGGTAGTGGTCATAAGAGCTGAAAAACTTGCAGTGTTTTAAATAGTTTAATTATTAGAAAAGGTTACAGGGAAATAATATAATTTATGGAAATTCAAAGTTATGGAATGGCTAATACTTTTAAAATATGCATTATTTATATTTTAGCAGATCATATCACTAATAATTTTTCTATCTAGTGTTGAGTATAAATTGTACTACTTCTGCAATCTGAAGTAAATAAAATAAAGGGAAGTGAAACAGGAAACACTGATGGGAACCATGTGGATTAATTTTCACAATGTTTAGTATTTAACACATTTTTTCTCTAATCTACTGTCTGATTACACATTAATTGTTTGTATTTTCTAGACCTTCATTTAAAAATAATATTTAAGATAATTTTCTAATATTTAAAAATTTTCTGCATCTATGTTTCAGGAAATGAAACAAAGATGTAAAAATTACCAAGTTATTTATTTCAAAGTTTTTCTTTTTCCTCTGCTCTCAGAAAACCAAAGAGGATCGATATAATAGTTTTAATAACACAATACAATTAAAAGCTTTTTATGGTTTGGGATCTGCAAAATTGAAATCAAGTTACTGAAATAAATATGAAGTTTTTGAGATTTTAAGATTTTATAAAAATTATAAAGTATTTTTAAATTTTTATTTAGATGTTACATTATTATAATTGTGATGTGTTATTTTCAATTGACTTAATTTTGTCTTTTTTTTGTTATTGGGAGGATATAAGTATCTCCTTTATGTCATTCAGAAATATATATATATATATTAAAAGAATCTACTGATAATATATTTAGCTGAGAATGATTGCTATATAATCATTGTACAGTAATTCTTAGCTTCATTTTTCTGTTTAAACATTTGAAATGTTCCTCTTCTCTTGTTTCAGCTGTATTTGAATTAAATACCACTTACATATTTAGGTCATAAGCTGTGAATTAGGATGATACCTAGAATAATGCTATATTTTAGAACAAAACTACTATATCCAGTCTTATTGTATTTCTCTTTTCTTAATCACTTATTCAAGAATATGTGAAAAAAAATCTAGCACCAAATACTTTCTTTTCCTAAATACATTTTTAAAACCCCAAATTCCAAAAAAAGTAACTGTAATAGTAGTTTAGCAAGTAACTTGGAAATAATATTAATTACAGAAATAATTCAAGAGTATTTAGAATATGAAGAGGATCTTGCAGTTTTTTAAATAAAAATGAGGGCCAAAATCTTAGAATTTTAAAACAGACTTTCTCAGAACTGTTCAGAATGATTTTAGAAGCTTATATTGTCCTAGATTTTCTACCACATTAAAAAAAAAAAAAAGCCTAGGTCCTCTTTGTCTCTTTGAAATTATGGAAGCTTTTTATTTATTTGAATTTCAGAATTTCTATTTTTAAAGTAGGGCTATTTGTGCGTGTCACATAACGAGATGAATAAAGTCCTGAGAGATCACACCTTATATATGGAAAATATTGTGAGGTAATGCATTGTTTCTGTCAGATTCACTTGTAAACTGTGCTTGACAGATATGTGACTTTACCTCCATTAAAAAAAATTCTGAAAAGGATACCTTAGCATCTTTGTCTAATTCATCTAATGTTAATGAGCCCTACACTGCAGGGGGAGCCTTATTTTGAACAATAATATTTTTTCCAGTGGCTTTTAAAACTTGTTTTATAACATGAAAATATGAAAATATCAGATAATTGGTACCCAGTGTATGCAAACTGTCTTATGCATTTTTTAACATGCTGATCACTAAAGCTGAAAAATATGTCTGTGTTCCTTTTTTAGCAAATACCTTAGAATTTAGAAGAGCTAAGGACAGGAGGAAGAATTTACACCTACACTCAGGATGGCACGTTATCAGTACACTAGATGTGAAATGACACATTAGTTTGAGCCACAGTGTTCTTAATTAGCTAAGATGTAGATTTTAAATTAGGGTTTTAAAGGACCTTTTCTGGAATTTATGGAAAATCCATTCAGAATCACTACAGGGTGGCACCACACGGAACACTGTAACAAGTATCTTAATTATTTGCTGTGACCTGGTAGATCACTACATGATTAGTTCATCACATTGCCCCATGGGAGACAGAGTGTAAAACACAGTCTTCTGTTCACAATCTGGTTAAAAAAAAAGAGAGAGAATTTTTCCCCTCTGTTCATTTCTGAGTTGGACAAGCTGTGCTGAATCAATTAGCTTCCTATAAGTTTTTCCTATAAAAGGAGCCAAATCAAGTTGGAATATATAGGAAAAGGGTGAGAAAGGTTGAGTGATTTAAGTGGTGTAGAAGAAAGGATTGAATTTTTCTGTTTGTCAGGAGTAGCCATGACAACCCTTAGAAAGTTTGCAGCCATGTCTCTCCTTGCAACATTTTTATACAAATGAAAGACAACTGAGGGACATCAACAATAACATTACAGGTGGAGATAAAACTTAAAATCACGAAAAGGCATCAGAAGATGTAAGTGGAATATAGAATCAAACTTAGATATGTTTCATGCATCATGCATTCCCATTTCTCCCTTGATTGGCTTGCTTATGGGGAAGAGTTTTAGCTCTGGAAACTTCAGATCTTTAAAACCATCTAAGGAGACCATGTTCTTTTCTTTTGCTCATATTTGCATGTGTTTACAAAATTACTGTTATTAAACAAAGGTGCAAGTGTGCAGAGAAATGGAAGGTTCTGAAGATGACAGTAAAGACACACTGTCCTAAACTTGCTCTCCTTATCACCTCACTGTACAGCTAATGATTTCTAAATTATCTCAAAATGTAATTGTAATGCTTGAATGGACAACAAAAAAACAAATAAAAAACCTGTGTGCTATGGAAATATGTATTTAGACACGTAAAATATATCTATATAGGGTTCATTTAAAGGTTGTAAAGAAGGACAAGCATTCACAAAACTTCAAGGCATCATGACCTCTAACTTTCTTCACTAACATGTTGATGTCTGTCACTGCTTAACAAGCAAAATGGCATCAGAAAGAGGGTGAACAAATAAAGGTATATTTAGGGTTAATGATGAATTCAAGGTAAAGCACATCAATGTTTCCACCAAGGTTTTTGCTTCCAGTGTGGTAGGACAAAAAGATGTGAACTGAATTATTGGTACTTTCAAATTAAATGTATTCATTTTATTAATTCATTTAGCAACAGACATACACAGGTACCTACACCCATATACCTAGTTTCACTTATAAAGAAAAATTAAATCCACCCAAATGTTTTGTTTTCTGCAATATTTTTAACTTCTGTGACTTTTTGTTTTTTCCATTGCTTTGAATCTGCAATAGGTAGGTAGGAGAATTTGAAGCATCATTGAAATGAATTATTCTAGAAAAGTGTGCAGAAAGATAAAGAAAATGCATCCATCTCTAGAAGTGCTTACATCTACTTAGCAAGTGTGAAACTCACAATGAGGATTTAGCCTGTTAGTATGGCACAGATTATAAATAGGAGAGTCACTGTTATAATGTAATATAATTAACACAATTGTGCTTGTTATAGAGCATGATAGTAGCTACCACCTGTCTTAAGGACTGGTAGTTTCTCAATAAGGGCTAAGAAGGCTAATTTTGAATTATTTCAAGTATCTAAATATTCATGGACTATGATTTCGATACTTGAAATCTAGAAATCCAGAGAAAATTATAATAATTTTGAATGTTTTCATCATATTAAAAATGACCAAATTGTTAGGTATGCCACCCAAGTTTTAGTGAGGTGGCCTTTCCTTTTCCCTCATGTATTTATTTATTTTTCCCCAAGACAAGGTCTTACTCTGTCACCCCAGCTAGAGTGCAGTGGTGCAACTGTAGCTTGCTGCAGCCTCACTCTCCTGGGCTCAAGCAGTCCTCCTGCCTCAGCCTTCCAAGTAGCTGGGACTACACAGGCGCCATGATACCTGGATAACTTTTAAAAAAAAAATTTTGTAGAGACAAGGTCTCACTATGTTACCTAGGCTGGTCTCAACTCCTAGTGTCAAGAGATCCCCCCACTTCAGCCTCCCAAAGTGCTGGGATTGCAAGCATGAGCCCCCACTCCCAGCTCTTTGCCCTTGTTTCTGACATGTCTCCCCAGCTGGAAAATCCAATTGAACTTAACTTAAGGAGAAATACCAGAATTTCTGTAGTACTGGGTGTTGTTCTTTTTTAGTAGGTCAGAGTGTAGTCTCTAGAATCAAAGTATTTAGGCTTAAAAATTCTGGCTTAGTATGTTGTGACATTTAAGAACTTATGGATCTTCCCTAGATCAGTTTTCTTAATTAGTAAAATGCAGGTGATAATACCTTTTTTGTAGTGTTATAATGAGGATTAAATGCTTAGCATCTTTAACAGCATATAACAAGGCTTAACGGATATATATATATATATATATATATATATATATATATAGTTATTACACCCAAGTGTTTATAAGCAATCATTGCCTTTACCAAGGTAATTAGTGTTTGTTTAATAAATATTTACAGATGGCTTCTCTTTTAGAGGCATTGTCAAGACAGCACAGTAGAGCAGTGTCACTGGTGTGTTGAATCTAGTAGGGAGGACTGTTGAATAAGCCAATAGAGTCTTAGAAACTAAAAGGACATTTTTCTTAACATTTTGGATTTCATACTGAAGGATAAGTTGATAATTTAAAATTTTTAAATTATTGTTTATTACAAAAATCACTAAAATTAGTTCTTGATGTATTGTATTGAAAACTATCCAAAAGTTGAAGCTTTTAATAAAAAAAAAAGAAAAAAGAGAGGCAATATTTCTTTGTAGTGACTACTGTCATTTCCTATAAAAATAAAGTCTGTGAGTCAATATAAGCATTTTTTTTCTGCTTACTAATTACAGGCAAGAAACTGAGAACTACTTTTGTTGTTGCTGTTTAAATCTTGGTCATGAGTTTGGCTGGATTATTAAGGAAAGAAAAAGTTAAAAAGTAGAATAAAAACTCTCAAAATCATTGAGCTACTTTATGGAGTTAGCATTATTTTTCAGTAGAATTAGGGGACAGATAAAACATATTGCATTGTGGCCGTTCTTATAAAAATTACACAGGGTTGGCATTAAGAAAAGGGGAGTTCAGATACTTCAAGTTCGTATGTGGGCCTCATCCCTTACAGAAGTATGTAACTGTGGGCATGCTACTTAACATCTTTAAACCTCAGTTCCACACATGGAAACGCAAAAATTACCTCATAATAGGGTAGCTAGGAGAAATAATTGGATTGTATGTTTAAATTGCTTGGTACATGGTAAATAATGAGGGAAGCTTTACAAATAGCAATCTATACTTTCTGGACTTTTTAGAACATCCATTGAAGGTAGTAAATAACCTTAAATATTGTGTACACCTAAAAAAGATATAATAAAATACATAAAATCTACCACTATCAATTTTTCTTTTATTGTTGATACCATATTTTTTGGATATGCAATATAGGCACCATACTGGGATAGGCCCTGAGGGAAATAAGCAATGAAACCATCAATCTGTTTTCAGTTAACTTAGAATCTATTAGTTAAAAAGGCATATATACACTTTAACATAAGGCTGGATTACATGGCTTTACAATAAATACATGCTCAAATAATTTAGAGTTTAGAAGAGGTAAAAAATATGTAAGTTATTGTGTGATGTTTGTATGTGGTCCCACTCTAAGTCCTCTGTATCTTTAGGATTTAATCGTCCACCAAATTCATTGACAGGTTCTTCTGTATAACCGAATTCACAAGTAAAGAAGGCACAAAGACGGAATTTGAGTCCATGAGCTCTGAATTTATAGAAAAAGAAACTAATTGGCAATGTTAATAGCCACATTGTTTAAGGGTTTCAGAAGGTCATTAGGCTTGATAATTCATTCCTGGTATTCTCTTGATTATAGTTACACACAATTGTAGAAATTTAAACAAAATTATGCTAGATTACATGGTAAGACTAAACATTTAACTAAAATATCTTATATTTTTAAGATGGATAACGGATACTGGTGAGGTCAGCATTGATATAAATGGCTGGATGTGGGACCCTGGTTGGTAAGATACAAGTCAGAAGAAGGCTGATGCCCTGAGAGATTGAGGGGACAGTCCCAAGGAGGATGGAGGTAGTCAAATGAAATAAAGCAAAGAGAGAAGCAGCAATGGTTATTATCTAAAAGGTAAATTTAGAGTCTGTGCTTTTAATAGTTTGAATGTTTCTCCTGGCAGAGATGTCTGAGATTTTTTTCCCATGCAAATATCTTACTACTTTAGAGAGGTAATTAAAAATTTCTGAAATAGTCTATAAACTGTGAATATATATATATGTGTATATATATATATATATATACACACACACATATATATATATAATAGATGTCTTAGCTAGAAAGATCATAGATGGGTAATCAGATATTTATTATAGTTTATATAATCTTATGAAAAAGATTGAAGACTATAATACTGAAAGGGGATGTCAGGAAACCATACAGCCACCTTGTCAATAAGTAACCTAGCTACCTGTCAACATAAATGCTGATGATGACCAGATACACAGAGTGAAGGAAACAAACAAATAAGCAAGAGTGTACCTAAGCATAGTATAGTAAGTGGGGATAGATGGGTGGGTGGTGGTACTTATTGCAACTAATATTCAGTTGCCAAAAATATTAAGATAATATATTAATAATAAAAGGATAAAGTGATTATAATAAAACAACAATAAAAGTAAAAATAAAAGTCCATGTATTAATAAACTTTAAGGTCACATTTATTGAGCTTCTAACATTTCTCTGACACTGTATTAAACTGCTCTTAAGTCCTCAACACAAATCCATTTTATATATATATATATATACATATATATATATAATATTACTATCTTATATTACAAATGCAAAGAGATTAAAAAAAAACTTGTCAAGGTAGCACAGGGATTTTTCTATCAATATCAACTATTGAGATTATATAAAGTTCACCATATATTACAACTACATCGGAAATATCCTAGGTCATTGCAACACAAGAAATGATATAATAATTTAACTATGAAAGTCAATATGCACAGTGGGGAAGGGCATGGACACTAGCTCCAGACTCCCTGGTGTTAGTTCCAGTTCCATTATTTAACTACTCAAAGACCTTGGACAAGTTACTTATCTTCCCTGTGTCTTAGATTTCTCATTTCTAAAAAGAGTATAAAAAGAGTGTCTAATGGATTTAGTTGGTGTAAGGCTTTAATAAGCTAATCTGCATAAAATGCTTAGAAAACTGGATTGTACATGATAAGCAATTTAAAATGTTATCTATTATTACTCGTTAGAATTCTAGAAAATTAAGATTGGAAAAAGAGAAAAAGCATGTTCCTATTATTACTTGTTAGAATTCTAGAGAGTTAAGATTGGAAAAAGAGAAAAAACATGTTCCCACACACTTTCTTTCATGAACCATCATGAATACGATTCCCTTTTTGGATACATTTTTGCATTTTTATTTTTATTTTTTGTTTCTAGATCCATCAATGCCTCTTGATATTTTTGCATTTTAAAGTAGTTTTTAAAAGTGTTTGAATCATGTTTAACTTCTTCTTTCACTTTTTAAATTCTTGAGTAGCCCATACAGAAAATAATATGGCACTTGTTTTAAAAGTTTTTATAACTTGAACCAAGGTCTCATGTGGTCCCACATGTCAGACGCAAACTAGATTTCAACAGAGAATGTAGCTCTTCCCAGAATATGCAATCAGCAACGAATGCTATTTTGATGACCTTTCCCCTCATATTTTTAGTTCTGTTCTCACTACATGGTGTTAATTTCTGAACATGTATTCTGCCCTCATGGAAAAAACAATCTTTTAAATTGTGTCATTAAATCAGTCTAGTTGCCAAAGACAATTATCGAAGAATGTCTTTAGGGCTGAATACTTTATTATTTCATCTAACTTGAGTTTTAACGTTGTTGTTCTGGTTGCATCCAACAATCGGGTAGAAGTGGAAAAATCAAGAATAATGTGGCTAGAGACCATAGTTGAGTAACTTGATGAAGGAAGTGCTTTCTCACGCCCTCTTCTAGTGCTTCCAAGAAACCAGCTGGCCGGAAAGACAGGGGACTGGAAAGCTGTGTGAAATTAAGTGATGGGGGAAGATAAAAATGCTTCTGTTCCCTAGCCGAGTGAATTTTACCATTTTTTAGATAGCCTAGCAGAATGGTGTCAGATTAGCAACTATGTAATGGAATTGTCCCCCTTCTTAATTACGTAGAAATTTTTAACTTTTCTTTCACAAGCCAAAGGAAATTACATTTTTTTGGAAGATCCTTGGCATTCCACGACAAAGATCTTGGATTCTAATATATGAAATACAGAGAGGAAAATAAGCATCAGGGAAACCAATAGATAGAGTTCAAGAAAAGTGCAGAAATACAAGCAAGTCTATCACTTTACACCTCTTCTCTCCTCTTCCCGACTTCTTAGAGCCTTCTCTTTTCCTCCTTTTCCTTTAAAGACAAGTTTCACATAGGGACTGATTTGATCAATTATTAGCCCGATGAATAGATGAAAGACGAGAAGCTTCAAAAACTCGAATCTTTTGCATCATAAAAAACATTCTGTTGAACATAACCGTATTTCCAACTATTACAATGTGTGCGATGTGAGAAATATTTTTTAGCTCAAGGCTTCTGCTGTTGCTCTTTGTTGTCATTGGTTTGTCTGTAATGCTGGGACCTGTCAGTTTATTCCAAACTACGCAATCAGAAAGTAAATATAGCTTAGTTGTGTCACCTTAACAGAAACAATATTTCACAAGTTAAGAGTATAAACTGGTACAGTGAAACATAAACTACCTGAAAAGAATCATTCCACATTTTCCTATTCAGCTCTCTTCCTTGTTTTCGGAAACTGCTTTTTCCAATCTTCTTTCTCTCTTCAAATCTCCTGTGCCACCACCTCTTTTATTTTGCTTAGCAGGTAGCCTTCCTTCATGCTTCACTGTGAGTATAGGATTTTCATTTGGGGAGAACCACGACTCATGTCATAAAACCAGAAAGCACTGCCATTTGCATGGGTGTTTTCCCAATTCTCTACTTGCCTCCTGTTACTATGGAAAAACATCTCTAGCTTTAAGATAAATATGGAACCTCTATCCAGACTATGAATCACAACTTTCTTTAGGAACGTCCACATATTTTGTTTTTCTTCTCATTCATTTATTTTCAGCCTTTTCCTCTCAAAACATCCCTCACAATAATATTTAAACATGCTGAGGTTTCTCCCACTATTGGGAGGGGGTAGGGGGGCCATTCCGGACTTTCCATTTCTATCCACCTCAGGCTGAATCTGGCTCCTGCTAATCTTCATTAACCCCTTTCGCCAATATCATCAGCAATCTCTAGTTAGTTGTTTCAAAGCCGCATATCATTAGCCGTATTACTTGTTAGAAATTAGCTTAACACTCCTACTGAAAACAGTCTTCATCTGAGAAGAGGTGGTGAGGTAGGAGATTTGAAGGGAGAAGGGGTTGGAAAAAGCAGCTTTTGGAAAACAGAAAAGAGAGTGGAACAGGAAAACATCGAGTGGTGTGTGCTGGTAATTCAGGCTTCTCGGTGCACACCCCTATTTTAATTCTTCTGTCTTCACTGCCATTCCCAACCAACAACCATACTCACGTACATTTCCCAGTGTCCTTTACAGACTCCTACTTGTGTACTTTTCCTAAAAATATGCTCATTGGGAGTGTCAACCTTAAAAAATGAGATTCAGAAACTATTAAGTATAGAGTTTATTCAAATGCAAAACTTGAGAACAGCCACCTGGAAACATGGACTCCAAATGAATGGGATCAGTGTTCCAAAGTGGAGAAGTTAAGGTTACACTTTATATAGGCAGAGATAAAAAAGTTCCAACAGGGTTACATTTGCCATACAAGACTAGTGCATATGCCACAGCTATTTGATTACAGACTGCTACATTACAAGGAAGATTACTTTATTACTCTGTGAATAGAGGCAATGATCTAAGGGGATCTTACGGCTGCCACTGTTTGGTCTTGATTATTTACAGGAAAAAGGTAGAAGCTGCAACTGCATGCTCTGTGACTCAGGGCGCATAGCCATGCTCTTCTCAAGGCTCAGAAAATTTAAAGTTCCAACAACTTTAAGTTTGAATTATGTAATTTCACAGGTGTTTGTACAATTACTTCTTGTTCTGCACTCTCCCTGGGAGCATCACTCACAAGGCTTCAGCATTTCAGTTATCAAATTTAGGTTGTTGACTTCCAGATTATTTTCCCTAATCCAAATTTCCCTCCTTACAATATGAACCACATATGAAGCTAAAATCTAGAAACAGATATTTTAAATTTTAGAAGTCTGAAATTAAATTCCTTTCATTCTCTATACCTTTCCTCCTTCTCTGTATCTTATCTTATCTTATCTAAAGGAAGTAACCTGGCTACTATTCCAGCGTTCAAGCTGAAAGGTGATCACTGGCTTTGGTACCTTCATTATCTTTACTCTCAGATTCAATTGAATGCTAAGTATAGTTGACCCTTAAACATAGGTTTGAACTGCATAGGTACACTTATTTGTGGATTTTTTTCAATAAATACATTGGAATTTTTTTGGAGATTTTCAGAAAATTTGAAAAAAGCTTACAGACAAACCATGTTGTCTAGTAATATAAAAAAAGTTATGTTACGAATGCATAAAATATATGTAGGTACTAGTCTATTTTATGTGCTACCATAAAAATACACAAAAATCTATTATAAAAAGTAAAAACATTATCACAAGTTATAATACACTTACAGATCATACCTGGCACCATTCACAATCAAAAGAAATGTAAACAAATATAAAGATGCAATATTGGATTATAATTGCATGAAATTAACTGTAATACATACTGTACTACTGCAGTAATTTCATAGCCACTCCTTGTGCTATTACAGTGAGTTCAAGTATCACGAGCATCCGCTTAAAACACTGTGTGATGCTAATCACTTGGAGAAGTGAGCAGTTCATCTGTCTAGTAAATTGCTGTCTCAGTAAAACATGATGTCACAATTCTCTCATATTTCTGGTCATGCTTAGTGTAAAACCATAACCTTGAGTAGCACCATGGGACCCAAATTACCACTAGTGATGCTGGAAGTACGCCCAAGAAGCAGAGAACAGTCATGACATTACAAGACAAAGTAGAATTGTTTGATATGTACCATAGATGGAAGTTCACAGCTGCAGTTGCCTGTCACTTCAGACAATTCATCTTATAAACAAATGAAATAAACTTATGGTATTGATAAACACAATACAGTACGCTACATGTCTTTTCTCTTCCTCATGCCTTTTTTGTTTGTTTGTTTGTTTGTTTGTTTGTTAAATGGAGTCTCCCTCCATCGCCCAGGCTGGAGTGCAGTGGCTCAATCTCTGCTTACTGCAACTTCTTCTGCCTCCCAAGTTCAAACAATTCTCCAGCCTCAGCCTCCCAAGTAGCTGGGACTACTGGCACATGCTACTGGGCCTGGCTAATCTTTGTATTTTTAGTTGAGACAGGGTTTCACTATGTTCTAGTTGTTCAAGATCAGGCTGGTCTTGAACTCCTGACCACAAGTGATCCTTCTGCCTGGGCCTCTCAAAATGCTGGAATTACAGGTCTGAACCACCATGCCCACCCCCTCATGACTTTCTTAATAACATTTTTTTTTCTCTAGCTTACTTTATTGTAATAGAGTATATAATGCACATAACATGCAAAATATGCGTTAATTGACTATTTTATTGGTAAAGCCACTGGTCAAAAGTAGGCTATTAGTAGTTAAGTTGAAAGTTATATGCAGATTTTTGAGTGCACAAGAGGTCAATATCCCTAGCCCCAGCATTTTTCAATGATCAACTGTACTAGCAGTGCTTCCTACAATGTCTCTCTTGAATTCATCCACGTCTGTTTATACCCCTTGCGAGTGTGCTAGTTGGGATTTCTGTGAGACACCCTCAGAAGGATACTCTGCCTCCAGCTTGCTCTCAAGTTCACCCTCACAGCAGCCAGAGCTGTTTATCCAAGGTGCTTAACTGAGCAGGCTACTCCATTCTTAAATCTCTTTATTGTACTCTTACACCTTCAGATAAAAGCTTGGTTTCTTTGATACAGCTTACCCTGAGTCTTCCTGATATGCACCCACATCCGATTGATCACTATTTCACTGCCAAGACTCCCTAAGCCTCAACCATTTTGAGCTTTTTTAGTTTCCTGGGAGTATCATACTTTTTCCCCTGGAATTTGAACATATTTTCTCTGCAGGTTTGCCTGGTTAATTTCTACTTTTCGTCAAGCGGTCTCTGGGAAACTTTCCTAATCTCCTATGTTTGCATTAGATACAACAGTTTGATGTTAGATCTTCTTTTTCTGCCCTTATAATGGTACTTATTAGTCTGAATATCAACTACCTCTTTAGGTAGTGTATTCTCTATTAATCAGTAAGTTTCTTAAACATACTAGTGGGTAGAATGGTGGCACCTAAGAAGATATGCTCATGTACTAATCCCTGAAACCTGTGAGTATTATCTTATTTGGAAAAATGGTTATTGCAAATGTAGTTAATTTGAAGATCTTAAAATGCAGAGGTCATTCTAGATTATCTGCCCTAAATTATGGGCCCTAAATTCAATCACAAGTTTTCTTATAAAAGACACACTGGGGAATTTGATGGACAGATTAAAAGACACAGACAGAATACGTAGATGAGATATGAAGACAGAGGCAGAGATTACAATGATGCCGTGGTAAGTCAGACAGATACCAAGGAGAAGGCAATGTGCAGACAGAGGCAGAAATAGAGTGATGTGGCCACAAGCCAAAGAACTCACGAAATGCCAACAACCACCAGAGCTGGAAGAGGCAAGGATGGATTCTCTAATAGAACTTCCAGAGGCAGTGCATCCCTGCCAACACCTTGATTTCAGATTTCTGGTCTCCTGAACTATGGAAGAATAAACTGTTGTAGTTTTAAGCTGCCTAGTTTGTAGTGATTGGCCACAGTCATCCCAGGAAGCTCATACAGTCAGGAATTGTCTATCTTTTCTCCTCTTTTTACTTAGAGTGCCTAGCATTATCTGACCACAAATTAGGTACTTGATAAGTATTACTTGAAATAATTAAGTGTCAAAAAGTTGTCTTTTACATATTGAATTTATTTGAGTTGAGCTATATGTATACAAAAAATAAGAGTATACACAATCCAAATATGTATAAATATCATATAGGTACTGCCAAACAAATATGAATATAAGAAAGTAAACAGTTGTCATACTCACGAATTAATGTTCCATTTGCATATTTTTGTTCTGTCAACCTTATCCTAAATATACTATTATGTCAAGACTTGACTGATCTTGATACTGAACATTGTAAGATTTCATCAGACATATTGACCTCTGACTATGCTATAGAAGATATGGATTATTTAAATAACTTTATTAAAAAGAAGACAGTCACATCCAAACAAGCCAATGATAATGTAAATAACAAAATATAACCATTGAATTTGCTCTTTCTTCAATTATGCAATTTCCGTTGTATAACATTTACTATAAAATGTATAGGCACAATGTGTGTTTACATTTAAATAACTAGCACAGCAATTTAGGAAAAAGCTTATTTTGAAAACTTTACTAATCTTTAAAAAAAGCATGTAGTTGACTGAGTTCATTAATACACAATACAAGTGACCATGAAGCCACACACTTCATTAAAAGAAGTAATTTTGGGAATACAGACTGATGTATTTCAAGGGGCTTATTTTAATTTGAATGCTTCAGACCTTAAGACTTCTATTAGTTTGATTCTCCAGCACAAGTCCTCCTTTGAACAACCCCCCCTCTTTTTAAGGAAATCTACCTTGAGTTAGGTTCATTTTAATTAGCAGTCACGTAGCAGAAATGTAGAAGCAAGGAGAGAAAGGGAGAAAATTCAAGGGTAAAACATGTGAAAGAGATTAGGAAAATTTATAGGAGCTAGAATAGATATGACAAGCTTTATTTAGTAGAGGCATATTAAATGCAGTGTCTTGGGGAAAAATGTCTTACTGTTCTGATAATTAAATAACATTGTGTTTGATGAAATGATTCTACAACTTTTCTCATAATGCTAAATTACATCAAGCACATTAATTATATCTCCTCTTGTTTGTACTAGCACTACGGTCAACTTTGAATTTTTAAACTTTTCATTCTGACATTTCTATCTACTTTTTACCTAGCTTTGACCTTCTTTCATTTCACTTGCTTTTGTGTTCATTTCGATAGTGTATGAAGATGATTTTCAATAAAAGAAGGTTTATTGGCTATATTCAAATAGAAAAAGATGTACAGAAATATTAGAGGGAGTTGTTTAAATTGGGTCTTTTTCCTTAATGTTACCAGCTCAAAGGCATTGATTTAATAAAAATATCATTTACAGATATAATTAAACAAAAATTGTACATGTCATTGCACATTGTTTTGTGTCATAATATTTGTATGCTAAAACATAACTTTCTAAGTGATGTTACCTAACAAAAATATGTCCATGGGTATCATTTTAATATTATAAGAAAATATGTGGACACACTTTTAAGTAACTACCCTGTTTTAGACACAAAAGTATTTTTTATTTTTAATACTTTATATGATTGTATGTTGTTCCTGTAAGTATATCCAGTTACATATTTCTAATTATTTGAGACACATCTGTCCTTGTCTTATGGTAATATCTTTGATCTGGATAATTGATAAATTTATTATATTTTATGTAGTTATACACAACTGCCAATTCCCTATGATATTTTCCATGGAAATTGGTTTTCATTTTCATTTTACTGATGTAAAGATTCTAATGAAATTTTTTTAAATAATATTTTTTTAAAATATTATCATTCAGGTAAAACAATCAAATATTTGCCACCAATATTTGCTGTTATTATTATAAATATAAAATAGTAATCTGATCTATATATGTTTTCAGTCTTTTAATTTTTTTGTATCTCAAACTTTAAATTGGGCAGGATATTCCTATTTACAATTATTTATCTCATGAATCAATTTATTTAATATGTTCTTGTTTTCATATCTACTTTTTATTGTCTTATTTATGGCAAGTTTTGGATAGTATTTTTCTTCCAGCACTAGTGACATTGAATAGATAGACAGGGAGGTAGATAGATCGGTAGATAGATAGATAGATAGGGAGATAGATAATATTTCTATATCTACTTATATAGTTTGTTCCATTGTCAAGATCAATAGGCATGTGAATGCATTGCAAAAAAAGTATAGAATAAAAAATAAGAATATAAAATGAAATAAAATTATCATTTCTCATTTTATCAAACGTCATATTATTCCCTGGTTTATTGGTTTTATTTGATTAAGTACAAAGTATTGAGCCATGACTAACAAAATCATCACTTAAGATTCATTAATAAGATTGATTTTTATTAATTATGAGCCCAAGCAAAAGAGTCATAAAGTTAAAGGATAAAAGGTAAGTAGGTCTAGACTAGCTGGTGGTAAGCATTATATGCTGCCAACTGTGTATTTCTAGACAAACATAAACATTCAATAAGCTTCTAAGTCCTTCCATCATCGGAGCAAAATGTTTAAATTACCTCATTTGATTATACATCCTGGAAGTTAGAGATTTGCGAACAATTTTTCCATTTTTAAGCAGCCTTAAATGCTCATTTTAATCAATATAAAATATCGTGGAATGGTCAAAACCTGATTTTGATGATTCTACCCTAAGGCCTGTTTCACCTGTGGCTTGATTAGTGCTGTACTAAGCAATATTAAAAGTATGTAAATGGACAAAATTATATATGATATCTAGGGTATAGTATTAAAAGCAGCTTTCTTTTTTATGAATGTGAAGTAAAGTATAAATTGCTTATCATAATGGACAAGGGATGCTCAATGAATTGCTATTGACTGGTGTTTAATATTTTTATAAATTTATATTTTATTATAAATATTATTGCTGACAACAAATGGTATCTGTGAATGCATTCTTGGTTTTTAAGTATATTATTCCAATTTTAATTTGTTGAGCACACATTATGTTTAGCCAGAAGTTTTTGAAGATGCTAATATTAAAAGCAAAATAGAGGAAAAATGATCTTATTCTCTCATTAACAACCAAAATACCTGGCTAAAATCTTAATTATTATGACATTTCAGCCATTTTCTTTTCTAGTAGTAGATTCTGCATTTTTTTGAGTTTTTATGGTCCAGGCTCATAGTCACATTTTGAATGTTATGTAAAATTTGTTTGCAAACTATGGTAAAAAGAAATTTTATTTCCACTCTTCTGCTCTTCTGGTTGCTTAGAGTATTGTCTAAATTATAATATAATGTTAATCTCTATTGTTAAATTAGCCTTGGTGTATGGGTTTATATTAGCATAGACTTTGAGCTATGGAGTAAACTTTTGGTCCAGCCTGTTAAAAGAAATATATTCAAATAAGGGAATTATTTTAGAACATGCTTATATATATATTTTATTTTTCCTATCAAATTGCTACATTTTTCCAACCCATAATTATCTTCATCTTCTTTAAACACACTGCTCTAGCAAAATCATTTCAACCACTGTTTGAAAATACGGAGCAAAATATGCAACGTGATCTCCTTTTTATAACAGTTTGCCTAGATGTTTTCATGTTTTTTGTCACAAAATGAGAGACTTCTTTCTTTGAAAAATAAAAAAAAAAGATTTCACTTATTTATTAAATAAACATTTTTTAAAGCCAAGTCCTCATATTTGTTTCCTGGCTTTGGGATAACATTTGGAAACCTGTTTGTAAGCAGATGCTATAGTGTAAAACATTAGTGCTTATATTTCAGGAAATTATATGATTCTAAGTATAAGTATTTTCAATTAAATACAGTATGCTTGCTCTCACGGAATTAATTGCTACTTCAAAATGGATAAAATAATCTTGCCTAAGTTCCTCATAAGTCAGATGAGGAAACTAAGTGAATGTATTGGCCAAAACCACACAATGAGTTAACATTCACGCCTCAGTTTAGCTCAAGTCTTAAGGTTCCTGAGACTCATGGAGTTTTCCTTATTACAACATTGCTTTGAGATGCTGTCACTAGTACATTTCTTTCTGGAAATATCACACTGGAACTTGAGATTGATTGGCCTGATAAATTTAGGATACTGACCCTGGTAAACTCTCCAAATGCCTTTCTTTGTAGGAAAATAAACACAATGGTGTGATGTAGGGTTTTCTTTACATTCCATTTACTGAGAGGATACAATATGTAGTGGTTAATAGATTTTACATTTAACACACATTTACAATATGTGATGGCTAATAGATTTTAGGAAGAGGGAGGAAATACTAGTGCTTGAAAAGTGTGAATATACCCTCTAAAGATGTGTTCCTAGAAAATCATGAAAAGTGCCCTTTTCTATCAATGGCACAGGCAAGAGGGGTAAAGGACAAGAGGCATGAGTCAGACATGTTTAGATAAAAGACTCAGGACTAGTGGCTATAGAGAAAACTGATGAACCAGGGGGAGGAGTACTTTGTTGTTGTCTTTTTTCAATTTTCCCTTAGACTGTGGAGATGGAGTTATAATTGAAGAACCTTGTAGAGATAATGTTTAGCCACAAGCCACAATATTTTATAATAGTTAGCAAAAAGAGTGAGAAGCATCAGAACTAAAGACAACACCTAGTTTTACCACTTATTGATAGACAAAGAACATTCTCCATGTTCTTCTTGCCATCTCGCTCTGATTGAATTTTGAAAGAAAGATTGATAAACATATCGCTTAGAAATGAGGAGTAAATTCAAAAGGATTTATGAGGCCATAAGCACATTTTGTTTAATTTTCTATGGCTTTCTATTTTTCTTTCTGCAAGAAAAGAATATTAGTATTCTACTTTGAAAAATATACAAAGTTCTACAGAAAAATGGAAAATTTGTTTCTAAGGTCAAGTAGGATTTTTGGCTTTGTGTGTACATGTATGTATATGTGTCTCCGTGTATCTGTGTGTGTCTGTATGTCTATGCAAATGTATGTGTGTGAGTTTTGTTTCACTGTTTATTGTTTAACATTGTTGGGTGCTAGATTATTTTACATTTTTATTTACAACTATAGTTTATTTATAACTATAGCAATAGTTTATTTATAACTATAGTTTTATAACATAAATGTTACTCAAGCTCTAAAATATATTACTTAGGCAAAATGGCTATTATATATAATGTAACATTTAATATTTATAGTAGTCGAGATCATTATATTGCTTTTTATTATTTATGGATATAGCATTAATTTTTAAAGCAATTGACAGTCTCTAATTATTCACATCTAGAGAAAAGTGAAAAAGTCATGTATAATTCATTAATAAATGAGCTTAAATTAGTTTTCTATATTGTTACTAGTATATGTCTACAAGTGACTGAATCTTAATTACTTACTAATGGCTAAGTGCATTTTATGACATATCTTATGTTAAAGACAACCTGTCAGATTTATTTCACTACTAGTGTTCTCATTTTAAAATAATAATAGTTAACAGTAGTGATAATGGTTTACTGTAAGCAAAAATAAAAAATTGTTTTAAATGTTATTGTAAGATAGGGTGCAATCAATTGATAGTTGAACGAGGTAGAAAAATATTGTCTGTAACATCTATACAATCATTAGATTTTATGTAGTATTTGGAGCTGAAGGGAAAATGATACTATCGCTTAGCCATATAGCATCATAAAATAGTGCTAGTAATATTAAAAGTAATAAAATTTACTTCCTCAATGCTTTCTCCTAGAATCCTTTAGTAGTGTGGACACTGAAACAGTTAATTTGATATCAGACCCTCAATAAAATGGGTTTGGGCTAGATGAAACTATTTTTTAATTACATAAAAATAGTTGACACATCTGATTCTGTATCCTTTTTGGCAACTACTTCACACTGCTTCTAACTCTGCACTGCTGTCAGTCACATCCCTTCTTCATCAATGTAGAGGTGAGCTGATGAACTTTGGGGGCAACAATTACCATTAAACAGTTGCTCAAGGCCAAGTCAGTATATTTTTATTTTAATAATTATTTATTAAGAAATACTTTAGACAATAAAAAGATATGAAAGACTAGAATGATAATATTTCTACTCTCATCTTTGCGAATACAACAGAGAAAATATAACCGAAGACACCCCAGTCTTTGTCATGTACCACACACTATTTGAATGCTCCTCCTTTCTAGTTCTCCAACATCATCGTAAATATGATATGATTGTATTATTAATTCCCTGAAATGTTTTCGGATTTTTAATATTTTGTTTTGTATCCCACAGAAGAGTTTTCACTGTTTCATGTTAACACATTCAACTTTTTCAGTCTTCTTTCTTGATTGTCACCGACTACCTTGGAGAGGGGAAGTGGGCATTTTCACATGAGAGTTGGGTGGTGGCTGATGAAAGATGGTTTAAATACAGGGAAATAGATCAAATAAGTAAATGTTGAAGGAAAAGAAAGCTAAGTTTCTCTTCATTATAGAAGAGAGTTAATATGTCAAGGGAAAAACCCAGAAAGAACCCTAAGGTATTAGAGTGGAATTGGAGAGATCAATGTGAATTCAAGTTTTGTAATACAAATCTAGACACAAAGTGAATATACATGTAAATGTGTGCATGTAAATACTTAATAATTGCAAAGGGGAAAAGGGCAATTTTACAAGGAGGAATATTGGCAGACACCACAATGAATAAATGACTAAAATGATCACTAGTAATAGGGCAAATTGAAATTGTGAGCCAGCTGATAGGATGCAATGAAAATCTGTTATAATTTCTGTGGTATTCCGTCCAAAGATATACAACCTGAATCAAATAGTGAAACAGCAGACACGCCCAAATTTATGCATAAAATACCTGGCCTGTAATCTTCAGAAGGGTTGGCATCAGGAAAATAAGGAAAAATCTAGGACCTAATCCATACTGAAAGAAGCTAAAGAAATATTACAACTAAATGCAAGGCATGAGAGTGAACTAGATAATATTTCTATAAAGGATATTTTTGGGGGTGATAGGTGAAACATGATGGGATCTGAGGCTTAGGTGACAGTAATGAATTGGTGTTAATATCCTGACCTGGATTGCTGTATTGTGGTTATGAAGGAGAAGGTCACTATTCAAAGCAATGGGACATCTTGTTACCAACTTCATACTACATGGTTCAGGGAAAAAATATATCTATAAATCTATATATTAATATTATAGATGTTAATTATTGTATATTAATAGTAATTAATATATAAATTATATATTTACATAATATATTAATAATAAATAAATAATACATAAATATATTGTATATATTTTTATATATATAACCACTTTTCTGAAGTTTAAGATTGTTTTAAAATAATGTAAGGGGGAAAATGCCCATGAGGATAGTCCTAACTATGTAGTACATTTCCCATCTAGAAATATTTACCCAACTCTCCTACAAAATCATCCCTGAGACATTACTCTCAAAACTCCAGCAAACCCTCTTTCGTCTTTGATAGGTTGGCATGTTACATTACTAGGTTATGAAATGAGAGTCATATATTCTTGGCTACTAGAAAGCTTCAAGATAAATGCTGTGTTTATCTGGTGTAACTTTCTTAATTAACACTTGTCCACATAGTTTCTCCCTTCACTCTTTTGTTTGTTTCTTTATTTGTTTTATTGTGGGTTTAAAAGTTTAAAATTCGGCCAGGCGCGGTGGCTCACGCCTGTAATCCCAGCACTTTGGGAGGCCGAGGCGGGTGGATCACGAGGTCAGGAGATCGAGACCATCCTGGCTAACACGGTGAAACCCCGTCTCTACTAAAAAAAATACAAAAAATTAGCCGGGCGAGGTGGCAGGCACCTGTAGTTCCCAGCTACGTGGGAGGCTGAGGCAGGAGGATGGCGTGAACCCCGGGGGGCGGAGCCTGCAGTGAGCCGAGATCGCACCACTGCACTCCAGCCTGGGTGAAAGAGCGAGACTCCGGCTCAAAAAAAAAAAAAAAAAAAAAGAATTTAAAATTCATTGTTTCTGTTATTTATTTATTTATTTATTTATTTATTTATTTATTTATTTATTGAGACAGAGTTTCGCTGTTTTTGCCCAGGCTGATGTGCAATGGCACCATCTCAGCTCACTGCAACCTCCGTCTCCCAGGTTCAAGCTATTCTCCTGACTCAGCCTCCCAAGAAGCTGGGGTTACAGGAGCGCACCACCACGCCCATCTAAGTTTGAATTTTTAGTAGAGATGGGGTTTCACCATGTTGGCCAGGCTGGTCTTGAACTCCGGACCTCAGGTGATCCACCCACCTTGGCCTCTCAAAATGCTGAGATTACAGGAGTGAGCCACCGGGCCCAGCCTCTGTCTTTGCTTTTTGCTTTTATGGTGGCTACAAAGACAATAAATATTTTATTGTTCTCCCTTTTTCTCTCTCTTCTCCCTTCACTCTCTCTCCATCCAGTGCCAAAAGCCTCATAGATATTTAACACTGAGTTAAATATATTTACTGTACTTCTTTGCAGCAAAATCACACAACATATGCACTTATGAATTTCATTTCAAAACATGAGTTTCTAACATTAGTCCTAGGTGCTTTTTCATGTCTATGTTGAGACTGGATATATACATGAGTTGGGCTAAGCAACAAAGTGCTGGTCTAGGTTTGAAGCTTGCCAATATAAAAGACAAACATAAAATGCATAGAGAATGGACATATATCTTTGATTCCCAGATCTTTATAGGGAGCTACAGAGTTTGGTGTTCAACAGTAAGAAATATGCTAGGTCAGGCGAGTAAAGGAAACACAAGGACAGTTGCCTTTTAAGCTGCTGTGCAGGGCTGGAGCTGCATAAGCACTCTAGGGACTGCTCTCTGCCATCTAAAACCTTCCTGTGTCTCAGGCACTAGTTTCCCAGTTTTATACTGAGTGTTCCGATGTAGAGCATTCCAAGGCATGATGTACCATGGAAATGATGACACTTAAATAAAAGTCCAGAGATTTTTTTTTTATGCAGTAGTTCAGATAACATAGGTTATAGAAAGGCTTTCAGAGATAGGGATGTGAGGAGGCACAGATAAAAAAGGCACAGGCTGACATTAATGACATTATTATCACAGGAAATAAGTAAAGAGAGGAGCATCTTTCAATACTGCATGGTATTAGTGCTGTTAAAATCTGCTTTCTCAGAATTCATACTTCAGTGAATTTTTAAATTTGTTCATAAATTTGCATATCATGCTACAATTTCTGATTTTAAAAAAAATCTGCCTTACTGGTTGATCAGGAATTTATCTGGAAGGCAAAGTTTTATAGGACACTTTTTGGGATATCTGTTGATTTAAGGAAAAATAAAGTCTTTGGTGACTTAAGCTATAAAGTTACACTTCATAAATTTATGTCTCTTTATTACTGTCTGTTGCTTAGTTTCTACATGTGTGTTGGGTTTGATCTTGGCAACTCTACTTATGGCCCCCATTCCCAACACACACACACACATACCTGTACACACACATACTTGCACATACGTTCATACATGCATAGGTATGATTTAAGTCTACAGATTGCTAGACACAGAAGGGACAGCAATCAAGGGAAAAACGGGATTGCAGCAAAAAAAAGGATGTAATAAAAATGAACATGGAAACGTTGAGTTACCAAGGTTAAAACTAAGTGGATGAAAATTCACAAGCAGAAAGGTAAAATCCAAGATTCATTTTCTTAATCTTTCTGGACCAAATGCAACTGCTTGTATCATGTCCTATAGGCTCTTTATCATGCCTTTCATTTTAGCAATAATTTATTCATGATTCTAAGAGACTTTTTTGCATCATTTAAATGTATCATATCTTGACAGTTTTGTCCTCTCTTCAGGCTCATCCTACTCCATTGTAATTTATTTAAGTATTTTAGTGTTTTAGAGGATTGTGGATTAATGATGCATTTAAACTGCTTTAGAATGACCTTAGGCGAGGTAAATTACTGAAGTAGTGCCGGCCAGGGATATTTATTTTCATGGCAGTAAGCTTTTACTCTCTTGTTTAACCACATGGCACACAACGTCACCGGCTCGCTGGCTTAAAATATATTCTGAAAGAGTTACAAACAAATTTTATTAACAGGGAAATAACTGTTATAATCTTGGCTTACCATAGCCAATATTTAATTCTATTTTTCATGAAGATTGAGTGACTTTATCTTGACTGTTAACAGTACAGGTTTGAAAAGCAGTGTGTCTTAGAATAGTGCTGGCCTTAGGCCTGGGCCCATAGTTGAGGTCTCAGCATCTCACAATCATACATGCGGAAATAAACATATTAAAGAAACCGTGGGCACTTGTGTTACTCAGAATCCCACATTCGGAGCTGGCATGCTGTGACCCTTAGCACTAAACATCAGCTCTGTGCCTCTCTCCACACAGGCCTTAAGAAAAGCTTCCTCACCCGTGATGGCCCCCATCATTCTTACAAAAGGCCATGATCTGAATGGGCACATTTTGTGGTTTGTGCTGCTAACTTTTGCAATAGATACTGCTTAGGAGTGTGGGTAGCCTTTGGAGTAGAAGAGTACTTCAGGGAGAGAAAAGACAAATTAATTAACTCATCATCTTATTTTCTCTCATATTGCACAAATGCAATAGATTTTCATGTAACAATATATAATGTTCCAGGGCTCCAAGCCAAGCATCCTCCTTTTGTTTCTTATTATGTTGCAATGTATGTCCTAAAATCTAGATTTTTCTGAACCATCTTAATCCCTCTTTTTTCTTAACTTTTCCTCCTGGCCCCATTCTGCCCCATTGGAAAACTGGACATGCTTATGTAGAAAATTCTAAAAGCTTAATTACTGAGAAGTAGCTATTGTTATCTCTCAAAAGAAGATGCATGCACCCTTTCTGTTTATGATCACAGCAGCCCACATCATGTTTCAGTGAAAAATGCTTGAAATTTTGTGGATTCTGTTTCTAGAACCTCCGGTACTTATACTAAGGGTGGCTCTGAACAAAACCTTTTAGAAAATTCTTTCCCTGCTGGATCTGGATCTTTGAAAGCAGTTTCTTTTCAGGCTGACTTTCCTACTGTGTTATCTTTCCACTTCCAAATACTTATTTCAATAGGCTGAACATGTAATAAAGTTTAAAAATAATGTACCATATGATTATCAGGATGAAGAATTGAAAGGAGATATTAATTAGTGGTGGATAAAGTGAAAAAAGAGAACATAAATGAAATTACCAAAGTAAACATTCAGTGCAATTTGATCAGTGCAAATATTATATTGAACAATTAATATTTAATCTATGTATTGGTGAAATATCAGTAATAGAAAATAATATGTTAGAGTTAATAAACACTTTCATTGTTTTACAGAAACAAATATAGCTTAAGTTTAAGTGAATATTTTGGTTTAAGTGAATTACTTGAAAAACATAAACAACAAAAATAACCTTCTCAATTTTATGTATTAGTTTAAAACATACTACCATTTTATTTTTCTTCATAAAATCCCAACATTGAATAATTTGATAGAAGAACTTAAGAAATACTATATGAAACTAGATATTCCTTTAGGAAGAAATAGAAATCATGATATAAGCAATAGTAATTTTGTAAAAATAGTAGTATTTGATGAAAAACTAATTATTTAAATCAAAATGGTTAAATAATATGTAAAATGGTTAATTCCAGAAAAAAAACCTTCTATGCAAATTTTATTACTAATACCAGGTGCTACACCACAGCAGTTTTTTTAATTGAAAAAATAAAACTAAGTATAGCAATGTCCTCCCAAAACTGAGATTTGGCATTACTGTCAATATAAATAAAATTATTTTAAAATCTGGATTATTACAAGATTATAAGTGGTTCTTCCAAAATAAGGCATGAAAATAATTTCATAAAAGTATGTATATTTCATGAATTATGCAAACGTCACTGGCCTATCAACAGAATACCTAGATACGTGCAATAGTAATTGAATTTTGTCTTTGGAAAGACAAATAATCTTTTCACATACCTTTCGGTTTTGTCATTATTAAGTTCCACGTGTCAAGAGAAGAGAATATATCTTACTTACATTTGTCAGTTATGTAGTATACATTCTAAATATTTACAATTATAGTGTGTTGATCTTTATTTACACTTTTGACTGAAGCCCCACAAATATTAAGAGTTGGCCTGTCCTTAAAAATTTTAGTTGTTACATTTCTTATCCTTGCCTACTTTTTATTTTCTGAAATGCAATCCCGAAAGATGCAATTATACACTTTTAATATTTCTCTGGCCCTCAAAGTAGACACAAAAAATAAACTATTGAAAATAATCCTGTCTCCATGCTTGGTGTTTTTTGCCTGTTCTTGTATCACTATAAAGAAATACCTGAGGCTGGGTAATTTATAAAGAAAAGAGGTTTAATTGGCTCATGGTTCTGCAGGCTGTACAGGGAGCATGGTGCTGTCATCCACTTCTGGTGAGGCCTCAGGAAGCTTACAGTCATGGTGGAAGAGAATAGAGAATCAGCAAGTCATATGGTGAGAAAGGAGGCAAGAGAGAGAGAAGGAGGAGGTCCTAGACTCTTAAACAACCAGATCCCCAGTGAACTAACTGAGTGAGAACTCACTTAGCACCAAGGGAATGGTACTAAGCCATTTATAAGGAATCCACCCCCATGATTCAGTCACCTCCCACCAGGCCCCACCTCCAACATTGGAAATCACATTTCAGCATGAGATTTGGAGGGCACAAACATCCAAATGGTATCACTTGGTGATACCACTTATTTTCACTGTCAATTTATTTTCCACTCAAATTCATGCCACAAGCATCTTAAAAGGCCTTAGTTATTGCCTGTTCAACAATCCATTCAATATATCTGCAATTATATTTCCAATTTTACAAGACTGTCATCATTGATTGGTAATAACATCCTAGTTAGATCGTGCCCTTTTAGACCATTTTTCTTTCTTCTATGAAATTAGTTTTATTAAAATAGAGGAGGGCTGGTGAGGTGACTGCTAGAATGATGGAATAATAAAGAAATCTTCTATTAGTTTAGTTTTAATGTTTTTTATGCTAAATTTCTTGGTAGCTCATATAGAGGCATCATAGCAGGACACACTTTATGATACTAAAATGAATATTCTGTTTAAAAGATCATTTATGTCCCCAAAGTAAAATACACCACAAACATAAAAAAATGACTATGAAGACAATTCACATAAAAATAATGCACAAACGAGAAGATCTACAGAGCAAGGAGGGACATACCTTCTTGCAATACTCTGTTATTGATATGGTGACAATGCCAAGATTGCTCATTCTTAAAAGATTACTGACATTCTTGCTGGTAACCTTAACAATGGAACAATATAGTAACTGGAGACAAATGCCAAAAAGAAAGCAATTTATTCTTGTTTATTTGGATTCTACCTATTTTTCTACTTCTTTTATATTTCACCAAACTCTTAGAATTTTGTGCTTTTAACCGCAAATGGGCAAACTTTGCATTTACTTTGGTATTAAGCCAGGCAGTGAGGCTAGGCTCTCCCCATGTTGTTTGTGCATGCATATGTATGTGTAATATATTTGGTGCTGGTAGAGAATGAAGATTTTGGATGAAGGTGTTGGATGAATTTGCTGCCAAAAAAAAATTCCAAGCAAACAAAAATCTACATAGTTTTAGACATTCACAGAACATGCTATAAATAAAGATGTCTGGTGGTTAACAGAATTTTTCTTTATTATTTGACAATCAATAGTGTAATTAGTGCTGGTTTTCTATTAATGATTAAAGTAAGAGTAGTCAATATTGAAGCAAAAATTGTATATCTAAGAACTGGAGAACAAAACTCCTTTCTATAAATTTCTGCTAGAATTTGATATTGAAGATTACTAACTTCAAAATATCTGTAACGAGAAACAAGTTTTGCGTTTGTGTAAATGCTCTTCTACTAGCATGCATATTATGATTGTGTTGTGAAACGAGACAGTGCAATTGCAGGTGTTAAAAAGATAAAGTAACTTTTTGTTCATTAACATTTCTTAACGTTATCTATTAAATTCTGAAGATGTAATATCAATCTTTATTCTTCTAGTTTGTTTGCTGATTTCAGTGGCTGGGGCCAGTCCTTGATTTGGAGGATGAAAATCAGGGTCATTATAGTGTTTTTAAAAAAGTTTCCTTTACCTTCGTCTTCATCCTATGGTTAACTTTGCTACCATTTTACCATTTATATCTAAGGTGTATTTTTTTTCTGGATAAGTGAGATGCCCATCATTGTCACTTTCATGTTCACTGATAGAGGCACCATCACTATTTTCTTGGGAAACCCTGGTAGTTTTGATGTCTGCCAAATTTCTGTGTAGATCGTAAAACTCTTGGTCACATTCAATTTCATCTTCCTTTTCAAGCTGTGCATTTTCGTTTTAAGTTTTGTTTTCAGATGTGAGGTTTGGAAGAGCTTTAGATGAAGTAGGCTAATATTATCAGACAGTTCATTGATATGACAGATTACGAGGTGGAACAGCAGATATGACCAGAGCACTTTTCACTTGTGGGTGCTGGATATGGAGCTGTGACAATGTAAAACTGGAGAAAGCACTTGATTTCTGTTTAGGAAAAATGATTCCCCAAGAACAGATATAACATTGAGGATTGCACTCAGGGTAATAGGAAGCATATAAATTAATGGCACCAGGAGGGTCGCTTCGTAAAGATAACAAGCAATTTAGTCAGAGATGGTTGCTGTGGCAGGGATTTTCTTTGGAGTTGCTTGTTTCCAGCTGATTGAGATCTCTGTGGTCTATTGCTTTCTTGCTCTATTTCAAACAATCAGCATGAAATAGTGTAGCCAGCCTATCTGCAGGTTCGCTAGTCTCCAACCTGTAGACATTAATCTTCTGTTCTCCATTCTATGAATAATACTTAATGACCTTCAATATCCAAATGTTGAAATTACTTACCGACACACTTATTCAGTCACTAACTGGTTCGTGTACTAATGAATTCATTTGCCAAGCAATAGTTAGTAACTGAAATGGTGGTATTTTAATAACCTTGCAATTATGTTCAAAGCTGATACTTCTTAACTGTTTTGATTTTTCCATTCAAAATTATCCCGTTTGATTGGGTAATTGCATCTGGAGGACAAAATTCTTGCTGGTCTCTCTGTTCTGAGTGAAAATCTGGCAGAGACAAACTAATAACTTCTAGATCAAAGTTGACTGTAGGAATATGAGTTCTGGACCAAAAGAAAAAGTTGTAATGATGTGGAGAATATTTATCTGTTGATTTATATTAGGTAATATTGTCATGTCAGTGTTAATATCAATGTAAAATTCCAGATATATGCTTCCTTTTCTATATTACTGTGGCAATATAGGAAGTGGCTGCTCTGACTAGGATTTCATAGTCTAACTCCCTTGGATGTAAATGTGGTCCTAAGTCTTGTTCTTACTAATGGAACATGAGCATAAGTCATATATCTCATTCTCAGCTAACAATTTAGAAAGTAGATGTGCTCTCTACAGCCGATTTTTCCCTTCAGCCAGTGGGATACAAAGAACCAGAAGACCCTAAGGGATGGTAAAGACACAAGATGGAAGGAAACCAAGTCTCCAAATTATTGCAAGAAGGAATTCCACCTATCAAGCAAGACATCTGCTTTGAAATGTTATGTTAATAAGGAAAAAAAACTTGTATTCATTAAACCACTAGCATTTGAGGTTTCTTTGTGACAACAGTTCCTAATAATTAATACAGGCAGAGCGTTCCATTGTATAATTCATGTCCAATAAATTGTGAACATACTCATCATCACAGCTACTCAATGGTAGATAAAATTTTCTTATCTAATATTTCTATGGGAGTTTACACGGTCATGCACTGTAAATAAGGTTTCAGTATACTTTGAGTTTCCTTTTTATTTCACTTTTCAGATCAGGTATTGATAACTGTCATATTGCCTTTCCCATTTATTTTATGACAAATATGAGGTTCTAAAATTTTAAAAATTTTTATTCATTTTTGAGTAATTTTTGATATTTCCCATCATGTGAGTATAGCTTGACTGTTGATATTGTAGTTGATCCACTTTATTTGCAAATTCCAAATTAGCAAATTCACCTACTCACTGTAATTTATTTAAAATCCTAAAACCAGTATCTGGAGGGCTTTCACAGTGACTTGCAGACAGTGCAAAGTAGAGGAAAATTTGAGTCGCCTGATGCACGTGTTCCCCATGTGAGGAAGAACAAGGGAACTACTTACCTTCTCCTTACATACAACCATGGCCAGAGGAGGGAGACAGTAGGGGGCAGTGCAGCATAGGGCAAGAAGCTCCTGCTCTGGGGCTCCTTGGCTGCATTTTGAATTTCAATTCTAGCACCTGTTGGTGGAGTGGCCTCAGTTAAGTCACTTAACACTTCATTTATTTACTCTTGTGTAAATTTATTTACTCTTGTGACAATTTATTTACTCTTGTGACATAAAGAAAATAAAATCTACCAATATGAGATGCATTTAGGATTTAAGATTGTAATCTATTCTCTATGTCTATTCATATCTTTATATCTATCCATCTCTATATGTGGACATATATAGATTTTTATGTATTTATAGAAATATATGGATATGTATATTCATGTCTCTCTCGATATATCTATAGATATATAGACAGCTATATAATGATATATGTCCCTATAGATGTATCTATCTATAGATATATAAATATATTTATATATAATATATAATTATGTGTATTTATATTATATACACATAATTATGTGTAATTATATATACACACAATTATATGTAATTATACATATACATATAATGATATCGATATCTATATTTCTTTCTCTCTCTGTGTATATATAGATATACATTTCCCCTACAAGCAATGGTCAGTATTGCTAATTCAGCATTTACAGAAACTTTGTAGAACACACCTTCTGTGAGTAATGAGAATCGACCATACAAGTGTATCTTGGAGATATTGCAGATTTGGTTCCAGACGACTACAATAAAGTGAATATCACAATAAAGTGACTCACACACATATTTGAGTTTCCCAGTGCATATGAAAGTTGTGTTTACACTATACTAGTCTATTAAGTATATAATAGCATTATACCTGGAAACACAATATACACCCCTTAATCAGAAATGTTTATGACCTCCAGTGAGTTTTAGTCATTTTGCTGGTAGAGAGACTTGCCTCGATGTTGATGGATGCTATCAGGGTAGTAGTTGCTGATGATGGGGGTGGCTGTGTCAATTTCTTAAAATAAGACAACAATGAAGTTTGCTGCATTGATTTTGATGGACTTGTCCTTTCACACAAGATTTTTCTTGTAGCATGTGATTCTGTTTGATATCCTTTTATCCACAGTAAATCTTCTTTCAAGGAGGAGTCAATTTTTTCAAACCCCGACTTTATCAACTAAGTTTATGTAATAGTCTAAATCCTTTGCTGATATTTCAACAATGTTCACACCCTTACCAGGAGTAGATTCTATCTCAAAAGAAACACTCTCTCTTTGCTCAACTCCTCATCCCTTCACGTTTTATCGTGAGACTGCACCAATTCAGTCACATCTTCAAGCTCCACTTCTAATTCTAGATCTCTTACTATTTCCACAACAAATGTAGTCACCTCCTCCCCTGAAGTCTTGAACTCCTCAAAGTCATCCATGAGCATTGGAATCCATTTCTTCCAAACTCCTATTAATATGACATTACCTCCTCCCATGAATCACAAATGTTCTTGATGACCTCTAGAATGGTGAATCCTTTCTGGAAGCTCTTCAATTTACTTGACTCAGATCCATCAGAGGAGTCACTGTCTATGGCAGAAACAGCCTTTTGAAAGGTGTTTCTTAAATAATAAAACCTGAAAATCAAAATTACTTCTTGATCCAGGGACTGCAGAATAGATGTTCCACTGGCAGCCATGAAAACAACATTAATCTCCTTGTACATCTCAATCAGAGCTCTTGGGTGACCAGGTGCATTGTCAGTGAGCAGTAATATTTGGAAAGGAATTTTATTTTCTGAGAATTTTATTTTCTCATCAGTAGGCTTAAATATTCAGTAAATTATGCTATAGACAGATGTTCTGTCATCCAGGCTTTTTTACATTTATAGGGCACAGTGAGAGTAGATTTAGTGTAATTCTTAAGGGCCCTAGGAATTTCAGAATGGTAAGGTTTAGCATTGGCTTCAACTTAAAGTCACCAGCTGCATTCACCTGTAACAAGACAGTCAGCTTGTGCTTTGAAATTTTGAAACCAGGCCTTGACTTTTCCTCTCTATCTATGATATTTTTTCCCTATATAAGGCTGTTTTGTCTATCTTGAAAATCTGTTGTTTGGTGCAGGCACCTTCATCCATGGCCTTAGCTAGATCTTCTGGATAACTTGCTGCAGCTTCTACATCAGCGCCTACTGCTTCACCTTGCATTTTTGTTTTATATGGATGGTTTCTTTCTTTAAACCTCATGAACCAACCTCTCCTGGCTTCCAACTTTTCTTCCACAGTTTCCTCACATCTCTTGTACTTCATAGCATTGTAGAGAGCTAAGGCCTTGCTCTGAATTAGGCTTTCACTTAAGGAACTATGACTTTGTTTGATCTTCTATCCAAAGCACTAAAACTTTCTCTGTATCGGCAATAAGACTTCTTTGCTTTTTTACCATTTGTGTTTTTACTGGAGTTGTACTTTTTAATTTGTGTCAAGAACTTTTCCCTTTTTTTTTTTTGAATTTGAATAAATGTAAGAGGTACAAGTGTAATTTTTTTACATGGACATATTGCCTAGTGGTGAGTCTGGGCTTTTACCGTGACCATCACCTGAATAGTGTACATTGAGAAGAACTTTTCCTTTGCTTTCACAACTTGGCCAGCTGGCACAAGAGGCCCAGCTTGGGGCCTATCGTGGCTTTCAGCATGCTTTCTTTATTAAGCTTAATCATTTCTAGCTTTTGATTTAGGCTGAAAGACACGCTATCTTTCACTTCAACACTTAGAAGCCATTGTAGGGTTCTAAATTGGCCTAATTTCAATATTGTGTCTCAGACAATAGAGAGGCCTGAGGAGAGGGAACAGATGGCAAATTCAGGTTGTTGCAGCAGTCAGAATACACGCCATTTATGAATTAAGTTTATGCCTCTTACTCTTTTCCTTGTGATTACTCCCTTAATAACAATAGGAAGTGCTTTGTGTAATTTTCATGGAGCTTGAGAGGAGACATACTAGGGAATGATTTCTTGTCTTTTCACAGACAGTATAAATCTTTTCTGTTTGCACAGCACTTCAATTTCACCTTTAACTACTTTAAGTCATCTACATTTATTAATAGAAATAAAGAAAATCTTGTGAGCAATTATTAGGAAAATTAAAAAGATGATAAAATATTATTTTACCTATATAATGTAAGTCTAAACAGGTAAATTTATGTTGAAAAATTAAAAATAATAATTTATTTATCTGTAGTACCTACTGTTAACTGAAAATTTATAAGATGTATGAATTTGGAAAGGATACGTTTTTTTTTTCTTGTAAAGGATTATAGCCTGCAAGGTGGCCATCCTGCAGGCTGGGAAGCATAGCCTCTGGCAAAGACCAGAGAAGGCACTTCAAAGGAGGAGGGGTTGGGGCAGGAGCTTTATGCTGAACAGGTTGGCTAACCATACATATTTAACTTGTTATGAGACAAGCTATGAATATTCATGAAGGCAGTTCTGACACATGCTCATTGAATAAATGTGCATGTTGCGTATGAACTAGTAGAGAGTTAACTTTTTTTGGTTTTTGTTTGAGACAGAGTCTCACTGCCATGCCCAGGCTGGAGTGCAATGGTGAAATCTCGGCTCACTGCAACCTCTGCTTCCTGGGTTCAAGCGATTATCTTGCCTCAGCTTCCTGAGTAGCTGGAATTACAGGCGAGTGCCAACACACCCGGCTAATTTTTGTATTTTAATAGAGACCAGGTTTCACCATGTTGGCCAGGCTGTTCTCGAATTCCTGACCTCAAGTGATCTGCCCACCCTAGTCTCCCAAGGTGCTGGGATTAAAAATTTAACATTTAAATGTATTACAGTTGGGCCCTATGCATCAAAACATAAAGTAGGGACGTGAAGTTACTCCAGTGCACAGCTTCTGTAAACCGGCCAGAACCAGTCCATGGTCAGCCATCTTAGGAGGAGAAAGTTACTGAAATCAGTCTCTCATTCAATCAAAGCTGTTGTTATGGCTTGTGGAACAGGGGCTGGAGGACAGTTAGTCAGCATCTGGTGGGACTGTAAATTGTTTTAATATTGCTTATCTCGAAGCCAGCATGCTTGTTTAACTGCTAAATAAAAAGGAAAACCTTGCGGTAACTAGAACCTAGTTCATTTGTTAAGTGCAGGTGTGTGACTTTACCCTTGCCAGCATGGCCTTAAACCCTGTTTATAATTTGGCATTTCATTACGACAAAGAGTAGGCTACCTTAGTCTTACAATCTCTGTTTTAACGTAAATGCTGGTTAGTTGTGTCTAAACTCCAAAACAAAGAGGGCATAATGAGGCATGTCTGACTTCCTTTCTTATTATGGCTAGGCACTCAGTTTCTAAGGTTTTCCTGGGGTTCCCTTGGCCAAGAGGGGGTCTGTTCAGTCTGTTGGGGAACCTAGGATTTTAGGTTTAGTTTACACTACTGAGTGCTACAAACCATTCGAGGAGCTATTACTGGGTTAGTTTTAAGGTTCTTAGCCATCCCAATAATTAGAGGATATTATCCTAAAACAATGCAATTCAAGGGAATATTTATATTGTAGAGCTTTGATTTCACTTTTCTATGTTTGTGAGCAGAACTAGGCATTTTAATAGAGGCTCAGGGCATTTCTGGTAGTGTATAATTCACAAGACAAAAATTGAAGTATAAGATAGGAGCGAACTTGAATGTAAAAGCAAGAGCATTTTTATTTATTCACTATTTCTCTTTGATCCTCAAAGTAATAAGTATTTTAAATTATAGAACTAAGTTCATACTCTGCTTTACTTTTCCATCTCATATTTTAAGCTGTCTACAAACTTAGCTCATCACTGGATTCTGACTTGGAATTGTTGTCACTTCTTATTGTTTTATATTTTGGCAGAATCAGTCAAAAGAATACCATCCCAGTAGAAAGACGTGACCAATTGCTTTAAAAAAATTATATTTTGACTGAATCCAGAAAGAAGAAGGTTCATTTAAACTCTGTAGAAGAACCCTCATCAGTCTCTCCATATTGCTTTTGACAATGCCTGAGAGACTGTTATATATTATGTTTGTTTTTAGAGTCAACAATCTCTTTTAACTTAGACTGCAGGATGAAAAAAGCAATAACACTCTCAGATAGCTCTTAGGTTACTGTGAACTGAATTATTTCTTTCTATTAGAAGCGGCTGTCCTAGTCTTCACTTCCTACAGATTTCTTTAGAATTAACACAGAAAAAAAATGTTATCTTTTTTGGGTCTATTGATGAACTTAATCTTTTCATTATTACATGTGAACTAAAGCCATAATAAAGCAGGCTGACTCTGAGTTTTATTCATCTTTGTGTCTGAAAGGCCATTGCAATTTTATTTTTCTAATTCAATTGATCTAGACAACAGTTCAACTTCCTCAAAAATAAATATTTCAAAAGAGCTTACTGCCACAAGCATCCCCTTCAAAGTTAAAGATTTAGAATATAAACTCTTGTTGACTGTTCTGCTTTTGAATGCATTAGAAAATGCCTTAGGGAATAAAAGATAAGCACAGAGTTTCACTCAAGAGTATTTGCTTTGTTTTTCCAAGTAAATTCATGCTGAAATGCAAAATCAGAGTCTCATATTGATTACCTTTCAGTGACCAGGTAAAAAAATAGTAAAGAACATTTCAAAGTTTAGAGTATGAATATATCAGAAAATATCTAAAGGTATTGTAATTACTGGAATACATACAGACTCAAACTTCAATTAACAAGTTAGATTTCAAAGGTGGAAAATACCTGCTTTTTTTTCTGTTGTCCAATTCTGTGCTCCATTTTTATTTGACTTATTTTATCACTATGTTCTGCTTTCTATTTATGAACAATTGGCTCTTATTCAAAGCGGCTGATGCCCTTCTTTTGCATATAAGTGGCAACTATTCTGAAGCTGTGTCCACAGGAAGGAAATGTGTGGGGTGGAGGTGGCCGTATTCAGGTGTGCATTGCTTAAAGAAACTTGAAAACTATATACTGATGTTGGAAATAAGAAAATGATGGGATGCATAAAAAGATATAAAATACCATTTGCTATTCAAAAGCATTTATCGCTGTCTAAATATTAGCTTTCTTCATTTATATAATGCACAAAGTTTTAGAAAGAGGCACTGTAAAAATAGATAACAAACTCAATTCTTTGTACGATAGCTTCACAAATTAAGAAAATCCATGTATCATGATTTGGGGAATTATTGCCACCTGTCAGTGATATGTTAAAGTTGGTATGGATGTTAATTTGAATGTGGTTAGAGAAAATTATGGGATATATCATTTACCTATTAGCTTATGAATTCCAGAGTCATATTAAGAAAAAGATAAGCCACTTCCGGGTAACTTCTATTGGAAATGCATGGATGTAGGAGGTTTTTTTTGTTTTTGTTTTTGAGATGGAGTCTTGCTCTGTGGCCCAGGCTGGAATGCAGAGGCACGATCTCTGCTTAGTGCAAGCTCCGCCTCCTGGGTTCATACCATTCTCCTGCCTCAGCCTCCTGAGTAGCTGGGACTACAGGCGCCCACCACCACGCCTGGCTAATTTTTTTTTTTTCGGGGGGGGGGATTTTTAGTAGAGACGGGGTTTCATCATGTTAGCCAGGACGGTTTTGATCTCCTGACCTCGTGATCTGCCCGCTTCGGCCTCCCAAAGTGCTGGAATTACAGGCGTGAGCCACCGTGCCCGGCCAGATGTAGGAGGTTAAAGGGTACACTTCTCTGTCTGTGATACCTTTTCTTTCAAAAATATCTTTTTACTTCCTAGAGAATAGTTTGAATGGCAAAAGTACTTCATTGATGAAAATACAGAAACAGTTTTGTTTAAAACCCAGGTGAGCGTTTACCTGCTGGTAAGTTTTGCCTCCTCACACCTTCCTCCCCTTCTCACACTCAGCCTTTACCTTCCTTTCTTTTCTTATCTTTTCTTCCTCCTTTACTGCCCTTTCCTTCTTCCCTTCTTTTACTATATGTTCATTCTTTTCTTTCTTTTTTTTCTGTTCTTTCTTACCTCTTTTTTTTGTTTTCTTCTTTTCCTTTTCCTTTATCTTGCCTTTCATTTTTTCTCTCCCTTTATTTTTCCCAAGCTTTTTCTTTTTTTCTCTCTTTTGTTTAGCCACTTTTTTTTCTTTTTTTTTTTTTTGAGACAGAATCTTGCTCTGTCGCCCAGGTTGGAGTGCAGTGGCACGATCTTGGCTCACTGCAATCTCTGCCTCCCTAGGTTCAAGTGATTCTCTTGCCTCAGCCTCCTGAGTAGCTGGGACTACAGGTGCCCGCCACCACGCCCAGCTAATTTTTATATTTTTAGTAGAGAAGGGGTTTCACTATGTTGGCCACGCTGGCCTCGAACTCCTGACTTCAGGTGATACACCCACATCGGCCGCCAAAAGTGCTGGGATTACAGGCGTGAGCGACCGTGCCTGGCCTATTTAGCCACTCTTCATGTCCCTTTCTTTCTTTTCATTTTTCCTTTTCACATAGAGGCCTTATATGCAGCACTGGAAATAAACTAAGAAATAAGAGTTCTTGCCTTTAAAACAATGTCCAGTAAAATTTCACAGAAAGCTACAAATAATGACTATTCATGGTGAAATACATATATATGCATATACTCTTGCTGAGTTCCCTGAGGGCAGAGGTTGGATCTTGCTCACCTCTATAACCTCCTTACCTGATGCTGCCTAGCACAGGGAAGCGGGCACTGTTCATGCCCTTCCCAGATACCAGTGTCTGGCCTGCTGCACCCATCCTTTCTCCTTATGAGTGTTGCCTGCCTCATATCCAGGAAAGCTGCTCTTGGCCCAATGCTAGTGGCTATGCTGTCCACATAATGGACTTCCCAGGTTGCCTCAAGGGGATATAAGGATCAAGTGTAGGTACCAAGTTATGTTTTGAACATGAGAAATGCCTGCACGAGTTTCAGTTGTCAATTTCTATGCATCAGCATTCACAAAATTGACCTCATCATAGGTATCTGCTATTTGCTTGTGGACTCCTGCCACAGTTGACTTCCTTTGTACACAGGTGTTAGATAGAAAGTTGTTGCTATAGAAAGTAAGTGAGAGGTACTTGGATAACATCTTAGTCCATTTAGGCTGTTATAATAAACATAGCATGGACTAGATTACATATAAACAACTGAAGTTTATTTTCTATTTTTCTAGAGGCTGGGAAGTGGAAGGTCAAGGTGCTAGAGGATTTGGTGACTGGTGAGGGCTGGCTTCCGGGTTCCCAGAAGGCTATCTTCTCACTGTGTTCTTACATGGTGGAGGCAAAGAAGAAGCTCTCTGGAATCTCTTTTATAAGGGATTTAATCCCATTCATGAACTAATACCTCTCAAAGGACCCACCTTTAAATACCATTACATTGAGGATTAGGTTTCAAAATATGAATTTTGGAGACAAACCCTTTCCATCCATAGCAGATGTCTGCGTTTCTATGGGATCGGACATAAGCTACGCTCTAGCTGAGATGACATCCTTGCTTTGTTCTGCCCCCACCCTTTCCTGCTCCCCTCACTCTTTTCCTTGAGAGCACTCCCTTAATAAGTTACACGCACCCCCTTTCCCTTATTATTAGCATCTTGCATTAGTGTTGTGGATGTGTTATCATTAATTAGCCAGTTTTGATGTTATTATTAACTAACGTCCGTAGATTACATTAGAGTTTACTCTTTGTGTTGTAGAATCTATGAGTTTTGAAAGGTATATAATGGCACATATTCACCCATACCGTATCATACAGAACAGTTCACTGACCTAAAAATCCCCTGCACTCCACCATTGATCTCTCACTCCCCTCGCCCAAGCCCCAGGGAACCACGGATCTATTTACTGTCTCTATAGTTTCACCTTTTCCAAAATGTCAGATAGTTGAAATTATTAGAGAATGCAGCCTTTTCAGATTGGTTTCTTTCACTTAGCAATATGCATTTAAGTTTCCTCCATGTCTTTTGTGGCTTGATAACTCATTTCTTTTTATTGCTCAATAATATTCCATTATATGGATGTACTACAGTTTTTTATGTATTCACCTATTGAAGGACATCTTGGTTGATTCCAGATTTTGGAAATTATGATAAAATTGCTGTAAATATTCTTGCACAGATTTTTGTATATATGTAAGTTTTTAACTTATTTAAGTAAATATCAAGGAACATAATTATGATTTTATGGTAAGAGAATGTGTAGGTTTGTAAGAAACTGCCAAAATATCTTTCAAAATGGCTGTGGCTTTTTGCCACCAGGAATGACTGGGAGTTCTTGTTACTCCACATCCTCACTGTCATTTGGTGGTGTCAGTGTTTTGGGTTTTAGCCAATTTAATAGGTAGGTAGCTATATCTCATTCTTGTTTTAATTTAGAATTGTCTAATGACATATGAAGTTGAGCATATTTCCACACAAATTTTCCATCTGCGAATGTTCTTTGATTAGGAATCTGCTCAGATATTTTGCTCATTTTAAAATTAAATTTTCTTATCGTGAGTTTTAAGAGTTCTTTATATATTTTGAATACTAATTCTTTATTAGATATATATTTTGCAAATAATTTCTCCCAATTGTGTCTTATCTTTTCCCTAAAGAATATATTTCACAGAACATATTTGTTGTTGTTGTAGTTGTTGTTGTTTTGAGACCGAGTCTTGCTCTGTCACCCAGGCTGGAGTGCAGTGGCGAGATCTTGGCTCACGGAACCTCCACCTTCTGGGTTCAAGTGATTCTCCCGTCTCAGCCTCCTGAGTAGCTGAGATTACAAGTGCCCACCACCACACCTGGCTAATTTTTGTATTTTTTTTTTTTTTTTAATTAGAGATGGGGTTTTGCCACATTGGCCAGGTGGGTCTTGAACTCCTGACCTCAGGGCATCCACCCACCTTGGCCTCCCAAAGTGCTGGGATTACAGGTGTGAGCCACCCCACCCTGCTGAGACATTTTAATTTTAATAATGTCCATTTAATCAATTTTTTTTGAATCATGTATTTGGTGTTGTATCTAAAAATCACCACCAAACTCTGGCTCACCTAGATTCTCTCCTATAGGAGATTTATGGTTTTGAACATTATATTTAGGTCTGTGATCTATTTTGAGTTAATTTTTGTGAAAAGTATTAATGTAAGGTCTGTCTCAAGTATTTTTTTTGTTTGCTTTCTTTTGCATATGGATGTGCAGTGTGACAGCACCATTTATTGAAAAGCTTATTCTTTATTCATTGAATTCTCTTTGTCCCTTTGCCAAAGATCAGTTGGTTATATTTGTGTGGGTATATTCCTTGGCTTTTTATTTCATTCTATTGATTGATTTGTCTATTCTATTGTCAATGCAGTTGTCTTAATTATTGTAGGTTTATAGTAAATCTTGAAGTAGGTTAGTAGTATCAGACCTACAACTTGTTTTTCTCCTTCAATATTGTCATATTCTTTCTTCAATAAATACTTACTGAGTGCTTGTATTTACTCTTCTATGAGAAATAGCAGTGATTGTGACAGACAACAGTTCTGCACTCATGAAATTTATCATCTAGTGGGTTTATTAGTTCTACATGCACACATTGACTTTAGTATTTAATAAATACAAGCATGAAAATCAGTAGAGGTACGTTGCATATTATAAATCTCCTGGTTGAATGTTACTGTATAATAACATATTCATGTACATGTAAGCATGTGTACATGAAAGTGAAATTAACTAAGTGCTTTGATTTTTTTATAATGAACTTTAATAATGATATTTTCTATAATCTTGTCTCCCCTTGCTTTCTCAGTATTTTATTCAAGAAGTATATTGAACCAAATTCCACTGTGGAATATCACCCAGAAAAATGCTCAGTGTACAATGTACTATTAGAAGGGATTTTTATAGAGCAAATAGTAGGAAAGTTGTACACAAGAATGCAGGGTAAGAAAAAATGTTTCAGATGTGATGGTGATGGCTTTAATACAGAGAATCTTGGCTTGAAGTTCCAGGAAAGCCATAAGGAGTGGGCTGATAAGGTTCAACCGTAAGCAGATAACCATTTCAATGATTTTAAAGTCTAACTAGAGAAAGCTAGTGTTGGGCATGGTTAATCCTTGGAGAGTCTGGAACATAGTTGATTTCATCAAAATGAGAGAAAAATTAAATGATTAATGATGTGGTAATAGAGATGAGGCTAAAAAGAACATTTTTTGTAAGGTTATAGAAGTATTATGGCAAGAATTGGTAAGCCTGTTCTTTTGCAAGTTGATGATAAGGCAATATTACTCTGTTGGTAATCCAAGGTTACAGTAAATTGCAAATGAGCTGCTTTGCAGGGCTATATTTAATTTGAGATGAAGCAAGAGAAATGCCCTAATGCGTATGTTTTTGGAAGGGAATAAAGACATGGGAAACTCCATTATACTGAGTCATAACAGAATTTAGTGAACCACATCTGTGTCTTGTCTGGTTGATAGCTCAGGCTAATGTTTTAACCTGCTAAATAATAATCACTGAAAGACATCAGTGCTTAGATCAATGATATGGGTAGGGGCAAGTGTGTAACAACCATATTTATGGCATTTCCATTTCCTCATTCAATTAATTAATTAGAGATACTTGGGATTTTGTTTTTGTTTTGTTTTTAATGTTTCATTTCTAGGCATAGAAAGCAATATAGAAATTATATATAAAGTGTTATTTATGCTCTCCAAATTCTGCATTGCAAAGAGTTAGGTAAACTTAGGAATTAGATGGACTTATTCATATGATCATTTTAAAGTATAGACAGTTATCTTCACTGAAATAATAAAAATATATTATCATGTTATTAATCGTTTGTTTTGTTATCATATAATGTTAATTCTAGGAACCACTAACAAAGGGGTTTTGAGTCATTTTTCTATTAACGGATGAATTTTTTTGAAGTAAAAGTTTCCAGAAATACTAGGATCTCTCAGCAAGGGGAAGAAATGGGCAAACAAAATGACTAGGTTCTTATTACATAAATTATTTGATTAATTTGGCATAGCAACCCTATCAGATATATGTTAATATCCACACTTTTTAGGTGTGGAATCTGAAGCCTATAGATTTTTTTTAAAAAATTGCTCAAGTACTCATACCAAGTAAGTAAAAACCAACATTATGCAATACAATTTGATGGCTAAAAAGTACCCATATATTTACATACAAATTAAACTTTTTACATGTACTTCTTTCACACTCCACAAATACAAATGTATCTTCTTTTTTCGGGTTTCTTAAATCAGGAACTTGCAGTGCTCTTCAAAAACATAAAAGCATTGCTTACAGGTTCAAAATATTGACTGAAGCTAATGTTATCAAATTATTAGTCACATGCATACAACTATAAAGCTCAGGAAAAACTCCTTATATTTCTTTTATACAACTATAAAATTAATAAGATATATGTTAGTACTAAATAAGATAGCAATACTAGTCAAACTTTTTAATAAGCTCTTAATGTTAAGAATAACACTAATTTTTGCAGAAATGATATTTTGTTTATAATGTGCAATATACTGGCTTCTCATATATAAGCTTTAAAAATTTTTTCCACGTAAATCCTCATGTGTCTCTTCATAATTCAGTTCTACTCAGGAACTTTAATTTTGAGAGTACCTCTCAATGTCAACACAGTTGTATCTTTCTGTGTTCCACTCGTCTTTCCTTATCATTCTCTAGGATTACAAGAGTACTTGTCAGCTTCAAAGATGGTAGCATAAATGAAAGCACAAGAGCTAATGATCTGGGCCATATTCAATTATACAGTTGTTATCCAGGCAGTTCATAATATGCTTATTGTGTTATTTATATTTTAATCTAAATGAAATAGAGCATTTTAAAATTTTTTGAACTCCCAATGATATATTTTTAGGCTCCCAGAATTCCTAAGAACAATCTTCACTCATCCATGGCTAACTTGCAGTGTCATGAAAAATGTCCCCTTGAGTCCCTTCAGGAAGGGAGGGAGCATGGTGTGTGTGGACTCCCCAAGATTACCCTTAGGCTTGATGACACACTAAAAGGATGCATTGGACTGAGAAAAAAATCTGTTATACTCCTAGTTATAGTTTATTATGACAAAAGGATACAGATTAGTATTAAAAAAGAAAAAGACAAAATTAAAAGAAACCAGATGCAAGCTTCTAGGCTGCTAGTAGAGTTGCACAAGGACCCATGTAGTTCTCGCAGCAATGTTATGTGACAACACATGCTAAGTGTCATCAACCAGCAAAGCTTACCTGAGCTTTGGTGTCCAGGGTTTATGTTTGAGGTCAGATAAGCATGTAGTGACTGCAAGACTGACTTCAGCTCCTCAGACTGCAGCCCTGCCCTGCCTCCCACTCAATCTCTACTCCCAGGAGAAATAGACATTCAACATAACTCACATGGTTAAGGTAAACTTATCTGGTCAGATCAATACAATATGGCCTGAGGCCTCAGACATACAGAAACACTCTTTTCATGAATTATATTCCCAGGGCTCTGAGGTTATCTCCAAGGAGCTGGCCAAAATTCAGTCCTGAAGACAGACCTTTCTTTGGAATATTCAGGATTTGAGTAATTCAGACCTACAGAGTTAACCTTTTACTGTCCACATAAGAACACCATTATTTGATTAAATAATCCATAATAATGTTTGTCACCACGTATTTAGCTTATAGAATGTGTCAAGCCCTGTTCAAACATTACCTTATGTTTTTTCTCAACAAATACAATATTAAATCCATTTGCTGATGAGGAACGTAGAATCCGAAAACTAATTGAAATTTTCGACACCACATGGCTAGTAAATATTAAAGCTGGTATTTGAACAAAGTTCTGTGTGATTTTATAGTCTTGCTCTACTCCCTCTACCATATACATTGCAGAAATTTGGACCTTCATAGTCTGATTGCTGATTGTGGAACAATCAGTATACCAACTAGAAAATAACCACCAGAAAAAAGACTCTACTTTATAATCATTTAGCCCTTTCACTGAATCTGCTTCTTCACATGTTTAACATTTTTAATGGAAGCTGGACATCCGAAATGACACATTGTGAGGATCATTGATTATATTGTCTTCCTTAACAGGGTGTTGATTTTATTTGACCAATCGGTAAATTACTGGTAGATACTGTTCTTCCTCTGAGGATCCATTTCTTAATACGGATCTGTTTCAGTTCTGTTCCTTATCCTGGAATGCAGCCCTTAATACAGAATGTAGTCATTTTTGTCTTAAAGTGTGGCTTTTCTGACATTACAAGTGAGTGTCTTAGGTGCCCCGTGAGATTTCTCCCATCTGCTGGGTGATAACGCCAATTCAAAGTCTTCCAGAATAGAACAACCTCTGATACCTCCTCCATTCAGCATTCAGCTTGTAGCCATAATTCTCCATTAGGCCTCTCACAGTATCACTCTGTACCTGTTCAGTTCATTTCTCAGCCAAAGACCCCATGAAACCCCATGAAGATTTATGACCAACCTATCCCCTGTCCAATATCGAATTGTACAAATTCCTCCCATTTCTGCAAATTCAAACTCCAGTCTAAGCCTCCTCAGCTCTGCAATATTGAGTATAGCTCCATGTCTCATTCTCTGAAAGGCGCCCCAGATAGGAAGCCAGTATGAAGAGAGAGTTTATCTTCTGAGTGTTCCTTTCCTCAAGGATCACAGTGTATGCTACTTCTGGTTCAATGCTTTAAAATTATACACATATAATTAATCTAGTTTAATAGTCATTTACTTCTGGAAGGCCAGTCCAGTAACAGTTATTCTGTCAGTGTTGAAGTCACTACCAGCATGATAGTCAAATAAAATAGTTTAATTGACATTTGTAACCCTTTACAATTTAACACTAGCTTGCTTTTCCTGGCCTGTCTCCTCTATTCACATCAGTTGATGTATGTTTTTCACTTCTCAAACACTTTTGAAACTCAGTGCATTTAAGCATATCCTGCTTTTTCCTTGGGATGTGCTTTCCTCTCTTCCATCAATCTTCCTCAGTTTTTAAGACCCAGGAAAACTTACTGCTTCCTCTCTGAAGTTGTTCCCAGCCACTCCCACTAAATCTAAAATCCTGTGCCACTTACCTATATTATTATTTATATCATCCACAGAACTTTACAACTTTCATAGGTATTTCTGTGTAAATCTATCTTCCAAAAGAATTTTGAGATATTTATAAAAACAAATATCATTTATTTGTGTAGAGTAGGTATTCGGAATTTTAAAAATATATCTGATGGTATTTTTTGACAGTATATTTTACAAAATAGCTTATATTATTAATGTCTGATGCTATTACTTAACCACTACCACTATATGTACTGACCACTGGCCACTAATAGTGTTTACTATGATCAATTTTATTAAAAGCTTTGCTTTAATTATTTAATTATTTCACTTATTCTTTCCAATGGTCTTATATGGAAGGTGGTATTTCTTCCATACTAAAGTTGAGAAATACTAGGTAGACACGAGGTAAAGAAACTTATGGACAATAATTTAGCAAGCTTGGGATAACCGGTATTTCAACCTAGATTTTTCCATTGCAATTCACAAGTTCTATACTATGGCAATTTATGTAACAGGCAGAGGTCTTCAGAAACAAATTAGAATTTTATTTGAGAGATAATTTTTGAAATGTCACATTCCATTATTAGCATATTCATATGTAGAGTTATTGAAGACGATAATATGAATGAAAGTAATTTGTCTTTGGTAGTAGTTTCTCATTCTTTAGGGAAAAGCATTACCAGGCCATTGATTTGAGATGAGACTGCAGAAACTTAGAAAAATAAAACCTCAGTTTGAACTGAGCATCTGTTTAATCATTTATTAATAAAATATATTTAAAGTCTGAAATATTCTAAATACATGTTAATTTATTTCAATTCAGAATATAGAAAACTGTTTTTGAGAATTTGGAAAGTATATTGTAATTATCATATTTTAGAATATAAGCAAGCAGAAATTAGCATCTTACTTAAGGAGAAACGAGATGAATAGACTAGACCAAGCCTTTTTTTAAATGTAAATAACTTATGGTATTGAAATTATGCCTTATTAGAAGGTCGATTGCATTTTATAAAGAATGTTACATTTTATGTAATAATGTAATTTTAAATATCTTGGCTTTAGTAAGACTGAATATTTTCCTTTGTAAATATTTGCTCAAATTATATTTTGTTAGTGTATAGATTGAGTCAACTGATCAAATATAATAACCTAAAAAGTCTTAAGTGTATGAATGCCATTTATTTTATTAGCCCCCAAATTATCGGAGTTTTTCTCAGGACCTATATAATTAGATTTTGAATTAGAATGTATTAATTATAGGTGAATACTTCAAAGTGATTGATATTTTCATAATGCATATTGTGAAGACCAAAATATATTTGACAATAGAGATATGGAGTAATGTGTCATCTGAAGAAACAGAAATTTTACCTTACAAACTTTTATTTCAAAGAATTTTGTACATAGGAAAGCTAGGTATCTAGTTCACTGAAAACTAACTAGCATTGGCTTATAGGATTGAATTGAAGGCAGACGTGAAGTTGCGTGAAATACCAGTCATTCAAGAAGTGAATGAAATACCATCTTTGAAAGGAATACAAGGCCCTAGAATTAAAAATGGTGATAAGTATGGAGGATTCTCTTTTCTTTCACTTGACTGAAGAAACTAATCAATAAACATATTTTTTATGATCAATGTCAATTGCCTTTTTGGGATCTATTGTAGACCTCTGTGTTTAACTAAGATAACTATGTGGTTTTCTGTTATTTCATATGGAGAGACTAGAAGAGTGGTGTTTTTGTAAATAAAAGAAGAAATAGAGTTTCCGAAAGAAGCTAACTTCAATTCATGTATTCTTGGTAATTGCTACCCTGTTTTCTTTAAAATAACTAAGACATTCTGGCTCTAGTTTTTTTGCCTTAAGACTTTTTGATCTACTTTTTGATCTGTTCTCATTACATTCGTGGTGATCTGTTTCATCTTTCTGTAAATCAGTGCTAAGTAATACGTTACAATAGTTGTTCTAAAGTTTCTGTAAAGGCTTTACTAGATTATTAAAGTTAACACTGAGCTGGATATTCATCATTAGTCAAGAAAAAAATTGTAAGTCCTCCAGAGTTAGTCAAGAAAAAAATTGTAAGTCCTCCAGAGTGAAAACTCCTAGTAGGACAAAGTGCATGCATTAAATAATGATAATGCTTGAGGAGAAAAGGAATACTTTTTTTTTTTTTTCAGACAGTTTCACTCTTGTCGCCCAAGCTGCAGTGGGCGACACTGTGCAGTGCAAATGGCACAATCGCAGCTCACTGCAACCTCTGCCTCCCAGGTTCAAGTGATTCTCCTGCCTCAGCCCCCGCAAGTAGTTGGGGTTACAGGTGCCCGCCACCATGCCCAGCTAATTTTTTTTTTTTTTGTATTTTTGTAGAGACAGGGTTTCACCATGTTGGCCAGGCTGCTCTCGACCTTCTGACCTCAGGTGATCCACCCGCCTCGGCCTCCCAAAGTGCTGGGATTACAGGCGTGAGCCACCGTGCCCGGCAAGGAATACTTTTAATACCACTTCTAAAGTGTATCACTGAAATATCTTTCATAGTTTGCTTTGTTGATTATTTGTGAAAATATAAAATTTTGTAAGTACTTTAACATTCTCACTCTTGTAATCGTATTTAATATCTTATCTTTAAAGGAAATAATTGTCTATTGAATAACTTCTATGTTTATAACACAGATTTAGGTTCTGAATATGATTAAATTGGGAGAAACAGTGGCTCTAATATAAAAGGTCATGATTATCTTTAAGGAAAAGAAATTAAGAAAATGAAAGACAACTCAGTCTATGATAAATATGCTCACATACGAGGTATAGTGAGTAAATTCTTCAGGAATTGAAAGAAATTAGATAGCAAGATATGCTAGCATAGTCAGAAATTTTATTTCAGGATACATACAAATTAAACAAGAAGGTATGTCTATAGCGTAACAAAATAACATTGGAAGCTGTAAATTGCCCACTAAATCTTTCCTGATAGTCATACCACACAAAACCAAAATTAAACCTAGTTTACTTTGGATACCTAGGTTATAACATAATTAGGTTCGTTTTAGTCCTAATAAAGCTAGGTTCTGGCTTCATTTTTAAGGGATGCAATATTTAATAACACTTCCCCCACAATCCACCTTCTAGTTTCTTACCTGCAAGGCACTGAAGGCACTTGTGCCACTTCCTCCTGCTAGAGATTCAAAAATCCACTAACTCTGCCTTAATGAGAAAGACCAATCTCGTCCAAACAAAATTTGAAATACTTAAAGATAATTATGCTGAAAAAAAATTTTTTAAATGGAGAAAATGGGAGCCAGTGAAAAGAGCCATAAGAGAAAAGATGGGAAACAGCACTTAAGAGGTACATATAAACATTATTGTAAAAATGATTTGACCCACCTGACCAACACGAAGAAACCCCGTCTGTACCAAAAATACAAAATTAGCCGGGCGTGGTGGTGTGCACCTGTAATCCCAGCTACTCTGGAGACTGAGGCAGGATAATCGCTTGAACCCTGGAGGTGGAGATTGCGGTGAACCAAGATCACACCATTGCACTCCAGCCTGGGCGACAAAAGTGAAACTCTGTCTCAAAAAACAAGCAAACAAACAAACAAAAAAGATTTAATCTTGGAAACCTAGAAAAAATGTTAAGGGACTCTGGCTTATTCCCTTGATAAATTTCAGGAAACCTAGTTTCTATGAGCCAAGAAATGAATTGTGAAATATGATGAGAGACAGACATACAAATGGGTGCTGGCTGAAAGGTGAGCAGAAATACAGAGATAGGGTGAGATGAGAAAGCAACACAGAAAAACAGTAATGGTATGTGAGACAGGCTTATGAGAAGGTCTTAGATTGTAGAGGAACGTAATAGAAAAACTGAATTGATGAGGAAGAAAAATATAAATTTCAAAATTACAAAATGATCATATCTATCAATAATTAGTTCCAGAAAGTCAGAATTAATTAAAATAGGTTGCTAAATGATTTTTTTTAGAGCTGTAGAAATTTAAGGCAATCTTATAGCCAGGCATTTTAGAGAATGTTTTGTATTTCAAAGAAAAAAGTTTTTCTAAAAGAAACAAAGCAGAAATGGAAGGATCCAGTTTTCAACACATAAATTTGGATTGTGTCTAACTTAATCTCTTAGACATTAGATGCCAAAAGAAAATATGAGCAATATTCTCAGGCTTTTGATGAGTTATCTGAGAAGGTAAAACTTCAATATGCAAAATTCAATTGAAAAGTGAGTCTAAGAATGAATGCCCTTGCTGAAATCAGACATTTTCATGATTGCATTCTGTCAATACATTTCATGATTGTGTTCTGTCAAACCTTTACATAACAAATAAGATACTTAACAATTCAATAATTACTAGAAATAGGTGGAAGGCCTCCCAAATTATTATGAAGAGTTGGCATAATTCTCATGTTAAATATAAAAAAGGCTGCTTTCCCAAACTAACTCCCACTAAAAACAGACTTGTTATCAATAGAAAATAAAGGACCCTAATAATGGAATTGTTATCAATAGAAAAATGAAGGACCCTAAATTAAATATTAACTAATAGAATCCAGCACTGAGTTAAGAAGAGGAGCAGGTAATGTTGTGGTGTTTTAAAATCATAAAATTGGAAAATATACCATATTATATGATGTTTTTCATAAATCCTCTAAGGTAATAATACAACATCAATTAATCAATTGAATGTATATTTTTCTTTAATTTTTAATTTTTTTTCTTAAATGCCTGAATTACTGAATATCTTTTCCAATTGGAGTCAATATTACAGTGAAATATTATTGAAGTAAAAATATATATTTAAAAGCTAGTTATAATCATTACTATTTAACATTGATTTGGAATACAAAATGAAGGGGTAAAATTATCTTATAAGAAAGTTTCTTTTTTCCTCTCTCTCTTTCAAATGGTCGATTGTATGACTAGAAAACCAGAAAGGTTCATTTGAAAATGATTTGAAATTATGAGATTATAACTGTTTTAGTCAGTTCAGGCTGCTGTAACAAAGTACCGTAGACCAGATGACTGACAAACAACAGAAATTTATTTCTCACAGTTTTGGAGGCTGGAAATCCGGATCAGGGTGCCAGCGGGGTCAGGTTCTGTTGAAGACACTCTTGCACGTTGCAGACTGCTGACTTCGGTCTGTTGTGTCTGTGTCCTCACATGGTGGAAAGAGGGTGAGAACATTCTTTGGGTTCTTTTTCCATCATGGCATTAATCCCATTTAGGAGGGCCATTCTTATGGCCTAATTAACTCCCACAAGCCCCATCTCTAAATACCATCACACTGGGCATGAGGATTTCAACAAGAATTTGAGGGAGACACACACATTCAGTCTATTGTATAATTACAGCTATTTACAAAATAAGTATACCAACATAATTAGCATTTTTATAAACTAATAATTATTAGCTACTACATTTAAGAAAATATTCTATTCAAACTAGTAAAGTACTTTTATAATATATAAAATATGATAAGTTTAGGAGAAAATATATAGACCCTAGATGATGAAAACTAGAAAACTCTAGAGAAAATGAAGTAAATACAAAATAAACTATGGATAAAATGAAAGGGATACCATTTTGAGAGGCAACATTTTCCTGGATGGGAACATTCATAATGTCAAATGTTGGTTCTCCAACAATCTAAAATTGATAAATCTACAAATTCAATGTTTCCCAATTCAGTTGACAAAAGGGCCCTAAAGGTCATCTTGTATAATAAATATATTAAAATAGACCAGAAATTTCTGCAAAAAAAGAATTAGAGCATACTTTCTTATCTCAGGAAACAGAACCACTATTCTCACAAATGTCAGTCAAAAACCTGGGAGTCACCAGTGATTTGTCTTTGCTCCTTCACTTCCAATGTCCTTCTAGTCACATTTTCCACTCTGCTTACAAAGTAACTCAAATTTACCAACTGTTTCCATCCTAGACACCTCAATTCTAAATCAGACCACTGTTGGCTTTCACTTATATCTGTGCACAGCTATTCATCAGTGTCTCTGCATTAATATTTTTCCACACAGTAGCCAGTGATGTTTTGAAAAAATCAAATGTCATCATGTCACTTCCCTGCTTAAAATTCCATGTGGATCCAACAGATATCTTCGGATGCAGTCCACAATTTTTAATATGACTTAAGACAGTGTTGGCACTTAAAATATATTGATGAAATTAATAAAATTCTGTATGATCTTGGCTCTGCTTGCTTCTCTAACAGCTCACTACTATGCTCACTCAGAATTTGCTTTATTCATACTAAAATTATTCATTTCCTCAAAGGTCTTTCATTTCAGGGTCTTCATTTTTGCTTTTCCTGTACCTTTCTTTTTGTTTAACCTTTGGGTTTAAGTCTAGAAATCTTTAATTTTGAGATTTTTTTTTTTTTTTTTTTGAGACACGGTGTCACTCTATTGCCCAAGCTGGAGTGCAGTGGCATGATCATAGTTTACTGCAGCCTCAAACTCCTGGTCTCGAGCAATCCTCCTGCCTCAGCCTCCTGAGTAGCTGGGACTACAGGTGTGTATCGCCAAGCCTGGCTATTTTGTTTTTTCTTTTAGTAGAGAAAGATTCTCACTGTGTTGCCCAGGCTGGTCTCAAACTACTGGCCTCAAGCAATCCTCCTGCCTCAACCTTCCAAAATGCTGAGATTACAAGTATGAGCCACCTCTGAAGTGCTTGCTGAATTCTCTGCATTTCCTATTTTAAGCTTTCTTCATCTTTGTCTGCTCCTTACCTTATGATTTTGATTCGCGTCTGTAAACAATAGATATTTCTTTCATTCTTTCATTCCAAACTCTTGAAATCCTAAACAAACTGTGGATGAGGGCAAAGTCATCTCTTCTCCTGACCCTGAATCATTCCCTCTGAAATAAGTGCCTCTGGAGTGAAAGAAGAAAATGCAGGACTTGACCCAAATATCCAGCAGCAAACTTTCTTCTCTGCATCGGGAAATTATATTTCACCTAGGAACTAGAGACATTTTGCTATTGTTTATCAAATATTCTACCTCCCTTGAGTCATCTTGGAACACAGGATTCTTGAATCAAGCCTTCTCCTCAGTAACTGAACATTCTTTCTTTCTTTCTTTTTTTTTTTTTTTTTTTAGACAGTCTCGCTCTGTCACCCAGGCTGTAATGCAGTGGTGTGATCTTGGCCCACTGCACCCTCCGCCTCCCGGATTCAAGCGATTCTCCTGCCTCAGCCTCCCAAGTAGCTGGGATTACAGGCGTGGGCCCCACATCTGGCTAAGTTTTTGTATTTTTAGTAGAGACAGGGTTTCACCATTTTGGCCAGGCTGGTCTCGAACTCCTGACCTCAGGTGATCCTCCCGCCTCGGCCTGCCAAAATGCTGGAATTACAGGCATGAGCCACTGCATCTTGCCTCAAAATTCTTTTCTCAACTTTCCCAGAAAGACAGCATTCCACCTCTTCTAGCTTAGCAACTTCATATAAATGGGAAGATATAACAGGGTAGTAGAAAAATCTCAGGAGAAATCCAATCACCTCAGTTGGTATAGCTAAAAGATTTCTTCAGACTTCAAGCTATGGGGTCAGGATTATGTTTTTGTAATTCTCAGAGGAATGCCTTGTCCCTACCACAGAGCCTGGCTCTATTAAGTAAGTAATAAATGTGTGTAGAAAGAAAGAGGAAAGGAAGGAAAGAATCATGTCGTACAATTAGAGAATAAAATAGGCTTCTTAAAATTCAATTGAGGAGCTAAACAAAATGAATAATCAATACTTTAAGTATAAAAATTTGTTTTATTTCTTACAGATGTCTCTAAGGTGAATTGGACTTCTTTTGCGGCTTTTTTGTCTGCCTCTTCCTCTTGCTTGGCACACCCCTGCCCATCTTCCAATATTAGCTTAAATATTACCAACCTTTTTGTTTTTCTCCCAGTATTCTGGATGTTTTACCCATATGTTATACCTTTCATACATCTTAACAAATTTTTATTGCATTGCAATTTTAACATACCTGCTATCTTGCCTCCCAAATACATAGAAGATTGAGTCCATTGACACATATTTCATTTATATTTCTGATATGGTTTGGCTGTGTCCTCACCCAAATCTCATCTTGAATTGTAACTCTCATAATTCACATGTGTTGCAGGAGGGAACTGGTGGGAGATAACTGAATCATGGAGGCGGTTTCCCCCATACTCTTCTCGTGGTAGTGAATAAGTCCCACAAGTTCAGACGGTTTCATCAGGGTTTCCCCTTCTGCTTGGCTCATTCTCTCTTGCCTGCCACTTTCTGCCATGATTGTGAGGCGTCCCCAGCCACATGGAACTACGAGTCCATTAAACCTCTTTTTCTTTATAAATTACCAAATTTCGGGTCTGTCTTTATCAGCAGCATGAAAACAGACTAATACATTTTTATCCCAACACCTTGCACTATCTGGTGAGGGAACATATTTAATAAGTATTTGTTGAATACAAAAATGTTTTATTTACTTCATTTTAATCTGATATGACAGAGACCAAGAGATCACGCGGGATGTATTCACTTCTTCTTCACTGGCAGATGAGCGTTTTGTAAATAGCTGCATTACCACCTGGACTAAGATTATATTCTGCAGTTCCCTTTGCAATGAGTATGGTTATGTGGCTAACTTCAGGTTAATGGTATATGCCTGGAAGTTTCATGAATGATCCCCAGAAAGTATCCTTAAGGGAGATAATATGTCATTCTTGAATTCTTTCTTTCTGTTTGCTGGAATGCAGATACGATAGAACACAAAGAGGCCTCTTCCAGACGTTGATGTGGTAGATCAAATGTACCCATGCCCTTGATGACAGACTGCATTTATTTACATAGGACAAACACAAGCTCCTATCTAGCTTGAACTACTATGGCTTAGGGCGCTTTACCTCTCACAACTAAAACTAAATCTTAACCAATGATATAAATATCAAAATAATTTCTGTAAGTGTATTTTATTTTTGGTCATCGGTATAGGTTGAATTTTGTCCCTCAGGAATTCATATGTTGAATTCCTAACCCTGGTGCCTCAGAATGTGACTTTATTGGAAATAGGATCATTGTAGATGTAATTAGTTAGGATGAGGTCCTACTGGAATAAAGTGGGTCACTAATCAAGTAAGACTGGTGTCCTTATAATAGCAAAATTTGCAGACAGACACATACTCGAGAGGAGGACTATGCTGAGATTGCAGTTATGCAGCTACAAGCCAAGGACCTTCTAGAGCCTAGGAGGGAGGCTTGGAACACATCTTCTTTTATGTGTTCAGAAGCAGCATGACCCTGCTGATACTTCAGTCATGGATTTCTTGTGTTTATTGAGATAGTAAATTTCTGCTGTTTAAGCCTCTTGAATTGTGCTAATCTGTTACAGAAGCTCTAATAAATGAATACATCCATTTCTTCCCTAGTAATTTAAGATGAAGAAAGATGGTTACACAATTAAAAATAAAACTAATTTACTTTAGCGTTATTATATTAATGTGTAATAATAAAATAGTGAATAACTACATTAAGATATGTACAGGTAAATACAATAGTCCCTTCTTATTTGTAGGGAGTATGTAACAATAATCCCAATGAGTATGCCTGAAAATGCACACAGTACAGAATCCTACATTTATCATGTTTTTCCTGTACATATCTGCCTAGAATAAAGTTCAATGTATTTAAAAATTACACATAGTAACAGATTGACAATTACTACTAATAGAACAATTAAAACAGTATACTATAATAAAAGTTATGTGAATGTGATCTCTCTCTCAGATATTTTCTGTAACATTTTCAGACTGTAGTCAACTACAGGTCACTGCAGAAAGTGAAACTGTGGATAAGGGGGGACTGTTATAATAAAAACAATACAGTCAATCCTCAATCCCCAATCCTCAATGCTTCTTTTAACCATTCCCCCCACCCCAACTAGAAAATGCCTTTCACTCCCTTTGCCCCTCATTAACCTTCAGCATGACATTAGTTATATTGCCTGCATCCTTGTATGGAATTACTAAATAGTAAGAAGTTAAGCAAAAATGTATAATGAATGTAAGAAAGCAATGGCTCTGTGCATACTACCATTAAAATAGTGACACCCATATAAATTACATTTAGGTCCAGAAAAAAACACTGCAGTAATTCTGTTTCTTTAACTCAGATTACTCAAATATTATATTCTAATGCTTATTAGATTTGTCATCTATTATAACAATTGCATTATACATAAAATTTAACAACAACATAATCAACATGAGCCTTCAAAAGAGCTCTACAAGTTACCTGTTTTCTTATTAATCTAAAAGTGTAGTAGAGAGAAATAAGTGCAGTAATGAAAGCTGTATGTTATAAATAATCCAGTGTTGCACCCTCCACAATGATGTTGTCCATGAACTCTGAATGTAAATTGTAGATTACTTTGAAATAACTAGGCTAGCAAAACAGATTTAGTTCCAAGCCAGGTGTTTTCTTAAGTATGTTTAGATGCTTTTTTTTGCAACTTTGTTAAATATACTTTGCTAAATATATTTAAATGAATCTTTGCTTTTGTGCCCAGAGCAAATCTAATATGTTGCTTCACAGTGTGTTGGAGAAACATTTTTTATTTCTTGCCAAATGAGATCATTTATGGCACACCTGACAAGACTTTCTCTTGAATCATGCCTGAAGCCATGGCTGAACTATGGTCTAAGCCAGGTAGCCGTATTTATCACTTAAATGTATTGCCTTATATTAAATTGATTTTATGTATTATATACATATGTTACTCTAAGTAATGGCAGTTTTTATAAAATTTCTGTGAAAATTATTCCTAAGAAAAGTAATATTTGAGGTAAGATGCCTAAAGTTCTATAGTCAATGAAACTCTAATTCAATAAAGAAAGGGACTTCATTCATCTTTTTACACCTTAAATATCTAGACTGCCATAACAAAGTAACACAAACTGAGTGACTTCAGCAATTAAAAAATTTATTGTCTCACAGTTCTGAAGGCCACAAGTCTGAAATCAAGGTGTTGGCAGAGCCACACTCCCTTTGGAGGTGCTAGGGAAAGTTCTGTTCCAGGCCTCTCTTCTAGTTTTTGGTAGTTTCTTGTATTTGCGTATTGTTCTCCATCTGTGTGTGTCATTCTGTTTCCAAATTTGCCCCTTTTTGTGAGAACACCAGTCATATTGAATTAGGGCCCACCTGAAAGATTTCATTTTAACTTGAATACCTCTGTAAAGGTCCCATTGCCAAATAAGGTCACATTCTGAGGTACTGAATGTTAGGACTCCAACATGTCATTTTGGCGGACATAATTCAACCCATAACACTCTCTACATCTGGCATGACGGTTGACATGGACCTTACATCCAGTAAATGTCTATTGATAGATACACAAATGAATTATGGGAGGGAAGATAATTCAATTAAATTTACACATAAATCATGAATCCTGAGATACTTATTACTATCATAGGAACAAGTTGTATGTGCATATGTGTGTGCTCAAGGCCAGCATTTAATATTGGTTACAGCAAACAGAAAAATCTGGGGGCCATGCAAGGAAAAATTCAGGGATACAGCCAGTTTTGATTATTTTCCTTTGTTCTACATTTTAAACAAATGATCATCTTTTCTTTTCATCACCAGAAGAAACAACATATTGGACATTGGCAGAACCAATCCATTAGGGTAAATCCAATGCATTCATTGATATTTACTATGTTATACTTTTTCAATATATGATGATTGAACAAACTTGAATCTACTATAAGCTCATTTATCTTTTCTACACCATATGTACAACTTGCAGATTTTGTGAATTAAATGGAGATAAGAATAAAATTGTGCTTTGAGATTTTAATCCTGCATAATTTGCTTTAAATCAAGAGAAAATTTAGGAGTAAAAGCAGCAGAGGGTATATTTCCATATATCCATCATGCTCAGAATCCTGCCTAGTGTGGAAGGCAAGGGTGTAATTTGATGAGCCTTTTCTTGTGTTGCCTCCATAAAGATGGTTCTGAAAAGCTGTATTTCTTCTTGTATTGATTTTCAGTGTCTATAAAAACTTTATAATAGTGATTTATCAATCCTTCTACTCTATAATTAATTATCTCAATTACCTATGAAAAAAAGTTATATATGGGTTCTACCCATATATAACTTGTATTGTATCTGATGTTTTATTAATTCTATGGATCAATAGGTATGACAAGATTTCAGACTGTACTTAACTATATTTTTACCAGTCTTACGGAAGGCTATATAGATAGCCTTTGGTAACTCCTGAGTGTGGAGTTGAAGTAGGGATATGACATTACTATTAGGTTATTGAAATGTCAAAAATCTTTCAACTTGAGGGAAAGAAACTGAAATTAACACATGATCAGGAAGTCAGGTGTTTAGCCAGGCTTAGGAAAACCTGGAACCAGGTGTTGAATGCCAGTAGAATTCTCTCTTTTTATTCATGTCTTTTTAATATTGAGTGTTATTTTAGTTTCTGTCTCTCTACTAACTTCTTTCTTTTGCACTGATGACTTGTGTCCTTCATGTGCAGAAGGATGGTTAATAATAGATTTGACCCAAACCTTCCACAATTTTTACCAAAAACAAATCCAGGACTGACTCTTATTTTTGGTTTTTTGTTTGTTTGTTTGTGACTCAAAGTCATTCTGTCATCCAGGCTGGAGGGCAGTGGTGCAATCTTGGCTCACTGCAACCTCCGCCTCCCAGGTTCAAGTGATTCTCCTGAGTAGCTGGGATTACAGGCATGCCCCACCATGCTAGGCTAATTTTTGTATTTTTAGTAGAGACAGGGTTTCACAATGTTGGCCAGGCTGGTCTTGAACTCCTGACCTCAAATGACCTGTCCATCTTGGACTCCTAAAATGCTGGGATTACAGGCATGAGGAACTGCACCTGGCCTCATGTTCTATTTTTTTAATTTCCTAGGGAAAAATCATTCTAGGGAAAAATTTTCATTGGCCAGAATTGGGCTATGTATTTATTCCTGATCATCAACCATGGCTGGGAGGTGAGGTCCCGTAAAATCACGGAGACTCCTGGTCCAGCCATAGGGAGTTGTAGGAACAGCCGTTGGCAACAGAAGTAATTGAGTTTTTGTCCTAGAATGAAAGGAACTGAGAACTAAAATACTGTGATTTCCACAGAAACAAACCAACCCAAGTCTCTATTTTAAAAACTCTCTCATTCTGTAAGAAGCCTTGTACTAGATCCTCAGGAAATAAAACATTAAATATCACAGACCCTAACCTCAAACAATGTACAAACTTTTGTGAGAATGCAGTAAGAGAATGGAGCAAGCATAACTATCAAACATCTATAGGGCAACAAGGACATTTCCTCTCTGTTCCTTAAAATAACCCTGCAGAAATGTATTCATTTAGCTATATTATAGGCAAAAACTAAACAAAACAAACCACAACAAAACCTATCACCATGAAATAGCTTTACATAGAACAGTAGATGGGTTCAAAAGAATTCAGAGAAATCACGTTTAAGATAAACAGGAAAGGGTTCACGGGGAAGGTAGTATGAGCCTTTAGAGATAGGTACAATTTTTTAATGATGATAATGTTACCAGGAAGTGTGGGGGTCCTCGGTTCTTGTCTTCTTGGAGGAAATAATTCAGCCAAGAGACCAACTAGTAAAGCAAGCAAAGGGCTTAATAAGGAAATAAGAGTAGACTCCAAGAGAGGAATGGACTGACCGGGCTGGGAGCAGCCCTGAGAGTTCTCTGTTGGGTTTTTATTATGCTGGACTATTTCTTTAAGTTCCTGCCTCTGTCTCCAGTCTCCTCCCTTGTCTTTTTCTACTTTCCTAATTCTGCCTTCAGTCTTTGCCTTGTCCCTGCCTAGTTCCCTCCCAGGTCTGTGGGACTTCCCCTTACAGTCAGTTGATGCACATGTGAGAGCACAGGTGCTCAATATGAATCCTACCTAACAGCAGGGCAGTGTTGCTAATTACCACCACACCAGGAAGATTGTATAGTGGTTAAATCTGTGTTTATTGCTCTTCTGTATCTCTTAGAATTCCATTTTGCCCGTTCCCCTTCTTCTCAGCATGTAGCTAGTGACATTCTGACAGTTTAACTGCAGAATTGCAGAAGGGCAATTACTGGGCATCGTAAGGGGCATTTTGGGTGTTGCTTTCTGCATAGGAATTTTCCCTCCTTTCTGCTTATATCTAGCATGCATATTTTGGGTGGTCTCTGGGGCATGGGATTTTCCAGAGCTTCCTCCCCCAGGCGCTTTATTTCCTGCTCATGGCTAACTATCTGCCTACTCTAACAATACGATTACAGACTAAAACCCTGGGGTTAAAAACCATGTTGTATATTTGGGCAAAAATGAATTATCCAATAGAGGTTGAGTATTGAGGCAAGTCAAGAGTAGGAAAATAGTTTAAAATTATGTTTAGTTATTTATAGGAAAATAATATTACCCTACTTTTAATACATAAGGATTAATAGACACAAATATAAATATATAGGTGAGATAAGAAGGTTCTGAGATTCTTTTTGATTTTCTGTTCAATAAAGGGATTCTTAGCAAGGCTGTGGCTTCTCTGTTACTCATTTTAAAAGTAGAAATGGCATTGAGATTTACTGATGAATCATGTGCTATGGAACAGATTCTGATATTTTAATTGCCTCAGTTTGATGTTACAGAAAGACATCTGAAAACAAATTGCATGCCAATTCTTAATTAACGATACTATAATATGGTTTATTACTAGAGTTGTACTGAAGATACACGGAGGCAAAATGAAATATAGAACTATACAAATCTTTTCTTTTTCTTTTTTTTTTGTGTGTGAGCAATAAAGCTTTTAATCACCTGGGTGCAGGTGGGCTGAGCCCAAAAAGAGAGTCAGCAAAAGGAGATAAGGGTGGGACCGTTTTATAGGATTTAGGTAGGTAAAGGAAAATTACAGTCAAAGAGGGGTTGTTCTCTGGCAGGCAGAGTGGGGGTCACAAGGTACTCAGTGGGGGAACTTTTGAGCCAGGATGAGCCAGGAGAAGGAATTTCACAAGACAATGTCATCAGTTAAGGCAGGAACAGGTCATTTTCACTTCTTTTGTGGTTCTTCATTTACTTCAGGCCATCTGGGCATATACCTGAAAGTCACAGGGAATGCGAAGGCTTGGCTTGGGCTCAGAGGCCTCACATTCCTGCCTTCTTATATTAATAAGAAAAATAAAACAAAATAGTGTTGAAGTGTTGGGGCGGTGAAAATTTTGGGGGAGTGGTATGGAGAGAGAGAATGGGCAATGTTTCTCAGGGCTGCTTCGAGCAGGATTAGGGGCAGCGTGGGAACCTAGAGTGGGAGAGATTAAGCTGAAGGAAGATTTTGTGGTAAGGGGTGATATTGTGGGGTTGTTAGAAGAAACATTTGTCGTGTAGAATTATTGGTGATGGCCTGGATACAGTTTTGTATGAATTGAGAAACTAAATGGAATAAGAGGAGAAAAACAGGTATAAAAGGTCTAAGAATTGGGAGGACCCAGGACATCTGATTAGAGAGTGCCTAAGGAGATTCAGCATAGTCCTGCCAGCAAAGATTATTTATTTCAATAAATCAAGTGTGATCAGTGTGAGGAACAGGAAAGAAGGAAATGTGGGGAAATGGGGTGAATGTCAGGTGGATCAGAGAGATACAGTCATGGAGGTCAGGTGTGGTATCTGGAATAATGCGGGAGGCCGGATTGAAGTCCAGGCCAGGAACAATAGTAATTGTGGGACTTAACAAAGAGTGAGTACAGCTGAAGGAGCTGGGGAGCAGAAAGTATATGCATCAGGTATGAGGAAGAAAATAGATTTTGGAAGTTATGAGAAATGTAGAGAGTGAGTTGAGCATAGTTTGTGATTTTTAGGGCCTCTAAAAGTATTAAAGCAGTGGCAGCCACTGCACGCAGACATGAGGGCTAGGATAAAACAGTAAGGTCAAGTTGTTTGGACAGAAAGGCTACAGGGTGCGGTCCTGGCTCTTGCGTAAGAATTCTGACCACGCTAACCATGCCTAGGAAGGAAAGAAGTTGTTGTTTTGTAAGGGATTGAGGTTTGGGAGATTAATCGGACAGGATCAGCAGGGAGAGCACGTGTGTTTTTATGAGAATTATGCCGAGGTAGGTAACAGATGGGGATGAAATTTGGGCTTGACTGAAGTAATAGGGGCTGTCTGTGAAGCCTTGAGGCAGTACAGCCCAGGTAATTTGCTGAGCCTAATGGGCGTCAGGGTCAGTCTAAGTGAAAGGGAAGAGAGGCTGGGAGGAAGGGTGCAAAGGAATAGTAAAGAAAACATGTTTGAGATCCAGAACAGAATAGTGGGTAGTAGAGGAGGAATTGAGGATAGGAGAGTATATGGGTTTGGCACCATGGGGTGGATAGGCAAAACAATTTGGTTGATAAGGCGTAGATCCTGAACTAACTTGTAAGACTTGTCTGGTTTTAGGACAGGTAAAACGGGGGAATTGTAAGGAGAGTTTATAGGCTTTAAAAGGCCATGCTCTAGCAGGCGAGTGATAACAGGCTTTAATCCTTTCAAAGCATGCTGTGGGATGGGATATTGGCATTGAGTGGGGTAAGGGTGGTTAGGTTTTAATGGGATGGTAATGGGCATGTGATCAGTTGCCAGGGAAGGAGTAGAGATGTCCCATACTTGTGGGTTAAGGTGGGAGGATATGAAAGGAGGACGCAAAGGAGGCTTTGGATTGGGAAGAAGGGCGGCAATGAGATGTAGCTGTAGTCCAGGAATAATCAGGGAAGCAGATAATTTAGTTAAAGTGTCTCGGCCTGATAAGGGAACTGGGCAGGTGGGGATAACTAAAAGGAGTGCTTAAAAGAGTATTGTCTAAGTTGGCACCAGAGTTGGGGAGTTTTAAGAGGTTTAGAAGCCTGGCCATCAATACCCACAGCATTTATGGAGGCAAGGGAAACAGGCCCTTGAAAAGAAGGTAATGTGGAGTGGGTAGCCTCCATATTGATTAAGAAGGGGACCGGCTTACCTTCCACTGTGAGAGTTACCCGAAGCTCGGCGTCCGTGATGGTCTAGGGAGCTTCCGAGGCGATCGGGCAGCGTCAGTCTTCAGCCGCTAAGCCGAGAAGATCTGGGAAGGAGTCAGAGAGCCTTGGGCCGGAGTTCCAGGGGCTCTGGGAGTGGCTGCCAGGTGAGTTGAACAGTCCGATTTCCAGTGGGGTCCCACACAGATGGGACGTGGCTTAGGAAGAATCCCGGGCTGCGGGCATTCCTTGGCTTGGTGGCCAGATTTTTGGCACTTGTAGCAAGCTCCTGGGGAAGGTGGTTCTGGAGGAACGCCTGGCCACTGCGGTTCAGGCATTTGGAAGTTCTTGTGTGCTGGAGATGTCGCTAGGGTTTGTCTCACAATGGAGGCAAGGAACTGCAACTTTTTTCTATTATTGTACACCTCAAAGGCAAGGTTAATTAAATCCTGTTGTGGGGTTTGAGGGCTGGAATTTAATTTTTGGAGTTTTATTTAATGTCGGGAGCAAATTGGGTAATAAAATATATTTTGAGAATAAGACGGCCTTTTTACTTTTTAGGGTCTAGGGCTATAAAGTGTCTCAGGGTTGCTGCCAAAGGAGTCATGAACTGGGCTGGATTTTTATATTTGATGAAAAAGAGCCTAAACGCTATCTGATTTGGGATAAAGAAAAAGGAGCATTAACCTTGACTATGCCTTTAGCTCCAGCCACCTTTTTAAGAATAAATTGCTGGGCAGGTGGGGGAGGGCTAGTCACAGAATGAAACTGTAAGCCAGATGGGGTGTGAGGAGGGGAGGTGATAAAAAGATTATAGGGTGGAGGAGCGGAGGCTGAGGAAGAATTGGGACCTAGCTCAGCCTGGCGAGGAGCAGCCTGGCGAGGAGGGGAGAAGTCAGATGGGTCTGTAGAAAAGGAAGATTAGAAAGGCTCAGCAACACTTGGGGTTGGGACTGAGGGGACAGGGGGAAGGAAAAGAAGGAAGATTTGGGATGAGTTGCACTGGGCACAGAGACTAGAGAGGGACTGATGTGTAAAAGAATGCCTGGATGTCAGGGACCTCAGACCATTTGCCCATTTTGAGACAAGAATTATTTAGATCTTGTAGGATGGAAAAATTGAAAGTGCCATTTTCCAGCTATTTGGAATTACTGTTGAGTTTGTATTGGGGTTCAAGTGGCATTACCGAAGAAAATAAGATGCTTAGATTTTAGGTCAGGTGGGAGTTGAAGAGGTTTTAAGTTTTTGAGGACACAGGCTAAGGGAGAAGAAGGAGGAATGGAGGGTGGAAGGTTGCCAATAGTGAAGGAAGCAAGTTTAAAGAAAAGAGAGAGTAGAGACAGGGAGAGAAGGGGTTCCGGGGTTCTTACCTCCCAGAAAAGCGGGAAAGGGGTTGGGGCACAGAAATAAGGGGTTGGGGCACAGAGATAAGAGTTCGGGTCACAGAAATAAGGGATTGGTGTGCAGAGATATAAGAGGCTGGGGCGTGGAAATAAGGGATTGGGTGCAGAGATAAGAGGTCAGGGCATGGATATAAGGGATTGGGGCACAGAGATACGAGGTTGGGGTACTTGCCCCTCCTCTAGAAAAGTGGGACTTGCCCCCCAGGGTGAAGGAGAAGGGGTTAGGGGTTTCTTGCCCCCCAGAAAGGCAGAGAAGTGGTAGAGACACGGAGAGAAGGGGTTGGGGTACTTGCCCCTTCCCCAGAAAAGCGGGAATTGCCACTAAGGGTGAAGGACCAAGGCAGGTGTCCCTGCGTGGTCTGACATCTCTGAAACCTGGGTGAATAATCAGAGAGGCATCCTGCAATGATTAAACACCAAGGGAAGGCTGCCTTCCCTAGTCTATGACTGGTGCCAGAGTTTTGGGTCCATGGATAAAACGTGTCTCCTTTGTCTCTACCAGAAAATGAAAGGAATTGAAATTAAGAGAAGGGAGAGATTGAAGAGTGGAAAGGAGAAAGTGGTTGAGGGATAGTGAGGGAGGTTGGAGAAAAGAGTAAGAAGAGGCCGCTTACCCGATTTAAAATTGGTGAGATGTTCCTTGGGCTGGTCGGTCTGAGGACCTGCGGTCCTAGGTGGATCTTTCTCACGGAGCAAAGAACAGGAGGACAGGGCATTGATCTCCCAAGGGAGGTCCCCCGATCCAAGTCATGGCACCAAATTTCATGCGCATCCCTGGGAAGAGACCAGCAAACAGGCTTTGTGTGAGCAATAAAGCTGTTTATTTCACCTGGGTGCAGGCAGGCTGAGTCCGAAAAGAGAGTCAGCCCAAATCTTTTCAAATAATAAGTACTATAAATAAAAGGTAAGTGTCATCTACATTAGTGTGAATTAACTTGATAATTACTTTACGACTCATTTTGGCATTATCACTGTTTTCTTTATTTAGTAAAATATTTGGTTAGTTTTAAGAGTTGAAGTAAGGTGTTAGCAAAGTTAGTGAGATTGCAGAAACAAACCATCTAACCCTCAAAAAGTCACATGAACAGTGGAAGCTAACTTGTAACAATGGGCAGAGCCATTTGCTACTGGAAGGGTAATCAGCCTCACCAAGTCAACTTAGATAGTAATCTTAGTTAAGATAGTCAATTTAATGAAAAAATGGCATGCGTCTTCTGAGTTGTGAATAAGAATTGTCCTCATTAACATCTGGAATTGATAAACATTTTTGTACAGCAGGCAGAGGATTACTTTTTTAAAAATTTTATTATTATACTATAAGTTTTAGGGTACGTGTGCACAATGTGCAGGTTTGTTATATATGTATGCATGTGCCATGTTGGTGTGCTGCACCCATTAACTCATCATTTAGCATTAGGTATATCTCCTAGTGCTATCCCTCCCACCTCCCCCCGCCCCACCCCACAACAGTCCTTGGAGTGTGATGTTCCCCTTCCTGTGTCCATGTGTTCTCATTGTTAAATTCCCACCTATGATTGAGAACATGCAGTGTTTGGTTTTTTGTCCTTGCAATATTTTGCTGAGAATGATGGTTTCCAGTTTCATCTATGTCCCTACAAAGGACATGAACTCATCATTTTTTATGGCTGCATAGTATTCCATGGTGTATATGTACCACATTTTCTTAATCCAGTCTATTGTTGTTGGACATTTGGGTTGGTTCCAAGTCTTTGCTATTGTGAATAGTGCCGCAATAAACATACGTGTGCATGTGTCTTTAGAGCAACATGATTTATAATCCTTTGAGTATATACCCAGTAATGGGATGGCTGGGTCAAATGGTATTTCTAGTTCTAGATCCCTGAGGAATTGCAACACTGATTTCTACAATGGTTGAACTAGCTTGTGGTTCCACCTACAGTGTAAAAGTGTTCCTATTTCTCCACATCCTCTCCAGCACCTGTTGTTCCTGACTTTTTAATGATCACCATTCTAACTGGTGTGAGATGCTCTCTCATTGTGGTTTTGATTTGCATTTCTCTGATGGCCAGTGATGATGAGCATTTTTTCATGTGTTTTTTGGCTGCATAAATGTCTTCTTTTGAGAAGTGTCTGTTCATATACTTCGCCCACTTTTTGATGGGGTTGTTTTTTTCTTGTAAATTTGTTTGTGTTCATTGTAGATTATAGATATTAGCCCTTTGTCAGATGAGTAAGTTGTGAAAATTTTCTCCCATTTTGTAGGTTGCCTGTTCACTCTGATGGTAGTTTCTTTTGCTGTGCAGAAGCTCTTTAGTTTAATTGGATCCCATTTATCAATTTTGGCTTTTGTTGCTATTGCTTTTGGTGTTTTAGACATGAAGTCCTTGCCCATGCCTATGTCCTGAATGGTATTGCCTAGGTTTTCTTCTAGGGTTTTTATGGTTTTAGGTCTAACATGTAAGTATTTAATCCATCTTGAATTAATTTTTGTATAAGTTGTAAGGAAGGGATCCAGTTTCAGCTTTCTCTATATGGCTAGCCAGTTTTCCCAGCACCATTTATTAAATAGGGAATCCTTTCCCCATTGTTTGTTTTTGTCAGGTCTGTCAAAGATCAGATAGTTGTAGATATGTGGCATTATTTCTGAGGGCTCTGTTCTGTTCCGTTGATCTATATCTCTGTTTTGGTAGCAGTACCATGCTGTTTTGGTTACTGTAGCCTTGTAGTATAGTTTGAAGTCAGGTAGCGTGATGCCTCCAGCTTTGTTCTTTTGGCTTAGGATTGACTTGGCGATGTGGGCTCTTTTTTGGTTCCATATGAACTTTAAAGTAGTTTTTTCCAATTCTATGAAGAAAGTCATTGGTAGCTTGATGGGGATGGCATTGAATCTATCAATTACCTTGGGCAGTATGGCCATTTTCACGATATTGATTCTTCCTACCCATGAGCATGGAATGTTCTTCCATTTGTTTGTATCCTCTTATTTCATTGAGCAGTGGTTTGTAGTTCTCCTTGAAGAGGTCTGTCACATCCCTTGTAAGTTGGATTCCTAAGTATTTTATTCTCTTTGAAGCTATTGTGAATGGGAGTTCACTCATGATTTGGCTCTCTGTTTGTCTGCTATTGGTGTATAAGAATGCTTGTGATTTTTGCACATTGATTTTGTATCCTGAGACTTTGCTGAAGTTGCTTATCAGCTTAAGGAGATTTTGGGCTGAGACAATGGGGTTTTCTAGATATACAATCATGTCATCTGCAAACAGGGACAATTTGACTTCCTCTTTTCCTAATTGAATACCCTTTATTTCCTTCTCCTGCCTGATTGCCCTGGCCAGAACTTCCAGCACTATGTTGAATAGGAGCGGTGAGAGAGGGCATCGCTGTCTTGTGCCAGTTTTCAAAGGGAATGCTTCCAGTTTTTGCCCATTCAGGATGATATTGGCTGTGGGTTTGTCATAGATAGCTCTTATTATTTTGAGATACGTCCCCTCAATACCTAATTTATTGAGAGTTTTTAGCTTGAAGAGTTGTTGTATTTTGTCAAAGGCCTTTTCTGCATCTATTGAGATAATCATGTGGTTCTTGTCTTTGGTTCTGTTTATGTGCTGGATTACATTTATTGATTTGCGTATGTTGAACCAGCCTTGCATCCCAGGGATGAAGCCCACTTGATCATGGTGGATAAGCTTTTTGATGTGCTGCTTGATTCAGTTTGCCAGTATTTTATTGAGGATTTTTGTATTAATGTTCATCAAGGATATTGGTCTAAAATTCTCTTTTTTGCTTGTGTCTCTGCCAGGCTTTGGTATCAGGATGATGCTGGCCTCATAAAATGAGTTAGGCAGGATTCCCTCTTTTTCTATTAATTGGAATAGTTTCAGAAGGAATGGTACCAGCTCATCCTAGTACCTCTGGTAGAATTTGACTGTGAATCCGTCTGGTCCTGGACTTTTTTTGGTTGGTAAGCTATTGATTATTACCACAATTTCAGAGCCTGCTATTGGTCTATTCAGAGATTCAACTTCTTCCTGGTTTAGTCTTGGGAGGGTGTATATGTCCAGGAATTTATCCATTTCTTCTAGATTTTCTAGTTTATTTGCATAGAGGTGTTTGTAGTATTCTCTGATGGTAGTTTGTATTTCTATGGGATCGGCGGTGATATCCCCTTTATCATTTTTTATTGTGTCTATTTGATTCTTCTCTCTTTTCCTCTTTATTAGTCTTGCTAGCAGTCTATCAATTTTGTTGATCTTTTCAAAAAACCAGCTCCTGGATTCATTAATTTTTTGAAGGGTTTTTTATGTCTCTATTTCCTTCAGTTCTGCTCTGATTTTAGTTATTTCTTGCCTTCTGCTACCTTTTGAATGTGTTTGCTCTTGCTTTTCTAGTTCTTTTAATTGTGATGTTAGGGTGTCAATTTTGGATCTTTCCTGCTTTCTCTTGTGGGCATTTAGTGCTATAAATTTCCCTCTACACACTGCTTTGAATGTGTCCCAGAGATTCTGGTATGTTGTGTCTTTGTTCTTGTTGGTTTCAAAGAACATCTTTATTTCTGTCTTCATTTTGTTATGTAACCAATAGTCATTCAGGAGCAGGTTGTTCAGTTTCCATGTAGTTGAGCGGTTTTGAGTGAGTTTCTTAATCCTGAGTTCTAGTTTGATTGCACTGTGGTCTGAGAGACAGTTTGCTGTAATTTCTGTTCTTTTACATTTGCTGAGGAGTGCTTTACTTCCAACTATGTGGTCAATTTTGGAATAGGTGTGGTGTGGTGCTGAAAACAATGTACATTCTATTGATTTTGGGTGGAGAGTCCTGTAGATGTCTATTAGGTCTGCTTGGTGCAGAGCTGAGTTCAATTCCTGGGTATCCTTGTTAATTTTCTGTCTCATTGATCTGTCTAATATTGACAGTGGTGTGTTAAAGTCTCCCATTATTATTGTGTGGGAGTCTAAGTCTCTTTGTAGGTCACTAAGGACTTGCTTTATGAATCTGGGTGCTCCTTTATTGGGTGCATATATATTTAGGATAGTTAGCTCTTCTTTTTGAATTGATCCCTTTACCATTATGTAATGGCCTTCTTTGTCTCTTTTGATCTTTGTTGGTTTAAAGTCTGTTTTATCAGAGACTAGGATTGCAACCCCTGCCTTTTTGTTTACCATTTGCTTGATAGATCTTCCTCCATCCCTTTATTTTGAGCCTATGTGTGTCTCTGCACATGAGATGGGTTTCCTGAATACAGCACACTGATGGGTCTTGACTCTATCCAATTTGCCAGTCTGTGTCTTTTAATTGGAGCATTTAGCCCATTTACATTTAAAGTTAATATTGTCATGTGTGAATTTGGTCCTGTCATTATGATGATAGCTGCTTATTTTGCTCATTAGTTGATTCAGTTTCTTCCTAGCCTTGATGGTCTTTACATTTTGGCATTTTTTGCAGTGGCTGGTACCAGTTGTTCCTTTCCATGTTTAGTGCTTCCTTCAGGAGCTCTTTTAGGGCAGGCCTGGTGGTGACAAAATCTCTCAGCATTTGCTTGTCTATTAAGTATTTGATTTCTCCTTCACTTATGAAGCTTAGTTTGGCTGGATATGAAATTCTGGGTTGAAAATTGTTTAAGAATGTTGAATATTGGCCCCCACTCTCTTCTGGCTTGTACAGTTTCTGTGGAGAGATCCACTGTTAGTCTGATGGGCTTCCCTTTGTGGGTAACCCAACCTTTCTCTCTGGCTGCCCTTAACACTTTTTCCTTCATTTCAACTTTGGTGAATCTGACAATTATGTGTCTTGGAGTTGCCCTTCTCGAGGAGTATCTTTGTGGCGTTCTCTGTATTTCCTGAATCTGAATGCTGGCCTGCCTTGCTAGATTGGGGAAGTTCTCCTGGATAATTTCCTGCAGTGTTTTTCAACTTGGTTGCATTCTCTCCATCACTTTCAGCTACACCAATCAGACGTAGATTTGGTCTTTTCACATAGTCCCATATTTCTTGGAGGCTTTGTTCATTTCTTTTTATTCTTTTTTCTCTAAACTTCCCTTCTCACTTCATTTCATTCATTTCATCTTCCATCACTGATACCCTTTCTTCCAGTTGATTGCATTGGCTCCTGAGGCTTCTGCATTCTTCAAATAGTTCTCGAACCTTGGTTTTCAGCTCCATCAGCTCCTTTAAGGACTTCTCTGCATTGGTTATTCTAGTTATCCATTCGTCTAATTTTTTTTCAGAGTTTTTAACTTCTTTGCCATTGGTTTGAATTTCCTCCTGTAGCTCGGGGTAGTTTGATCATCTGAAGCCTTCTTCTTTCAACTCGTCAAAGTCATTCTTCGTCCAGCTTTGTTCAGTTGCTGGTGAGGAGCTGCATTCCTTTGGAGGAGGAGAGGTGCACTGCTTTTTAGAGTTTCCAGTTTTTCTGCTCTGTTGTTTCCCAATCTTTGTGGTTTTGTCTACTTTTGGTCTTTGATGATGGTGACGTAGAGATGGGTTTTTGGTGTGGATGTCCTTTCTGTTTCTTAGTTTTCCTTCTAAAAGACAGGACCCTCAGCTGCAGGTCTGTTGGAGTTTGCTACAGGTCCACTCCAGATCCTGTTTGCCTGGGTATCAGCAGCGGTGCCTGCAGAACAGCGGTGGCTGTAGAACGGCAGATATTGGTGAACTGCAAATGCTGCCGCCTGATCGTTCCTCTGGAAGTTTTGTCTCAGAGGAGTACCCGGCCGTGTGAGGTGTCAGTCTGCCCCTACTTGGGGGTGCCTCCCAGTTAGGCTGCTCAGGGTCAGGGACCCACTTGAGGAGGCAGTCTGCCCATTCTCAGATCTCCAGCTGTGTGCTGGGAGAACTACTACTCTCTTCAAAGCTGTCAGACAGGGACATTTAAGTCTGCAGAGGTTACTGCTGTCTTTTTGTTTGTCTGTGCCCTGCCCCCAGAGGTGGAGCCTACAGAGGCAGGCAGGCCTCCTTGAGCTGTGGTGGGCTCCACTTAGTTTGAGCTTCCCGGCTGCTTTGTTTACCTAATCAAGCCTGGGCAATGGCAGGTGCCCCTCCCCCAGCCTCACTGCCACCGTGCAGTTTGATCTCAGACTGCTGTGCTAGCAATCATGGAGACTCCGTGGGCATAGGACCCTCCGAGTCACATGCAGGATATAATCTCCTGGTGTGCCATTTTTTAAGCCTGTCAGAAAAGTGCAGTATTAGGGTGGCAGTGGCCCAATTTTCCAGGTGCCATCTGTCACCCTTTTCTTTGACTAAGAAAGGGAACTCCCTGACCCCTTGTGCTTCCCGAGTGAGGCAATGCCTCGCCCTGCTTTGGCTCGTGCATGGTGCACTGCACCCACTGTCCCGCACCCACTGTCTGGCACTCCCTAGTGAGATGAACCCGGTACCTCAGATGGAAATGCAGAAATCACCCATCTTCTGAGTCACTCATGCTGGGAGCTGTAGACCGGAGCTGTTCCTATTCGGCCATCTTGGCTCCACCCCCAAGAATTACTTTTGTGAATTACATATTTCCTCAGGCCACTCAGCCTTTGGAGGTAACCAAGGGTTTATGCATGGTAATTATAATTTGATTTGATTCAAAATTTCAACCACATTTGGGATGATCTTCCAAAATAGCCCCCAGTCTCTTACACTTCACGTTGATGTTGGAATGCTCTAGTCTTGTAGACCTTTTGATTATTTTTTCTGCTTGCTCTGTTGCTCATAGTTTCCTTAATCCCAGTGAGCTACTCAACTGCCCTCATTAGGCTGAGAATGTTTGTTGGCTTAAAATGTATTTGTAGCCTCAAGATGGAGCTATCTCTGTTTCTCCACTTTCAAAATTCAATATTAGTGTTCATAGAAGTTACTTTTCATTCATTCCAAATTTCCTTCACCATTTCCCTCAGAGGTCCATAGACTCCTTGCAGACACAGAATGTTCTAGAAACTGCATTAAGTGTGGCTACAAATTACCCCTTTCTTTGAGATTCAAAATATGTGTAAATTTAGTCTTTTCGGTCTGTTTTTCTACACAAAGAAGCAACCCTATCTTAAATGCCATTGGTAGAAATGAACTACTGCAGAATATTGACTCTGGATATCAGAACGTATTTCATTTTAAACCATAAATCAACTACTACATAGGGCTGAGTGAAGTTCAGAGGGTGTCAAGCATGAATCCGAGATCATGACAGGCCTTCATAGAAAGTGTCCAACTGTAGCAGGCAATCCCTTCATTATACCTGTCCCCAGCCTCAGAATTGTGGCACAGTTAAAAAGTGTTTTGTTTTGTTTCTTTTTTACCTTCTTTCTGACAGTAGGACCACTCAAAATTACCTAATGTATCACTCAAGTGAAAAAAAAAATCAGGATAACCCACTAAGTCTTAACTAAGTTTGGCTGACTTTTAAGTACTATGTTAATATTGGTGATGCTTTTCCAGAAACAGAACTGCTTGACCTCTTTCTTCTTTATTATAAAAAACAAAGGACAATGAATCAGGCAGAACTAATTTTAAATGATAACAAAATAATGATTAAAAACCAAGTTAATTTTGCATACATAGTTTGATGTTGAAAATGCACTAATAAAATGACTGCAAATTGGACATTGTGAGACAAGATAAACAAGCAAAATGAGACTCATCTGTCTCAGTTGCAAAATGAAATGCTCAAATCCATTGCCTCTATCATTTTGTATTTATGTAATACCGATCACATCAACATTATTCTGTTTATAAATGACTTCATATGTGAAACAATGAGATACAGTGGAACTGTTTATAATTCTAGACTTCTGTTTGGAGTAGAACTAACAAGTGTAATGCAGGCTAAATAGATAGTATCAGTCATTTGTGTTTTTGTTTCTTGGTTATGATTTCAAGATATGTCACGTCTGGATAGTTAACAGTGTAATTTATAATCCAAACCAGGAAACTTTTGAGAGTGAAAGAAGAAACTACTTATGATTATGTTGGGGCAATATGCATCTACCCTGAGTAAACTAGGACAAATAGTAACTTTATAGCCTTGTGTAATGAGGCTTTATTGTATTTAGCTACTTTTGTTTTGACAGTTTTGTTATATTTTAATTCATGCAAAGATGCCAACAATTACACAACTTTAAAATCAGTTAGCAACTTCTACCCTGTCTCCGCACGTTTCATTGCTTTTTTTCTTCTATTATTATCAAATTTCAGAGTTCTTTGAGCATAAAAGCCTTCATTCTAACATAAATAGTACATTTCTATTTGGTGTCAATAATACATATACATAAACACTTATCTTCTTTCATGTATATTATTTTTTTCATATTGCAAGACATCTTTAAAATATAAAAGCATTTATTGCTTATGTCTCTAGTTGTTTTTATAGTATTGTTGACTCAGGTACAAAAAGAAATGATCAATGGTTCATGATATGGTATGGCTCTGTGTCCCCACTAAAATTTCATGTCAAATTGTAATCCCTGGTGTTAGAAGTGGGGCCCAGTGGGAGGTGATTGGATCATGGGGGCAGTTTCTCATGGTTTAACACCATTCTCCTTGGCACTGTTACTGTGATAGTGAGTTCTCGTGAGATCTGTTTGTTTAAAAGTGTGTGGCACCTCCCCACAACCTTGCTTCTGCCCCAGCTATGTAAAACGTGTCTATTTCCCTTTCACCCTCTGCCAGGATTACAAGTTTGCTGAGGCCTCCCCAGAAGCATAAGCCACTATGCTTCCTGCACAGCTTGCAGAACCAGGAGCCAATTAAACCTCTTTTCTTTATAATTTTCTGAGTTTCAGTTATTTCTTTATAGCGGTGCGAGAACAAACGAGCACAGTACTGAAGAGAATTACAGAATAGGATGTGATTAACAAACTTAATTCTTGTTGAGAATTATTATTTGCAAGCACTAAGCCATGAGCTTGTGCAGATATTATCTAATTTTTGTCCTTAAAAATGATGCTTTTAGATAGGTATGTTATGTTAATTTTCCCATAGAAAAACTGAAGTGGAAAAAAAAAAAGTTTACCCCAAATCACAGAGCTTTTAAGAAGTGAAAATGGCATTTAGAAGCAGGTTCTTATCTTTACGATTGTGCTTTTTTTCTACATTTTTATAGAACTTGCACAGTGTATACAATCTGCAAATTCTATATATAGCTCTAAAACCTAAAACAGAAGACAGCATTAAAAAGTCAAATTAGTGTAACAGTAGCCTTGAAAATAATTATGTAATATATCGATCACAATATAAAGATGGAATATAAACTCAAGTTATTATTTTAGTACACATGAATATGATTAGACAATTCATCAGTTTGTTCAATAAACAAACTAATATCCACTAGGAAACAAATTTTAATAAATCATGTTTCTTGTTTAAAAAATTGTGCTTCACAGAACCACAAGATGTTGAGGTAATAGGGAAAAGTTATCTGTCTTAAAGTTTAGTTTCAATGTCAGGGGTTTCCCAGAAATATTAGAAATAGTTTTACCTGTTTTAGCTCATGACAATACATAATAGAGCCTAAGTACACCAGCTTTGGCAGCCTAGAAGACAACAAAGTTTATCTGAAATCTCAACTTGGACTGGAGGAACATATTATTTTCAAACAAATATTTTGTTAAATATTTTGTTTGGGCAAGTATCTTTCCATCCTGAAGAAATATTAATATATTCTTTATTATTTATTATGTATTAATAAACAACCATTATTGAGGTCTATCTCAATGGTGGTCCATTTGTTAAGAGCTTACTGTTATAGAAAGTAATCAGTAACATCATCCAAAACCACCCTCAAATTGTGGATGCCATATATCTAAAACAAAATTCTAAAAAGGAAAGTCTTCCATGTTTCATTTATTTTAGATCCAAGGAGTTCTTCTCATTAACATTTCCCTTGGTCTTTGGACTTTGTGTTTCTAAACCTCCTCTTGTTCAGCCGATTTCTAGCCTTGCTGCTATGCTATGTTTATTACTGTACTAAAACAAGGTTACTTTGTACAAATAACCAGATGTATCCTCTAAGTAGATCTCTAAGGGCTGTCAGTAATGTTTCCTGAAACAGTCATGTATTAGGCGTGTGAAGTCTGAGAAAGCAGATCACAGGGTTATCTTCCCACCATATGAATCAGATGTTTGTTATTCCTTATTCTGCTCTTCACTATATTATTAAATGTTAAGAAATGGTTGGGAGGAAAGGCTGTTAATTAACAAAAGACACTGGAGAATAGGTCACCCAAAGGGTAGGGAAGCAAATTAACTGGAACAGTGAGAACCATTGTGTGTTCAAATCCAGAATTGTGCTGAAGCAGGCACAAAATAACAACACTCACAAGACGACAAAATATAAGGTGGGAAGAGAGTCAGACGAAAGTAGAATTGTAAAGGGCAAAGCAGAAATGAAAGGTCAATCCCTACAGAGCAGGTTATTTACAGAACTCAGTAAAGGGAAATGTAGGCTTATAGTAAGAAATAACTAATAAAAAATGGAGAGAGCTTCCCCCTCTGCCCAAGGAAAATATAACACATTTATTACTTAAAAAAAAGAAAAACTGTCAATAGTTGAAACTGACTTTGTCAAAATTAGTGGCACTATTACAATATATGTCTAAGTCCAGATGGACCAGATTGTCAATTGTACCCTGTACTAAGCTTGAAACTAAGGCTCTTGGGCATTCTTTTTCTATCTCAAGTAAGCAATATGAACAAGCCAGAACAGTTGTGTGTGTGTATACAATGGCTCCCACCGAGTATGTAAGAATTTTCAGATCAAATATCTTTATAATTTTTAACGGTTGTGAACAATCTCTATCCCTTTTCAGTTTCACTCCTCACTGATGCCCCTACCCTTGCAAGCCAAAGAGCCTGTAGAGATCTCTGCGGAATAAACCTGCCCATCAGAAGACAGAATCCAATACACTAGTTTCATTAACATCTTCTCTAAACAGCTGGCCTAAACAATAATTACTCACAGAATGAAGTCAGGTTGTTAGTGTAGACTTTTTCATGTCGGTAATTTAACATGAGAAATCTTGTGTTTTTAAATCTCATGATATGGTATGGCTCTGTGTCTCCACCAAAATCTCATGTCAAATTGTAATCCCTGGTGTTAGAAGTGGGGCCCAGTGGGAGGGGATTGGATCATGGGGGCAGGGAGGCTAGGCAGGGAAGCTAGGCCAGTCTCTCTCTTTTTCACGTTTTTCTGCCCGCTTTATATCACTGGCAGCTGATTAGATTGTGCCCACCAGATTAAGGGTGGATCTGCCTTACCCAGCCCACGGACTCAAATGTTCTCTTTTGGCAACACCCTCACAGACACAGCCAGGACCAATACTTTGTATCTTTCAATCCAATCAAGCTGACACTCAGTATTAACCATCACATGTATTAAGTGGATGCTTAAGGGATTTGGGGAATACTTCTCTATGGACTGTCTTCTTCCTAGTTTCTTTCTTGCTGAAGAAGCCAAGAAAGTTTGATGTTACTAAACTTAGTAGTGGTCTCTTGTTCCAATTTCTCCTTTTCTGAGGCAAAAAACCTTCATGGTTTCACCTTAGAAGTGAGTAGCTGTAAAGGAACCTTAAGGCAAAAATCTAAAATGAGTTCGTTTAGTATTATATGTAATCACATTCAATGAGATCCATATGTGAGCAAAAAGTAATGAATGCAAATGCTTTTAGTAATTGCTTTCTTTCTCTGGTTAACACATTGCTAACCATATCTAACAATATAAATTTGACCTTTGAGAATTATCTCCCCTAATTTCCCTTGTTTCACTCTCTAGCTCTCTTGATATCATCTGTTCTTTTTCTTCTTCTTCCTTTTATTTTACTTTTCTTTGTCTCTTTTCTGGAAATATGTTGAACATCTATTTTCTTGGGTGCTTTCACTGAGCTTCAGTAAATACATTCAATGTTATTTCTATTTATTCAAATTCTATAAATATGGAATTCTGACTACAGCTATCTTTGTCATTTCATTGTGTCCTTCCATTTCAATTATTTACAGTGTACTTGCCTGACCCCACACTTACTTTTTATAAAACTAGAACTAATATGTGGATAGGAGAGGCTATAGTGAATAAACTATTCTATTAGGGTTCTCTAGAGGAACAGAACTAATGAGATATAGGTTTATGTGAAGGGGAGTTTATAAGCAGAATTGACTCACACGATCACAAGGTAAAGTCCCATGATAGGCAGTCTGCAAGTTGAGGAGCAAGGAAGCCAGTGGTGGATCAGTATGAATCCCAAAACCTCATAAGTAGGGAAGCCAAGAGTGCAGCCTTCAGTCTGTGGCCAAAGGCCCGAGATCACCTTGGCAAACCACTGGTGTTAAGTCCAAGAGTCCAAAAGCCGAAGAACTTGGAGTCCGATGTTTGAGGGCAGGAAGCATCCAGCACGGGACAATGAAGAAGGTCGGAAGACTCAGCAAGTATAGTCCTTCCAGCTTCTTCTGCCTGCTTGATTCTAGCCACCCTGGCAGTTGATTACATCTCCTTTGACAACACCCTCACAGCCACCCAGGAACAATACTTTGCATCCTTTAAGCCAATCAAGTTGACACTCAACGCTAACCATCACAACTGTGTTTCAGGTAGTTAGTCCGTTGTAGAAGGACTTTCCGGGAATAGTATGTGACATTTATCTTAAGAGTAAATTGGTAATGCAATTACAACTAAAATAGAAAGTGTCAGCTTTGGGATCAGTTCTCAGATATCAACTGTCCATTTTAGAGGATGATTTAACCCCAGGTGTGTTCTAAATTCTCTTGTACTTTGATAAGCTTTTAAAATACATCGTTGGCTGGGCACAGTGGCTCATACCTGTAATCCCAGCACTTTGGGAGGCCAAGGCAGGAATGTCACCTGAGGTCAGAAGTTCGAGAGTAGCCTGCAAACATGCTGAAACCTCATCTCTACTAAAAATACAAAAAAATTAGCTGCTCATTGTGGCGCATGCCTGTAATCCCAGCTACTCAGGAAGCTGAGGCAGGAGAATTGCTTGAGCCTGGGAGGAAGAGGTTGCAGTGAGTCGAGATCGTGTCACTACACTCCAGCCTGAGCGACAGAGCGAGACTCCATCTCAAAACAAAAATAAAAATAAAAATAAAATAAAATACGTTGCTTTTGGACAGGGAACATGTCTTTTTCAGTTCATTGATGTGCTCACTACTTGTTGCCCCATGCATCAGCCTGCTTTATTTATTTGTGTGATTTGCCTGCTGATAAGAGAGTAATTGAAGTTAAGTCTTCTTCTTCCACTTGGTGGTATGTGCTGAGGCATATTATTTTGACATCAGTTCTTTTTTTTCTGAAACACAAGACTGAAAATAGGTTTGTTTGAGGATCTAAATTATACATGTTCTTATATATGCGCAACCACTCACTATCTGCCTCCAGGTTCACCCATTCTCCTGCCTCACCTCAGAAACTGGACACAGGTCCCCCCCCACACCTGGTAGACGGGGTTTCTCCGTGTTGGCCAGGATAGTCTCAATCTCCTGACCTTGTGATCTGCCTGCCTCGGCCTCCCAAAGTGCTGGGATTACAGGCGTGAGCCACCGCGCCCAGCCATATATGTGCTTTTCTTAGAAGTCATCAATGTTCAATCTCTCACAAAAATGTATAAACATTTATAAACCCATTTACATTTACATAGAATCCATATTTCTGTTATAGTAACATATTTCACAAACTATTTTCTCTCTTGAAAAGTTGCAGTTAGCTTTATCTGCAGTTATTTCTTTGACAGATAAATTCCTCCTTGCCTCTCAACTGAAACCTCTCTGAGGCCACAGTGACCTCCTGAATTACCAAATCTTTGCCTTTTTTCTTTCATGTCACTTAGCCTTACTATTATCTATGGCCAAATATTTTTCCTAAAGCATTGAAAGATCTCATGCTTAGACTCAACATTTTTTAATAGGAAGAATAAAGAAAAGTGGTATTTATTACCGACTATGTTTCAGGCCTCCTTTTAAGTTCTTTACATGCATTAACTCATTTGTTCTTCAAAATAATCTAATGTAGTAGATAATATTAGATACTGTTATTATCATCTTAGAGAAAACTGAGACACAGGAAGTTTAGTGTCATGCTCAAGGCTTTGCAGTACATAAATGGTGCAGACAAATTACTTAAATTTAAGATATATACATACATAGTATATATAGCTATATATATAGTTTGTTGGAGTCTGTTAGTCTGTTGAAGATATACATATTCATTTCAAATTATATATAAAATATATGATATACAGGTATATACATGTATACACACACAGTTGCAGACAACAAAGAACATTTTGGGTCATTTGCGGTAACTAGGAAATAACTGTTAATGACAAAAGACAGCTAATGCATTTAACAATAGAAGAATTTATCTGTGCAAGAATGTGTTATTTAGCCTGGGCACAGTGGCTCATGCTTGTAATCCTAGCACTTTGGGAGGCTGAAGCAGGCTGATCATCTGAGGTTAGGAGTTCAAGACCAGCCTGGCCAACATGGTGAAACTCTATCTCTACTAAAAATACAAAAATTAGCTGGGTGTGGTGGCAGGTGTCTGTAATCCCAGCTACTCGGAAGGCTGAGGCAGGAGAATTGCTTGAACCCAAGAGGCGGAGGTTGCAGTGAGCTGAGATTGTGCCACTGCACTCCAGCCTGGGCAACAGAGTGAGACTCTGTCTCAAAAAAAAAAAAGAAAGAATGTGTTATTTAGTGTAAAATTAAAATACAGATTTGGGGATTTGGGGACCTTTGTGTATAATTACGTGGTCTCGCATGAAGTCTCCTAACCAAAGATTGGGAATGCTAATGTAGCTCTTAGTCACTGTCTCAGCTATCATTATTCATGTTACCTCTTTAGGTTCTTATTTTTTCCTTGCTTTCATGTGTTGATTTCATGTCATTTGCCCTTCACTAGTCCCTCTATTTTTCCATCATACTTCGTTGATGTGTATTTCTCACAAACCAATACAAAAGAGTAGGAAAATATTTTTGTCTACAGAGTTAATATTTATGTTTATACAAATTCATTTGGGGGACACTTCATTGGCTGCAAATGCTCACTGCGCTAAATTTCCCATAAGTATTTTAATGCAAAATTTCTCATTTCATTTGTTGTGCAGATGAAAATTGTAGGCTAGGCATGGTGGCTCAAGCCTGTAATCTCAGCACTTTGGGAGGCCAAAGCAGGAGGATTGCTTGAGCCTTGGAGTTTGGGACCAGTCTGAGAAACACAGTGAGACCCTGTCTCCGCAAAAAGTAAAAATATTAACCGAGCATGGTGGCACACTCCTGTGTTCCCAGCTACCGTAGGGCTGAGGTGGGAGGATTGCTTGAGCCTGGGAGGTCGAGGCTGCAGTGAGCCATGATTGCGCCACTATACTCCAGCCTGAGTCACAGTATGAGAACCTGTCTGAAAACAAATAATGAAATTAAATTAAATTAAAATTGTAAGTACCTCTATGTTAGTATTGATTTTAAATATCATGTTATATTCTTCTGAGTAGTCCTCAGTCAATCTTTGGAGTGCGTATAATGTATTGTAGAAATCAAATTCACTTCTGTGGAAATTAACTATAAACTGACAATAATAAAGAGATGTAGACAAGCAGAATAAGGCTGTTAGAACCAGAAAAAATTGTAGAGATCCTTTCATTAAACCATCTCTTTTTAACCACATAAAGTTGTTAAAGGATAAAATATCTCCATAATTTTAAAAATACCATCATAAATTTGGTCTTTAGATATTTTAAGGTAGAAAATAAGAAACAATAAAAATAAACAAAAAAGAATAATTCAATTTATAGTGAATAAAAATATTTTAAAGGCAAACTCAAAAAAAGCATTTCCAACAATTTTAGAACATGATAAATTATACTGTTACCTGTGCTACCGTTATATCAAAGTAACTAGTCAATTCAGTCATAATTGATATCATAATGACAAAAGAGCTAATTTATTTTCTTCCTTTTTTCATTGTAAATTTGACATTTTGTAAAACTTAATGCAGACAAAAGACTGAGAAGATGTATAATTTTCTCACACCTATATTGATTATATAAAAATCAGTGCATTTTAGTTTATGAATAAAAAATATTACATATTTCTCATGTTAATACATAAGTGTATTAGTCCATTTTCACACTGATAAAGGCATACCCAAGACTGGGCAATTTACAAAAGAGAGAGGTTTAATGCACTTCCAGTTCCACGTGGCTGTGGTGGCCTCAAAATCATGGCAGAAGGTGAAAGACACACGTCACATGGTGGCAAGCAAGAGAAGAGCACTTGTGCAGAGAAACTCCAGTCAAGGAAGTTTGGGATGGTTTTATTGGAGACATATTAATATCATCAGTTTTAAAGTTGAGATGTGGATACAAATTTATCAGGTAGACAAATGTTTCCTGAAAAAGGTAAATGGAATATGGAGAGGTGGAGAGAATATAATAATCCAGGTAAATGGAAAAGCCATAGAAGTATGTGAGCATGGTGAGTGGAAGGAGCTATAAGTAGTTCAACATGATTGGAACATAAAATTCAAGATAAAGATTAGCATGGATGGAAGTGAAGAAGTAGATTGGAATCTTAGTCTCTTTTGTGCTGCTATAAAAGAATACCACAGACTAGGTAATTCATAATGAACATAAATTTATTTTTTCACAATTTTGTAGACTGAGAATTTCAAAGTAAATGTGCCTGCATCTGGTAAGGGCCTTTTTGTTGCATTATCACATGACAAATGGCAAAAGGGCAAAAGAGCAAACTCTCCAGATGAAGCCCTTTATAACATTAATCTCTTTGTGAGGGAGGAACTCTCATGACCTCAGCACCACCTAAACCCCACCTCCCAACATTTGCGTTGGGGATTAAGTTTCAACAAGGGTTTTGGAGAAAACAAAACATTCAAACCATAGCAGTTGGGATACGGTCACAAAGGGCAAAGATTTTAGATTGATGCTATAGGTAATGGAAATCATTAAAGATTTTAGGTGGTGAAGGGACATGATTTTACAAGTAGACTACAAAGATCACCTTGGAAGCAGAGAGAAGTATAGAATAAAAAGGGATAACTTTTGAAGAACATAAGATTACTGGATTGTATGTTTGCAAGGAATACTGGTTGAAGAGGCTCCTGTGGGAAACTAGGGTAAAAGTCAGTTGTGCTAACATAGTGGGAAGATAAAAGAAGGGACGATGAGATAAATGAATGATGGAGACAGGAGCTGTGGATGACTGTCAATTGAATTTATGCGTAATATTTTTCCAAACAGATCTTTGGTAAAATTGTTTCAAATGCCACTTTCCCATAAGCTGTCTTCTGGTGATGTTGCTTTATCTTGAAAGGTATGCAATTTCTTCTTAACATGCAGCAGAGGCCATTTGATAAAAACCAGTAACATATAGTTCTTTTCTTGAAGGTTACTTGTTCTTCCTCCCACTAGGGATTTTACTCATTGTCAAACAAACAAACAAACAAAACGTAATTTACTTATGACTACATTTTACTCAAATAAGGTTGTAGTATACCTATAGGTGGTAGATTGGTGTATGACATGTATTTCTGGGGAAATAGATCCACTAATAAAGAGTACTTTGTAGGACTGAATGTTTAGTTTTTTGTTTTTTCTTTTGCTTTTTGTTTTGCTAACTAGACTATGTTCTGAATTAATCAAAGTTGTTTGACAAGGCAATACTTATTGCAGATTGTTTTTGTCAGTTCTGTAATGCTTGTTGACATTACTGCAATGCAATTTTATGATTATATCTTTTGAACCTAAACGTCAGTGAGAATTTAATAACTTTTCCCCCATGCGCTTCTAAAATTATATAACAGGTGCTTATACTAAACATAAGCTTCAATGTAAAAAAAGCACAAATATATTATGTTGGGGGATAATTTACTCACATAACTTTAAAGTTCAGCAACAGTGATAGCTTCTGGTGAGGCTTACTAGATCAAATCTTAAAAACTATGTTTCTCTCCACCTTTTTGCTTAGTTTCATAGGAGCCCTTATTGACGTAAAATGGTTGTAGCAGTTTTGATAACTCATATCCTGACATAACCAAATCGAGAGGAAGAGAAGGACTCCTCAATTAGGGTCTTTTTGGGAATGCTTGTCCAATAGAAACTAGGTTGACTGAATCCTCAAGTCTGTCAGGGAATACTCTGATGGGACAGATGTAAAGGAAATCCCCATTGGTATAATCTAAAGAAGCCCTACCCACATTGGTCAAACCCCACTCTTCTTCAAACTTGGCAGAGAAAAAAGAATTTATGCAGTGTCCTAAAGAAATCCAGCCTTTCCTTTGAAAGAGGAAAACATGGATGCCAGAAAACATAGCAGCCACAAAAATAAGCAAATAATGCTTCTCCTGAATACAGACTGAATACCTACTAAAGAAGTGCATATGTATCTAGAAAAATGACCATGAGATAATTTTTACTACCTTGGCTAGGAGTCTGTTTGAATTAAAACATGCCAGTGTTTTACTCTGTAGACCAAACACGTTCTATGATTTGTTGTATAGTTCTTTGTCAAAAAATAAGTGTGCAGTCTGAAATTCAAAACAAAGAATTTCCTTCTTGATCCACACTTCAAAGCCTTGCTACTTCATATGATCCTTAAAGAAAAAAGAAAAGAAAAGAGAAAGAAAATCACAACTTGCTGGGGTCTCTAGTATTTAGCAGCTGTTAAATTTTAATAGATGTCAGTAGGGTACTCAGTTAAAAAGCAACATCATAAAAAAAGATAGTCTTTGACATAATAGGAGGTATGATTTTTTTATAGCTGAAAACAGAATGACAATTTATCTGTGCAATGAAATAATTTGAAGTCAGGAAAATATTTAACATCATCAAGTTAATATTAAAATAAATGGAATATATTTTGCTTATAAACAAGTCATAGTAAGCATTGCTTCAGTCTTTCATTGACCTGGTTGTATAATCATCAATTTTTCATCTTTGGATTCATATCATTATTTTCCAGAAAATTGTGTACTTATGTTAGCCATACAAACTTAAAAGGATAGCAAAGAACCTGAAAGGTTTGAACTTTCATGCAGTTAATGACATATATCAAATCAATCTAGGCTGAGTCTATAAGAAAATAAGCCCATTAAATAAAATTTACATTTCTGAAGATTACTCAGTTACTTTTTCTGGATGCCCATCATACTGAAGAATCACATTATTCATATGTTGCCTTATTTTAATGATTTAGGTTTGACTGTCATTATATTTGAGTACCTAAAGTGATGAGAAAAAATGAGTCATAATGGAGAAAAAGATGACAAACTTTCTTGTAACATAGATGCAATACTGACGTATTAACAAGGTGAAAAAAAATCTCACTTGCATTGCCAAAGATGCTTTCGAATAAGTTATCACTATAAAGTTTATAGCAGAGCAGTTGCAGTGAACAGGTGTGATGCAAAAGTCAAGTCATTTTCTACTGCTCACATACGGTATGTTGTGCAAATATTCTACCACACTTGGCAATGTGGAAGAATAAATGTACTAAGAGCTTTCCAATATTTTGACAGCTAGCATATAGTACCCAACTGTTAATGCCAGTGGAAAGTCCGGGAGAAAGACTTTGATTCCTTTAAAATTAATTTCAAAATAATGTGTGACTGTTATTTTAAAATTATAGAAAGGCAGAAATATTCTAAAGGAATGGTTAAAGTTTCTGTGTACTTACTTCCCTTGTCCTACTCTATTTCCATGTCTATACCAAAAGCAATCACTTTTAACAGCTGAGGTCTATTTTTCCAGGCTTTCTCTATATGTATATATCATCATTTCCAAGACCTGCAAAGTCAAGTGGTTTTTATAAAACCATATATTACATTCTTCTAAATTTCTTCTCTTCAGATATACTAGCTCTAGAAGAAAATCAGAAAATTCTTTCCTTCATTTGTTTCTTTTAAAATCCCAAAGGATATTTGTGATAGCCATTATCAATATGGACACTATAATTTTTATACACATTCGTTTCTAAAGCTTTATGCAAATGACATGTACGGTCTCTATATTTTAATTTTGCTATCTGTTTATGGAAAAGTTATGTACTATCTTCTTGAAAGATGTGAACTGAGGGATGAATAAAATAATGGAGAAAATTGCCATATAATAACCTGATGGCAATATTAAAATAAATTCTAATGAGGATCTTCAAATTATTTTATTGCAATAAGCATTATAATTTTCTTTGGCAATAAGCATTATATTTGTAGTTACTTCTAGCTGGTACACTTAAGATTACTTTTTATTATCACCCTTGTATGTAACATTTTTTGTCATAAGAAATTAAACATTGAAATAACCAATAACATACAGTCAAACTCTTTGTTAGCCTGTGCAATTCCTGATTCTAGAGAAAGGTTAGGGGTTGAGGTCCCACATGATATCAAATCATTACCAGTAAAATTTTAAAGATTATTAAATACAGATCTCGTTTTTGCTAATTAGCCCTATCCCTTCCTATTGTGTTCTTGTTGCTGCTAAAATAACTTCATGTTGTCATCATTACAATAAAGGTCACATTCTGGTCCTGTTACTCCAGGTCCTTCCAGCCAGCTACTCTTGTTCCCAAAGTCCTTCTCCTACTTCAGGCTTGCTTATTTCATTCTCTGTTATCAATTACCAGTAAAAAGTGATTCCCTGATTTAAAGGAACTTACTCCTACCCTGATGTTATAGGAACATCATGGTCAAAGATTCATGATGCCACTGACCTAATTCATGTTTGCTACTTTAGAGAGTGAAGTCATTGTGAAATTAGAACAGAAGTTTTTCTCTAAGACCAAAAATCTAAAACATTTTCTTTCAGACCACTGGAGGCACATATCTAGGGTAACCAAGGCAGCCACCTTCAGGGTGGTTGGAGCCAGTGTTCTTGGAGTCTGGGTTCTTCAATCCTTTTGTCATGTTTCATTCTCACACCTGGCTATGCAGCCTTGAAGAATCTTGAGGAAAGAATGCACTTAAGCATTTTAAAATTATTTGTACGTGGTTGTGCTAATTTCTGCATACATGTTTAGGGAAACAGGTAGACGAAAAAAAGAGAGTTTAAAGAAATCATTGTCTCAATGTTACTCCTGTTTAAAAAAAATTCCAGTGATTTCTGTAGTGTCATACTGGAGCAAATTTCAAAGTCTTTCAACCGTCAATTCAAAGATAAAACTAGATAATCTGTGTTCATTTCGTGCTGTAGTGAGTATTTTTGACGTTGGGAAAATCTTACCAATGTTTAGGAAATGTGTCAGAGAATTTCCCCCAGAGTACTTTTATGGTATCTGTAGGTTAAAGTTGCCAGGTAAAATACAGAACACTCAGTTAAATTTGAATTTCAGTTAAACTATGGATACTGTTTAGTATAAGTATGCCCACTACAACATTTGAAACATACTAAAACATATTCATTGTTTTTTGAAATTCAAATTTTACTGAACATCCTATATATTTATTTGCTAAATCTGGCAACGCTATTACAGGTTGAGCATCTGTAGTTCAAAAATCCAAACTCTGAAATGCTCGCAAATCCAAAACTTTATAAGTATCAACATACTGCCACAAGTGGAAAATTCCACACCTAACTTCATGTGACACATAACAGTCAAATACAGTCAAAACTTTGTTTCATGCACACAATTATTTAAAATGCATCAGGCTATTTGTGTAAGGTGTATATGAAACATGAATGAATTTTGTGTTTAGACTTGATTCCTATCCCAAAGATACATCATTATGTGTATGCAAATATTCCAAAGTCCAAAAAAATCTGAAATCCAAAACACTTCTGGTTTTAAGCATTTCAAATAAGGGCTATTCAACCTGTGTATGTGGTGGTATCCCCCATATATGGAGGATGGGGAAAGATGGTTCAAGCAACGATAGCTTCTGAAGGTGGCATGTTCAAATTCCTCTAAACAGGGACACATGTGTATGCTACTTTTCCTTTGATAAAAGTATAATAGTTACCATTAAAAGAGAAATGAAAAGGAAAAGTAAATATCCCTTACAAATACCAAAATTATTCTAATGGACAATATGAATCAGGTATTATGTTTTCTTCTCATCATCCTCCTCTTCAAAATGATAGTAGCAATAACATTTATAATATACTAATTACAAATAACATTTTTTAAGACAAAGCCTGTCTGTGTTATCTAAGCTGAAGTGCAGTGGTGTTATCACAGCTCACTGCAGCCTTGAACTCCTGGGCTCAAATGATCCTTCCACCTCAGCCTCCCAAGTAGTTGGCACTACAGTTTATGACACAACACCTGGATAATCTTTTTAAAAAAATTCGTATAGAGGAGGTCTTGCTGTTACCCAGGCTGGCCTCCAACTCCTGGTCTTAAGTGATGCTACCACCTCGGCCTCTCAAAGTGCTGAGATTACAGGCATGAGCCCCCATGCTCAGCCACAGATAACATTTATTGAAAGTTTTCTGTCAAGCACTTTTAATTAGCTACAACTTTTAATACTTACCCTGCTGGAGTGTATGGCCAGGAAGGACCATATCTGCCCTGTTCATTGCTCATTTCCCAGAAACCCATGCAGTATCTGACAATAATAAGTAGTATGTATTCAGTGAATGAAAAAAAATGAATAAATGAGTTAGGAATTATTATCCCGGTTTCACAAATGGATAATGTGAGGTTTATTGATGTTGAGGTATTTCCTCCCAAACAGAATTTAAGTTACAGTGCCTAAGCAGAAATTCAAATGTGTTTGACTTCAAAGATGGCAGACTGCTTCAGGAATTAATCCACATCCATAAAGGGCAGGAATTGTTGCTGAAGGGATATGAACTCCTTCTGGCTTATAACATACTAGTTCATACGCAACCTGCTTGCAAAAGCTGTCTCCTTAGAACCTCAAAACAGCTATGTCAGATGGATATTACTATCTTATTTTTAGTGAATAAACTGAGGCATAGTGACTATAAAACCTAGATCCAAACATGAGTCTGTCTTTCTCAGTAAAATGTATAATAGTACCAGTGAGCTACCTTCATATGTAAGAAAATATATTGTGTTTCCGGAATAGAGACATCAGAATAAAATTAGGTTAATTTTTTTGTCACATATTTTACATAGATGTAGAAAATAGAAAATCCCCAATATCTGTGTTCCTAAATCAACATTTTTTATTTATGTAATATTATCGAATATTAGACATGCCACAGCTAGTTGGGATCCACTTAATTGAAGCAAAATGCTTTAAAAATGAGGAAATATATATTTAAAAATATTGAAGAACTCGTAAGTTTAAACAGGTACTTAGAAAAATCACTTTTCCTCTAAGTCTACTTACTAGTTCTCTGATACTAAGATACAATGCCATGATGAAGTAGTTCATTTCTACAGACTGCTAAACTGAAAAACAACGATTTCAGATCATGTTTTCAGGGCCATAGTGTGGGATAGCCAAGAGAGAAGGCTGTGTTTATAACCCACAGTCCCGCAATTCAGTCTCAAAATATCCAAAGATCTTCCTTTCCCCCTTTGCTCACCCACTCATTCCTCTCTAGCCAAAGGGCTTGGGGTTGAAACTAAACCAGAACACGTCATCATCATTATTTTTCCCCAAGTTGCTATTTAAGAAGTTTAGACATGCAGTTGCTTCATGTTGATGATGCTTGCTATCCTCCCTTGGGTAAAATAATCGGATGTAGTATTAAGACTGTCACTAAGAATTGTTCATGTATAATTTATACTCACAATTAAAAAGCATTTTTAACCAAGTGTCACAACACAGTGACAACTAAATTAGACTGTGATTTACATTACCATGTGCTGCACTTGATTTAGTGTCACTCTAGAGAAATTGACAAACAACCCATGTAGAGCAAGGCAGAGGTCTTAGTCAAGCTAGGGCTCACTCCCCAGGTGGGAATAAGGTGAGGGATAGCCAGTGCCTGTTGATGCCATTATGATTAATAATTAATATTAGAATATGTGCAGCAATAGAAGTGCAGCCCTTTTAGTAATTGCACAAGACTACTCTAGATAGGCATATAAAGTAGTTAATTCTTTTTACAACTTAATTAAAATTAAAATGAAAAAGTAACTGTAGAGAAACAAAACTTAAATATTTTCTTTAATGTTTGAAATTTTTTGTAAAGATGGAATCTTGCTCTGTTGTCCAGGCCTCAAGCAATCCTCCCACCTTGGCCTCCCAAAGTGCTGGGATTACTGGCAGAAGCCACCAAACCTGGTCCAACTCTTTCAAGTGACAAAGTTGGTACTGAATCGCCCCAAAATAGCTTCAAGTGCATTTTCGAAGGGGCCTATTGTCACACCATGAGCTGAAAGTGTTCCAAGGGATTTGTGTGCTTATTTGAGATATGTCTGGCAAAAACGGACTTTTTTTTTTTTCATGGAAATTCAAGGATAAAATAAAATATATAAATTAAAAGCCAAGGATACAAGGCATGGAATAAGATGGATATTCTAGAGAAATCACATGACTAAATGACATCATAATAGAAATGGAAAACAAAATACAACAAAAATGTCTTGTGGTGGAAGAAGTGACCTGGAATATTAAAAGTCAGAACACTTAGAGGAGACCATATATGACTTAATTTTAATTATTGTTTTAAGTAGTGATGAATTTGGGGACTGTAATGGCTACATGAGCTCCAACTAGACACCTTTATAAGTGACAATTGTAAAATCTGGACACAATATCTTGAAGCAGCTACTAGAATTAAAAAAATTAATACAAATTCTTCTGTGGTGTCCATGTTCAGAAGAGGAGTTATATTTGCATTCACTCTTTCTAGCCTGGGAATAGGGACTGTTGGCAGTCATAGATGAGCAGAATCCCTTGTGTGAAAAAAAGCCCCAATTCTCTGCTCTGGGAAATCAAAATATCCAGTCATGACAACTCTGTTTTCTGAAATAGGGGGAGGGGAGTATCTAGAAGAGGAATATCTAGAGATGGCATCCTCAAATTTAATCTGCCTGCATCTGTGATAGACCTTGGAGTCATGTATGTACAGGGCAGATTCAAAGCAGTTTAGCTAAGGCAAAGGATCTCAGGTGAGGACTGAGTTGCTGTCCAAGACTAAGACAAAACAAAACTAACTAACTGAAAATCACTCATGGAAGAAGAGAGTATCCAGTCTCCATGGCTTAATATTCATGATGTCTATGATAAAATGCAGTCTTATGTGACATAAGAGAAGCATGAATAAAGAGCTTATTCTCAAAATTAAAAAGAAAGAAAGAAAGAGAAGCCATTTCTGCAATAGATGACTTAGACACTGAAATTAGGAAAGAAATTTAAAGTCACTATTTTGACTATACTCAATTATATAAAAGAAAATACTTCTTCACTTAATGAAAGATGGGAAATATGAGCAAAGAAATAATAATGATTAAAAAGATCAAATGTATCTTGATTTTTAAAAATGCAATAGTGAAAAAAAAAAACAGAAAACAAAATGACTAAATAGATTTAACAGCAGAATGGAGTCAGCAGAGGAACAAGTCAGTAAACCTGAAAATAGATAAAACAGAAATGCTGAAAAGTAAATAAACAGAGCCTCCAAATATTGTTAGATACTCAATAACCTAACATAAGTGTCATTGCTTGTCCATCAGGAAAAAGAGGGAAAGGCATAAATATATTTAAAATGTAATGGTCGAAATTTTCTAAAATTTGAATAAGGATTTATATTACAGATTTAATGAAGAATGCTTAAAATGAAAAATATCTAGGTAAGCATAACATTCTGTTTTAATTATTTATTTTATTCTTTCCTTAATTTCTTAATACTGCATATTACTGTTTAAAGTAAAACTGTAATCATTGTCTTGTAAACATTTATAACACATATAAATCTAATACACATGACAACAATAGCCTCAGTCATGACTGGGAATAAATTGACCTGCATGGTGCCTAGATTTCTGTATTTTATACAAAATGATAGTACATTAATTCTAAGTAGACAGCTGTCATAGTCTGTCCATCCTACTATAACTGGATGGCTTATAAATGACAACAATTTATTTCTCACAGTTCTGGAGCCTAGGAAGTTCCAGTTCAACATGTTGGCAGATTTGTTGTCTAGTAAAAGCCAACTTTACAATTCACAGAGAGCACGTTCTCACTGTGCCTTCATGTGGTGGAAAGGATAAGAGGTCTCTCTTGGCCTCTTTCATAACACTAATCCCATTCATGATGACTGCCCACATGTCCTAATCACCTCCCAAAGGCCCCACCTCCTAATACCATGACCTGGGGATTAAGATTTTATTGTATGAATTTGTGGGGGACACAAACATTCACTCTGCATCAACTGTGAAAATTAAGAATGTAGACTGTAATCTATTATACAACCAATAGGAAATTAACACAGAGAAGTATAGTTTAAAGCCAACTGAAAAATTAAAATTTAATTCTAAAATTTGTACAAACTAAGAAAAGCCAAGGAAGGAAAAACAAAAGCCAAATGGGAACAATTATGAAACAAATAATAAAATAATAGACCCCAATCCAATTACAATAAATTATATTAAATATTAATTAACTGAAAATCACAATGAAAATGTACAGACCTCATTTTTATCTAAATAAATCAGAAGAAGAATAGAAAATAAAGCATAAGTTAGAGACAAAAGAAAAAATCCAGAAATTGAGAACAGAAGAACAATAAAAATCAGTTATTAAAACCAAAGGATCATTGACCCTTGTCAGGGGTGCCAAGTTAATTCATTGTGGAATAGATAGTCTTTTCAACAAATGGTGATAGAAAATTGGCATTCATATGTAAAATAAGGAACCTCTACCTTTATCTTATCCATTACACAAAAATTGACAATCTTTAAATAAAAGATTATAGAATCAAAGTGCTAGAATATAAATTGTCAATGAGAAGACAGTGGAAAATATTTGTGACATTGTGTTAGACAAGATTTCTTGAAGAACATATATACAAACACACACAACAGAGGGAAAGAAATGGTTAAATGGACTTTATCCAAATTAAAATCTGTTATTCTTTGACAATTCACCATTTAAAAAAATAAAAGGCGCTGGGCGCGGTGGCTCGCGCCTGCAATCCCAGCACTTTGGGAGGCCGAGGCATGTGGATCACGAGGTCAGGAGTACAAGACCAGCCGGGCCAAGATAGTGAAACCCCTTTTCTTTTTTCTTTTTTTTTTTTTTTTTTTTTTGAGACGGAGTCTCAGACTCTGTCACCCAAGCTGGAGTGCAGTGGCACAATTTCGGCTCACTGCAAGCTCCACCTCCCAGTGACACCTCTTTTCTACTAAAAATGCAAAAAAATTAGCCAGACATAGTGGCAGGCACCTGTAATCCCAGCTACTCGGGAGGCTGAGGCAGAGAATTGCTTGAACTCAGGAGGTGGAGGTTGCAGTGAGCAGAGATCGTGCCACTGCACTCCAGCCTGGGTGACAGAGTGAGACTCTGTCTCAAAAATAAATAAATAAATAAATATATATATATATAAATAAATAAACAAACGGAAAGTCAAAGGCTAGGAACAAATGTTTTCAAAACTATATCTGACAAAGGATCGTTTCCAAAATATATAAACAATATTTATGATTCAGTAAGACAACTCAATTTAAAAATGGGTAAAAGTTTTGAATGTGACATTTGACAAAAGATATATGAAAGGCAAATAAGCATCAGAAGAGCTGCTTACCATCACTATTCATCATGGAAATGCATCTTAAAGTTACAATGGCATACCCATATTAATTATTAAAAATAGAAAGACATAATACCAAGTGCTGGTGAAGGTATGGAGGAAATTTATTCTCATACATTGCTGATAGAAACACAAAATGATACAGCCACACACATTAAAGTAGTCTGGCATTTAATCATACACTTACCATGTGATTCAACAATCTTATTCCTAGGTATCTACCTAAGAGAAATGAAGACATATACCTATAAAAAGCTGTATGTGAATATCCTTAAAACTATTACCTATAATAACTAACAACTAGAGACACAAATATCCATCAACTAGTGAATGATAAATAAATTTTTATATTTATATTATCATATACTAATCAGCAGTAAAAAAATCAAAGTACTAGTATGTAAACAACTTGTATGATCACAAAAGTATCAACCTATGTAAGGAAGCCAGAAGAATGATGAAAACACTCCACTTGTCCATATTTTTGATATTCTAGAAAAGAAAAAATTATAGGTACAGAAATAAATGTATCAGTTTTCTGGATCTGGGAGTTGGGATTGAGTACAAAATATAAAAGGTGTTGTTGTTTTTAATTTTCTTTTTGTGGGGTTCTAGAAATGTTTGATACTTTAACTGTGTTCATAGTTACATGATAATGTACAACTGCCAAAATGCGTCGGAATGTTAGCCTAGTGAATATTTTTGTATACAAATTGTATCAGAATAAACTATGGGGAACAATAAGCCATTTGCATGTACATAGTCTTGGTATTAAAGAAGCAAGCAATTGAGTTTCAATATAGATTTCTTTTTTCTGTTTTTGTTTTGTAGTCAAACAGCATATATTTAGTGAATACATTCAGGGGCATTTTATCATTTTAATTTCTGATCATTTTACCAATGGAAATTGTACTTTTAGTATTACTAGTATTTACATATTTATAAAAATTAATTTTAAATCATTTAAAGATGAAAACATTTTCCAGTAGATTTCAAATGTTCAGAACTTGAATTAAAATGTAATTAGCACTGAAAAGTTACTGTTTGTGTTACCCTATGGCAAATGCTTCCAAGTTGGTTACCCCTAATGACTAGAAGCGTTTAAAAAATATATTTTTATTCTCATTCAAAGTATTTCAGTCTTGTTGTTACATTATGGCTTTGTGTGTTTACAGAGTTTATTCTATATTGGTGAACCAGAAACCCAACTTTTTATCAAATCAGCTCTGAGTCTAGAAATAAAATTAGAAAACTCATAAAAGTAGAGATGTCAGGGCTCTTACCATTTTCCTAGCAGCAGGAAAATCATTTATTTAATGTATCATGGTCTAGTATTACAGATATTGAAATAGATGACAAAATTTATATTACAGATTCCATTTGGAGAAAATATAACTCAGACGTATGCTTTCCTGAAATTCACCATTTGGAATTTATCACAGTTAAATCACATATTTATGTATGCTACACACATAGAATAAAGACTAATTGCTAGGAATCTAAATTTGAAAACCCTATTATTTGGGTGTCATCTGCTAATATTTGGACCTCTTTATATTGACAAACCCAAAAGCAGCCCATTATAAAAATATGGAGAATTCATGCTAAAAACCATTTCACTTATTGCATCATCTTTCTTAACATGATTAATTAAAAGCATATCATTTTCCATGTAATTGTTTCAACAATTTCTTATCGTACTTGATTACAAAAGTTATTCCCTTCCACACCCTACCTCCCTCTATGTTTTTGTCATTTGATAAGTCAGGACCTCTTTTTGTAATATGAATTCTTAAGATGGAAGGACTGTTTTATTCTTTGACTTCTATTCTGAATATATCAAATATTTATATGACCTTATTAGACTAAATAAGGGTTATGGAGTATAGTGTCGCCAAAACAACAATTATTGAATAAAATGAATATTTTCATCCTCCAAACAGATATTTATATCATATCATATTTACTATAGAAAATTTTATTATAAAAAAGATGGGGTTCATCATCTTGGGTTTAAGTAGAAAAATGTTTTCAGCAGTCATCAATTTTTTCATGAATACACAAATCATGCTAAAACTTTCACATATTTGAAATCATCCCACAAGTCTCATACTTACTGATATTTTATTTATTTATTTATTTTTGAGACAGAGTCTCACTCTGTTTCCCAGGCTGGAGTGCAGTGGTGTGATCTTGGCTCACCGCAACCTCTGCCTCCCAGGTTCAAGCGATTTTCCTGCCTCAGCCTCCCAAGTAGCTGGGACTACAGGTGTGTGCCACCATGCCCGGCTAATTTTTTTTTTTTTTTTTTTTTTTTTTTAGTAGAGATGGGGTTTCACCATGTTAACCAGGATGGTGTCAATCTCCTGACCTCGTGATCCACCCACCTCGGCCTCCCAAAGAGCTGGGATTACAGGTGTGAGCCACTGCACCTGGTGCACTTACTGCTATTTTAAAACATTAGAAAACACATGGCTTTTCCTCAGAATTTCATAATCTTATTAAGGAAATAGCACTATATATGTGAAAATAATTATTTAATTATTAATGATAAATATGTCCTTGGGTAAATGAAACAAGAAAACAATCGAGATTGATGTTGGTTTTGAAATTACAAAAAACACAAGAGGTTCAAAATATAGGAAGACCCTCTTAAGGTTAGACTATTCCACAAGAATTTTATAAATTATATCATCAAAAACAGATTAATAACTAAAATATTAGAATATCCTTCAGGAAATATGGATTTGATTAAGGAGGCAATGGAAAATAATTGAATTTAATAATGATGAGAGCCAAACTATGGAGCAGGATTTCAGAGCACAAAATGTCCAAAACAGGCCAGGAAGACTGACAATAAAGGAAGATAAATAGAGCTAATGTGAGACACTATTGCAGGGTGCTGAATTACCCTGATTTAAAGTTGGGGCCAAGAGAACAACAAAGATTTGGAGTAGCAGTGATCATACTAGGCCTTCTAAAAGATGGAAATATTGATACTGCTTAACCAGCAAATCCCTGCCCACCCTCTACCTCCAGACTATATTTAAGAAGATTGAGAAGGCAAGATACAGAATAAAATCTTGGGGACAAGAGACTACGGAGTACAACAACAGAGGGGTTAAGATAATGATTGAACTATTTTCCATATGCGGTAGCTGGGCGTTAGAAGCCCCCACAAAGGCCTTCTGAAGAACAGACATGAACTTTTCCAGAGCTAGCAACTAGACACCTACCACCAGGGAGCATCTACGCCCTGAGAAGCTGGCCAGAGAAGCCATGAAACAGCAGGGAAACAATTACAACTGAGGGAAGGAAAGTAAGGAAGTATTTTTCTTTCCTCCTCCCCCACTCCCCTTCCTCATGTAATCAGAGCAATTACATGGAGGTGGGCAGGAGGCATCTCAGGACCAGACCATGTTCATGTTTTCTTTATTTTTCTACCTGCTAGAATGGGAGGAGAACAGAATAAACAGACAGCTTCAGATCCCTGGAGCTGCAGATGTGAACAGTGATGGTGAAGAGAGGCTGTCTGAATTTGAATTTGTTTTACAGTTCTAAACTGGATTTTTAAAAGTGTTTAGGAAGTTGTAAAATTCATCCAATATATTAATCAGGATACCTTCTAACTAGCAGAGAAGAGTGATTTGATTTAATCATATGGGAGAAAAAATTAATATTGTCTCACACCAAGTTTATAATATGCTAATATTATAGTTAATATTATAATTAATTAATTATATGAATTAATCTGAGGGAAACAAATCCAGATAAATGACTGGATTTTGGACCTAAAAGAGAGCAAAACTAAAACCTGCATGCAGCTTATCATTCTGATAGTCTTTAAGATTGTATTGCTATAAAACATTTAGAGAGTTAAGTGGGAATGTTGCTAGTTCAATTTTATTTAAGTTTGTGAACTTCAAGAAGTGGTGTTATATAAGCAACAAGAAATACACAACTCAAGCCAGAGAGCTCTTGGCTGGAGATCTAGTTCCCATAGCTAAGAATCTAATTGAAACCTTAGGAGGGATGAGTTGTGTGAAGTAAGACAAAGAGAATGATAAACGAAGCGATAAATCTTCCATATTCAGGAGGTTGTAAAAAAAGAGAGGTGGGAAAGTATATTATCACAGACTGCAAGAAGTGTTAAATATTAGAAATTCAGGTGTCTGCAAATTTGGAAGTGCAGTAAAAGTCAAGGAGGAGGATGAATGCTGGATTTCAGCATCTTCAAGAGCAGATTCATTTCATGAATGAGACTAGAGACCATTGACAATTTGATGACAGGTGAGGACATTCAGTGACTTCATCAAGGAGGTTGACTCTGAAAGCACAGAGAATCAACAAGTGATGTTTTGAAGGGACACAGGAATCAGGACAGATGATGTGTGGAAAGAAATTAATGAAAGAAACAAACTGGCAATAGCCAGTATAGCAAGGGAGTAGAGAAGTCATCAGTGAGAGGGTAGGGAGGCTGGTCATTGAAAGAAGCCAAGTGGTAGCTTCAGGATATGAATTTTCAGTGTTCAGAATTTTCTCTCTTATAGGACTTTTATTCACTAACATTGAAAAAGGAAAGATATGAATAGATAGTATGGCTAATCTAGATGTGGACATTAATTGGATTATTTTGGAGGGACAGAAAATGGAAAGGATACTTACCATATAGTAAATAGGATAGTTTTGAAATAATTGCTTCTAGTACCCTATCAGGAAGGTAAATATAGTTACTGATATTGTTCTGAACTATATATTTTACCACAGTAGGGAGGAGAAACTATTTAGGAAGATAAACTCTATTATGTCATTCTGCATTACAATCATTACAGCTATTCGTGCAATCAAAGATGAAGGAGTCTAAAAACATCAAATGGAAGCTCATATTCTAACTCAAGTGGAAGTAGTTAAGAATTTAAAGAGATTGATATCCCTTTGAAAATGAGAGGTGAAAGCTAAGGACCAAAACGTTTTCTGAAATCATGAATTATTTTGTGTAGTCACAGTGATGATGATCATGTTTTTAAGACATTTATGCAGGGTAGAAATTATACTTTGAAACTACTGTATATTATTTAAGCCATAGATGATCCAGGGTTATAAAAGAGAGAAAATCAGCAATATGGTCTTGTGATGAAATATTCTATCATTGGATGCTGGCTTTCACTTTGAAATGTGATCTATGAAAGATCATCTTCTATTTTCATGACCTCATCCAATCTTAAAAGTAAACATTATGAGCTTAGTTACTAAGCTCTTGCACAAAATGTTATAGGACACATAAAATAAATTATTGTTAAACATTTTGTACAAGCCAAAGGTCTAATGTAACTGAGGACGGAAGAAAAATCCTTGAATAGAAAGCTTGCCAATGTTATTTTACAAATATTTGACTCAAAAGTTTGCATTAGACCTTTGAAAATGAAGAACAGGAAGTCTAGCAATTAGAAACAAATCTCCTTTGAAGGATCTTAACATGTAAGCATTTATAACTCCTTGTATTATATTAAAATGCTTTTCTATTTGTTAAAAACCATAATGAGTGATTGCATTGTAAACCGTATCATTATCTTGTAAGTGTTCAGTGTTTAGGCAGACTGCAGTTTGCTGTAGATTCAAATAATAGTCAAAGCAGCAAAGACAAAAAATATGACTATTTTCTCTATTTGATGATTTTGAAATACTGGCAGTGGCTTTGATTTTGGGAATATGAACAATAATTGTGAATATTTTTAATATATCAACATAATAACAAATATGAATATATGAATAATGTCTTTTGAAAACTTTATTATAAGTCAATAGTCCTTTCCCTTTTAAAAGAGTATATTTCTTTTCTAGAAACATTTAGCTAGCATAAAGCTTTTTAGTAGTCTACTGCTTTGCTTCAACCAAAAACAAAACAGAACAAAACAATTTAAAAAACTGTTGTTAAACCATTGTTTATCCTCCTCCCCTTCACATTTTTTACCTTCGTCTTTTTAATAATCTGAATTGCGCTAATTTTTTACCCATATGCACAGATTTTTCAATGTTTTGAAAGTAGCTTTTGTACCACAAGGGAGAAACATGTCACAGAATGGCAAAGTAGAATCAGGCAAATAGATTGAAAGAAAAACTGATGATGAAAAAAGAAGGCCCAACCAATAACAACTGTATAATATATAAATTATCCTTATTCTTTTGATGTGGGTTTTAAAATTTGGAATTATTTATAAAATTTGGAAATGTCCTTTTTTAATCATTAAAGCACCCTATAAAATTAAATGCTAAAGACCTAAGTTATAAATGACAGTCTACATTCTTTAAAAAAAAAAAAAAAGTTTATGTTACAGTGGAAAGAGATGTCTATATAAGTGTTAACCATCTTACCCTGTTCACCATTTTATAGATTTTGAAAGAATACCAGCTGGAACAAACATTAACAATTTGGCATCAGACTTATACTTCTTATGGTTAACAATCCAAACTTGTAATATAACTCAATTACAGCCACTTCAAAGTAACATTTAGATAATATAATCATGTTTTGTGAGAATGTTTTTTTCTTAATCGACAAGTTGGTACTAATACTATTTATATACCATGTTAATGTTTCAAAAAGCAGAATTTGTACTAAAACTATTCAATGATTTTTTTATGTCAATGCTATAAACACTTTTAGTTATTCAAAATTTGTACTTGGCCATTCTTTCAGTTCTTTAGTCACTCATATTCCTTAACAAATTATTCCTAATATATTCCAGTAATTCAAAGAGTAAAGGTACAATTTTAAGGGTCACTAATACCTTTGTTATAGTTTTTCTATCATTAGTGAACAATGCCATTCAGATAAAATGCCGTTGGTCCTGAGAAGGAGTAAACAATATATCAGGCCACCTCTATCTTTTTTAAAAATTTGTTTCCTTTTTTATAGAGACAGAGTCTCGCTCTGTCACCCAGGCTGGAGTGCATTGGCACGATCCAGGCCCACTGCAGCCTCTATCTCCCAGGATCTATCAAACCTCCCACTTCAGCCTCCCGAGTAGCTGGTACTACAGGCAAGCATCACCACAACCAGCTAATTTTTGTATTTTTGTAAAAACGAGATTTCAAGCATGTTGCTCAGGCTGGTCCTGGGCTCAAGTGATCCAACCGCCTCGGCCTCCCAAAGTGCTGGGATTACAGGCGTGAGCCACTGTGCCCAGCCCCACTTCTAGCTTTCTTGGAGCATCATGAACTAAGATTCCCTTCAGTCCTCATCTTGAAGAAATGCAACCCCTGCAGGAAAATTCTGATGAGAAAGTCTGAAAAGCAGTAAGTTAAGCACAGAGCGTCTGATATAAGTGTGCTGATTCCAATGCACAAAGTGGTTTTGGCATCCAGGCATTTCAGTCCAGGAAAGAGGATAAGGAAAGTGGAGATGAGAGGCATTTGAAACAGACTTCCCAACTGTCCATTTTATCAAAGTCTGTTCAAATTTCATTTTGCTGTGGTGTAAATAAATAAATTGGGGCATCCTTTTAAAATTTATCATATTTATGGATAATATTAAATATCAAATAGTGTATTCATGATCCAAAATTAATTGGAGCATTCTAATTTGGATATTTTGCTGGTTTCTAAAAAAAAGAAATTGGTGATTGACATAAAACATCCATATATTTTTAATTATTAGTAATTGGAGAAAAATGTCTCTTTTAAATTTAATCAATGTTTATTAATCATCTAATAATAGGTTCTTGATATATTCATTTGTTGAGATAATCAAATCTACTTTGAATTCTTCCGCTTAATCTTAAAAATACTGAATTCAAGCATATCTTTTTCATTAAACTATGAAAAACTAAGCTCATCATATGTTTATTAATAGGACAATCACTAAAGGAAATTAAAGAAAATATTGAATGATTTTCTGCTAAGATGCTAAAGTAGATCCTTTATATTTATAGACTGTGGTTCTACAGGTATTCTGAATTATAATATGACTTTTTGGCATAACAGTAAAATTATATTTGTCAGATTCTCTTGTTATTTTTGCTGTAGTAGGAGTGTGACATTTTGCCATTTCTTTTAATTTGAAAGATCTTTAAAGTCTATTCTACAGTAAGGAAGGGGATGATATCTGACTTATATTCATGTGTCATCATATTTTCTTATTCTTTTTTATTGGTATATAATAGCTGTACATATTTTAGGGGTAGATGTGATATTTTGACACATGTATACAATATGTGATGATAAAATCAGGGTAACTGGGATATGCATCACCTCAAACGTGTCTTTTCTTTGTGTTGGGAACATTTCAATTATTTTCTTCTAGCCATTTTTGAAATATACAATAAATTATAGCTAACTATAGTCTCCCTGCTATATTATTGAATACTAGCTTAATCCTTCTATCTAACTGGTTTTTTTACCTGGTCCCCAACTTTTCTTCACCCCTCTCCTTCCTCCACCCTTCCCAGCCTCTAGTAACTACCACTCTACCATTTACCACCCTGAGATCCACTTTTTCAGTTTCCACATCTGATTGAGAACATGCGGTTTCTGTGTTTCTGTGCCAGGCTTCCTTCACTTAACATAATGATCTCCAGTTTCATCCATGTTGCTGCAAATAACAGAAATTTATTCTTTCTTTGTGACTGAAAAATATTTCATTTTATAAATGCACCACATTTTCTTTACCCATTCATCTATCGATGGACGCTTAGGTTATTCACATGATTATTGTGAATAGTGCTGCAATAAACATGTGGGTGCAGGTATCTCTTTGATGTACTGATTTCCTTTCTTTTGGGTAAATACTCAGCAGAGGGATTGCTGGATCATATGGTAGTTCTATTTTTCCCTACGTTTTCCCGATCTTCTGATCAGAAACCATGAATTGGTACAAAGTAAGGTTCAGAAGTATAGTAAAGTAGCTGTTGGGGAACCAGATGCATTTTCTTAGGTGGAACTGGAACTGCTCAGTTGCATAAAGAAGAGAAAGAAAAGTGTAATTAATCACAGCATCTCAGCTAAATACTGGAAAGAGGCATTTATGGCTGGGCCTGATCCATGGATAGTAGAATAATCTTGTAAACATGTATTGCAATTATTTTCATAGCATAGTAAGTGGCTGTGTCTTGTAGATATGGCAGTGGGCTGTAATGCAAAACTATATGAATATTATTGCCACCCACAGCTGGATTCCCTTTGTTTTACAAATGTGTTTTGACACTTATGGCTAAAATGGTTACACAAGTAATAAATGACACACTAAACAATTTTTATTCTAATGAGCATTTCTTCAGAAATATTCAAAGCAAATCATTTTTCATATAAGTCTATATTTGTTTTTAATAATCAGAACAAAGGGTAAAAACTGCACATTACAGGAAAAGGATAGGAGAAAATGTTAAATTATATCAAAGGAAATAGATGAACTTTACTTTCCACACACATATTAGCTGTTGCTATCGTTGAAACAGTGTCTTTTCAGAGAATAGGTGGTAGTGAAAACTTTACATTTCTAGTTTATATGATTCAACTAATGAAGTACTACATATTATGTTTGAAAAAAGTATGGATTTAGCATAATAAAAAAGTTAATGATGAGATACATACCCTCATCAACACTTTCTTTTCAAAACAATACTCAGGAATTATATTCCTGAATAAATGGCTCAGCTCTTTTTTAACTGAAAAAATCCAAAATTGAAACGTAAAAATGCATTTTAACTAAAGCTACTGGAGTTATTAACACGGTTAAAAGTCTCAATTCTGGATTATTTCTCTTGCTATTGTTATAAAGGATATAAAATGAAATGGAAATGTCAGAACAAAAGGAAATAAAACACTAACAAAATCATCAGAACACTATAGAGCAGAGGACTGTAAAGGTCCCCCACACACGACATAGGAGTATAGAGGTAAATAATAAAACACCCCTAGCTGTGGCTAGTTGGGATGTTTGCCCAGGAAAGTTCCCTTTGGGGTTTTATAATAACTACCTGTGAAATATCTACTTAAAAAGAAAGAGACCTATATTTCCACTGGTTGACAGTGGTTATCCCAATAAGAAAGTGGTTATTTTCAACAAGAAAGGAAAAACAAAACCGACTTCAGTGCATTTACACGTTAAAATGTAATATACTGAAAATTTATTTAATATTAAAGGGAAAATGTACTTTTTTTTTTTTTTTTTTTTGAGATGGAGCCTCGTTCTGTCACGCAGGTTGGAGTGCAGTGGTGTGATCTCGGCTCACTGCAACCTCCACCTCATGGGTTCAAGCTATCCTCCTGCCTCAGCCTGGGATTATAGACGCGCGCTACCACGCCCAATTTTTGTGTTTTTAGTAGAGAGGGGATTTCACCATGTTGGCCAGGCTGGTCTCAAACTCCCGACCTCAGGCAATCTGCCTGCCTTGTCCTCCCTAATTGCTGGGATTACAGGCATAAACCACCACGCCCGGCCAAAAATGTACATATTTATGAATAAAATCACACTTAATATATTAACTTCCAGAAAAGTAAAAATGATAATAAAAACTATGAATAATGATTATAGAGACTTAGGACAAACTATGAATAATGATTTTAGAGACTTAGGACAAATTTTTGATCCAATATTTTGGAGTGTTTTTTTTACATGGTTTGATAGGATCTTTTATTTTAAGCTGGTAATCTGAAAACTGGGCTTACTCAGAAGAATCATTTTCAGTTATATTTAATATTTTGCTGTAATAGATATCAGTTTATATATAAATATTTCTGTATTTTTCTGGACATGTATATATACAAAAGTTATTTGTTATAAAGGGAATATGGACAGGATATCAATACAGAGTTTTAAAGTTCCAAAAAATTAAAAACATGGGATATAACTTATAATTGAATTGTTTTAAAATAAATTTTCTCTACAAATGTATGTTCATGTATCTTCTTACCCTTTACTGTAATTTATTGAATGGCATAGCATCATTTTATGTAATTAATAAGCATTGGAAGACAAGAGACTCCAGCTTTACTTCTGCCAGGCATTACCTAGAATTTCTAATTAGGCCTATGTAAATAAATGCATGGATGTATACATATTGTCTGTAGTTAATCCCTTCTGATTGCCCTCATTAATTATATGCCTTCTTGGAATAACTGAGGATGATGCTTCCTGTACGTAGGGGTTGAATGCAACCTCAGAAATGTTCTGAACCTCTCTCTGACTATATGATACTAAAAATACTAAAGGGAGTGATAGTGATTCTAAATAAAATATTTTTTATCTTTTAGTTTTGATCTTAATTTGTAAATAATCATCACAATGAAAACTGGATTATCTGACACTCAAGTGCTAGCAAATAACATTTTTCACTACACTGTTTTCCTAAATGTATTATTTTAGTATTTCTGCATATGTACCATAAGAATTTGTTAAAACGTTTGTGAATAAAGTATTGTCAAAACAAAAAAGCATTTACATGTAGTATTTCATTTTTTGCTAGTTTAGTGTCATAAAAAGTAACAGGTAAATTATTTTTTCACAGCTGAAATTTTAAGGGTCAGAAAGCCTCATTTGTCACAGATTATTGAGGAGAGGCGCTGTGAGCCTCAGTCTCTGCTTTTTCCCAACACTTGGACTTCTGACTTTTCACATAACTTTTATATCTGTAAACACCTTAATTCTTGAAACCCAATGTTTATATTGTAACTGATGAATAAAATAGTGAATTGTAGGGAGAAATACATATGCAAAGGAAATGAAGATTTTCTTCTTTTTAGAAAATTATTACCATTTTTAGAACATAAATATGCTGAACAAAGAAATATATTTGAAGAGGCATTAACAAGCACTATCATAAGCATTTCTTATTCATATTCTACATTTGAGATATCATTCTTTTTGAATAAAAATTAATTATTGATTATAGTTACATTATAGATTCGTCGAGATAGATATGATATTGTGATACATGTATACAATGTTTAACATATAAACTACTTAGTTTTGGGATCTAAAATATCTAGAAAAGAGATACTGAAAAAAAGCAAATACTTTGCAGATTTAGTTGTATTTTTTGTTTCCTCCACTTTGTATAGAAGCTGCCATATTTTTTGTTATAATCACAATATATGTCATGACATAGTGAAAAGGCTTTCATAGCTTCATGTTGGAAATGCTATTTGTGGAAAATAGTAACTTCAAAGGCTTATATGATTTATTCCAATGCATTTCCAGCATTCATTTTCCTTGAATGATGAAAGTATCAAAAAAGTAGGTGCGTTCAGACATAAGTCTGACATGTACTCTGACTTTTATCTCATTAAATCTTTGCTATGTTTGTACAACTGGCTTCCTTTAATATTTCAGACCCAGAACTTAAGCCCCAAGTCAAAGTTTGAAGTGAGTTAATCTATTCAGCACTTCTTCATATGTATTTTGAATGCATTTCTATTTCCAGACTTCTTACTTGAACATTACTTTAGGGGAAAAAGTTTCATTTTTATTTTAAAATGCAGGAAATTATAATGTGTTCTGGATTTACAATTCTGTTTCTCATTTTCTTGGTGTAAAGGCACTTTGTTATTGACCCAGGGGCAGCTATATAGTCTCTCTATATCCTGACCCTTTCAGAATCTCCAAAAGAACCCTCCACTAAAGCTTGGGTAAAGAAATAGAAGAAAATCACCTTTCTGCACCACACATGCAGGGAGAGTTTAGGGATGTCAGTAATGGTATTGATGAAGACAGATGATGAATGTGGGAAGTGAGAAAAAATAAACACAACAGAATTTCTACCCCATGTATCTCTTCAGAGCCATCGGGGTTTTTACATTTTTATGATTTACATTTCTGGCTCAAACTTCCCAGGATGAGTCTGTCACTCTTAGAACCATAGAAGTAATTTCCTAAGCGTGATTATGTGAATAATTTAGTTGCAAATTCTTCAGATATTAAAAGAGTGGGCATATATGTTTCACCCGTATTCCAGACATATCCATTGTCCCTTTCCAAAAACCAGAGTGTGGGGTTCCAGAAGCAAACAAAAAAAAAAAATTAAGGAATGTGAGCTCGGCAGGTTGCTCCCTGCTGACTTAAATATTCTGCTAATTTACCAAGGATTTGAACAGAACTTTCAGATACAGTTAAGGCTCCATAAGAAGCCTTTGAATAGAACCCTCATCTTAATAAAACTGAGTAAATCAGATGAGTTTCATGTTAGCTCAGGACCATTTATCAGCTTGAAGAGTGTTAATATTTCATGTAGGTCTAGCAATGACACCTAAGCAAAGTTGGGTTTGGAGACAGTGAAACAGCTACTACTTATTTCTCTTCCAAAATATTACTAATCACCCCTCCCCACTTCCACTAACAAACAGCTTTCTATCTGGAGCAAACTCATGTTTTCTTCATTTTAAGATTGATGAAAGGTCTGGGAGTCCCAAAACTATTTCTGGGGCTTTCATATTTCTAAGTTAACTAGCATTTTTTATTTTTTTATTGAACTTACAAATTATAATCAGAAGGCTGCTTATACACTTAGATGTAGAAACAACCAATACAAGTGGAATTACTGGCATGGTTTTAATATATTAATGACATTATATCCCGATAGTCAACTATATTCATAATAGAGACACACCTACCACCTGACAGAAGAGTTGACACCTTCTCAGAGAATACTTGCCCAAGCCCTGTCAATATTTGTTTCTATGATAGCTATTTTTTGTAACACCAAAAGCATCCAAACATTTTTTAATGGCAGGAATGTGTTATTTCTTAACATATGTAACAACTTCTGTCAAGCCATAGAACAGTACTCATTGCCTGGGATTCACTGATCTCTTTAAAATCACATGTACCAAATCACATTTGACTCCTTCAATTGTATTGTATGCCCATTGTAAAATCTATCTCATACAATAATTTAAGGTATTATGTATTTTCATCTGTGTCATGTCTAAAATGTCATGACTGGCATGTATCTTTCTAATATTATTTAGTAATTAGAAATAATAGGATACCAATGTATGAAAACTGATGAGTCATGCTTTCAAGCTTTCATGTCTATTTTTTAAAGTCTTTTTAGTTACAAATTGACAACAATTTGTAATTAATAAATTATGTACCAGTAATCAAAGCCAATATCTCATTCGGAGCAGAAAAGAATTACTATGATTTTATCAATACCAGATCACCAAAGTAAATACTTATTGAGTATGTGTCGACCATGTTTTTGTTTTGCTTTTAGGAGAAACATACAAAGTGTATTGATCAATTAACACACATGTACATGCACATAATTATCTGTCTCTTCTATCCCTCTATCTACCTTGTACCTATGCAGTGTGGGTAGATAGAGGGATGGAAGAGACAGGTAGATACATACATGCATATCTATACACAGTATACGTTAGCACACAATCACACGTATACTTAGCTTATAAAGAGCACAAGACATTATGCCATAGGTGACATTATTATTACTCTAGTCAATGAAACATATGAAAAGATTATTGTATCTTCAATTGTATTCTAGGGAAAAGCTGCAGAAATTTACAGCCAAAACAAAGCTATGAAATTCATCAATTGATTGTCAAATATTCTGAGAACAATTCTTATTGCCAATTATTTCTTCAATTTCGAATTTTCTTAAATTGATGGTGCTCTCATTTTCAAAGGAGCTTTAAGATACTCCTGACAAGTTGTTTTTAAAGGACATCTTAACTGCTGTTACTAATTCACCTAATGCAATCCTTCATTTAAAAAAAGTCCTGCTGGTTTGTCTTAAAAAATAAATCTTTCTAAAGTTTCCAAACTCTATATTTGCTTAGAGAACACAAAGGAGAAATAAAATAAAATATATATTATGTTACGATTATTTTTCTTCAAAGAAAAGCTGAGTTAAAATTCTGCATCATTGTTATGGTTGTCCAAAAGCTCCTAATTTTGTAATTATTTAATATTTACTATCCCTGCCATTAATTTGGCTATAACAGAAATTATAGTTTCATAGTGTGCGTGTGTGTGTGTGTGTGTGGTGTGTGGTGTATGTGTGTGTGTCTTATGTGAAAAGAATTTTGTGTGGCATATTTATTTACGCTGGTTTTTCTTTTGTTTCCTTTCATGGGGCTGGGCCAATAAGTTTCTTAATGATGAATTTAAGAAATTCCCATTTCTAAGTAAAAGGTAGTTAGGCTAATACGCTGCCCTTCCCTTACTGATAACATATCTAATAATAAGAATATCCATTTTAAATTCAATTACAGCTAACTTTGTGATAAACATATGGTATATTTTTATAAAAATAATTCGTCATTTATAACAACCTCCAGAAAGTGAATCATTGCTACTATAACTTGATAACAATGTATTTCACCTTTTAAAAATGCATGCTGCACAATCTGGTGCTAATAAAAACATTATCACTAAATGTACTGGGTAAGGGATTCATGAAATAGTGACACATTTTTATTTATTGTGTGGGGTTTTTTTTTACATTGCTCCTTTTAAACTGATGCATTAGCTGAGTTATATATTCAATTATTCATTCTGAGTTTTTCTCTGAATTCTCTTTTTTGGAATACTGCAGAATAATTTGAGGTAGTTTAAGGGACTAACTACACCTCCTTCTGCCTATTCTCAGACTGGGACCATGGAAACAAACTCAAAAGAATTGTTTATTTAACATTGTTTTTATAACTTTAGTATTTATTTTCCTGATTTGAAATTTATTTTTATTAACTGCTGATTACATTACACCTTACTATTTAATATAGACCTCCTTTTAAATGCTAATAAATAATATGCTTTGTTTTATATTTATCGAGATGAATGATAAAACCACATTCAATGTTTTCTTATTCTTTATGGTCTCAAGATACATAATTGTATTTACTTACTCCAAAACCCCAAATTACTTCATTGCTAAAATTATATAAATTGTTGTGTAAAAATCTCTAAGACCAAAAAGCATAAAAAGCCAAGAGAAATTACCACAAATATAAACAATATTTATATAGAGAGAGGATAGGAAGGAAGTAGAGAGAATGTAGGTCAACTACTAAATAAATATGGAGAAACACCAAGTTCAAAATATTGATAGAAACAGCCTTTAAAGCAGTTTTGTTCCGTTTGTTTTGTTTCCATTTATGGACAGTTCTTCATAATAATTCTTTTTCTTGACTACTGGTTAGAGACAGGGTTGACCTGCAGTTTTAAAGAATGTACTGTGGCACTGGGTCAGTGAAATATGCCTGTTATGGTGTTGCTGACTATAGAAGAGGCTGAGTTTCACTTCAACACCATAACCACTGAGCTGGGTTTCTGTTGACCCTGACTTTTTTTTTTTTTTTTGAGACAGAGTCTCGCTTTGTCACCTAGGCTGGATTGCAGTGGCATGATCTTGGCTCACTGCAAGCTCAGCCTCCTGGGTTCACACCATTCTGCTGTCTCAGCCTCCAGAGTAGCTGGAACTAAATACTACAGGCACCTGCCACCACTCCTGGCTAATTTTGTTGTTGTTGTTGTTGTTGTTGTATTTTTAGTAGAGATGGGGTTTCACCATGTTAGCCAGGATGGTCTCGGTCTCCTGACCTTGTGATCCACCCACCTCGGCCTCCCAAAGTGCTGGGATTACAGGCATGGACTCTGACATTTTTTAAAAAGGCTTACTGGAATTATATCTCAGTAGCCATTTGCAACTCTTCTCCTTTTAGCTACCAGGACAGTATTAGGTCTTGTTTGCTTTGTGTGTGTGTGTGTGTGTGTGTGTGTGTGTGTGTGTGTGTGTGTGTGTGTGTTTTAAGTTCTTCTTGCTCTTGCTTTTATAAAATTTTCAAAAATAACAATAACTTAAGAATTAGCTTTTTCAAATTTACTTTAATGAATGCTTATCCAGTTTATCCAATCACAGAAACCGGATATTACTATAAGGTACTTGAAGAAGTTTATTTAATTAGGATTTTTTTCTAAAGTAAATACAACAAAATTATTGGTTGAAAATAACTCTTACTTACTGAATATATCTGAGCCAGAAATGATTGTAGATGCTCAGGATGTAGCAGTAGAATAAAGAGGCAAAGTGGTCCCTGCTCTGGCCTCCGGGAATAAAAGAACTAAACACATAAATTGGTTTAAAAAATACACCACACACATACACACACACACACACACACACACACACACACACACACACACACAGAGTTTGTCCATTGGTGATGACTACTATAAAAAATAAATAAATCAGGGAAGGAACATAAAGATTTCCAATGGACCAGAGGAGTAACTACAGTTTCACAGGAGCATGAGAGATTTGCTAAAAAAGTGACATTTGTGCAAAAACGTTATGAGGTGAGGGAGACAGTTAGAGGGAAAATGCGAAAACTTTGTGGTGGGAGAGTGCTTGACACATTCAAGGAAGAGCAATGAGACCTGGGTGGAATGATGGACTATTTAGAGTATTTATATAAAAGGGATAAGATCATGTAGAGACTTTTGGGCCACACAGCACATTGTGATATAATTATCTATGTAGCTGCCCTTTTTTTTTTTTTGACTCTGAGTTCTGGAAAAGCACGATCAGGTGCTATTCATCTTTGAGTCACCAAAGCATAGCACATGCCTCTCACAGGGAAGATATTCTGTTGGCTTGAAGTGAGATTTGGATCTCAAAACGTCCAATTCTCCTTGTTCATCAGAACATGACTAGAAGACGGAGTGGCACCCATCTCTACAGACTCTGGTTTATTGGATGGGGCCACTGTATAAATTTCCTGTGGCTGTCGTAGCAACTATAACAAATTAGGTGGCTTGTAACAAGAAGTCAGGTTGCACCCACACCTGGGAGGAGACGATTACACAAAAGAATGAACACCAGGAGGTGGAAATAATGAGCTCCACTTGTAGTCTCTCCAGCACACATTGTATCTTAGAAGCTGGAAAGCTCCGTGGGCACTTATCCCAGCCTACTGGGTTAGGGATGTTTTCCTAGAAGACACCAAAGATATGTGAATGAAATGCAGCGAGAAAACTAAGATTTAGCTAAGCAAAAGAAAAACAGGGCAGAGAAGAAAGCTGGAGCAAATGTATTGACGCGCAAACAGGAGCATGTGCATAGAGCTCCTGGTAAAGGGTGAACAGGGGCTCAGGCAGAAGCCAGGAATCAGGGACTGGAGAGCCAGAGAGGATGTTCAAGAACTCAAATGCCTAGAAGGATTTTACCTAAGGATGTCGCAGTGCCTGAGATATGCTTTTTAGATAGAAATTCTGATTAAAATATGAAAAGGGATTCCTTTGTAAAAACTAGAGGCAATAACACCAGTTAGGAGGATAATTCAGTGATCCAGTCAAACTTAATGGCCTGAATTAAGACAAGGGAAGTAGAAACCAGGAAGGAGAAGAGAGTGGAAAAACCTCAGGGAACCGTAAGAACAAATCAAAGAGTGGTGATTCATTACACTTAGAGTTTGGGAAAAAACTAGGTGTCTAAGACATCCCGCTCAGATTTTTGGCTTGTATACAGAATGAATTAAAAAGGCAACCTTACTTAGACTTTGAATAATTTTTATTTTGATATGTTTCATTTATACCATTTTAAGTGACTGCATATCCATTTTAGAATTGTTTTCTGGGATTATGATGAGGGAAAAATCCCTTTTCTAACAATCTTTAACTTGAAGCTTCAGTTGTCAACACAGAAAACACTTATTTTAAAAATTAATGTGAAAGAAGCATTTTGTTTTTCTTTGTATTGATGATAATAAGTAACTAGGGGAAAAACTGAGCTATTTTTACTTAAAAAGAAAAATTTCTTATAGAGAGGTGATCATAATAATTAGATGAACAGAAATATTAAAGTACTTCTTATATAGTTTTTATAAAATATACTTCCAGCATTTATGTGGCCAAAGATACTTTATAAAGATTCATTATTTAAATTTTCAAATTTTAATTATGAGGCATCTGAAAGTTTACAAAGATATTATCACTGACACACACGTGCACATAAGTAAGATTAAATAGATGTTAACCGTATGCCTTATTTACTTCACATCATTCCTTTATCAAAAGACATAAAACATTACATTTATCTCAACCTTCTCCTCCCTCCTCAATTCCTCAATTAAATTATATGCTTAAATTGCTACAAATAATACCTACTTATTTTTATATACTTTTATCAAACATATTTATTTCATCAGTTATCTGTATTGCAGTTTCAATTTTCAAATGACAAATAGTAGGATGATGTACTTGTTATTTGGCAATGCAAGTTTTCACCGAACATATATGTATATTTCTTTTACATTTCCATGTTGTTTCATGTAGATTCCAATTCAGAAGGCTATTGTATGTGCTCTCCACATTAATTTATTCATTAGGTACAGAAAACTTGTCCTTTCTACTGTTTTTCTAATGTGTCTTTGTGCATGTCTCGTTGTGTATTAATATGTTAGAATTCCAACTGCTACTTATGGAATTTTTAGATTTTGGGGTATGTACACCTTCAACTTTGCTAGGAATCCAGAACACATTCCCTGGCTTCCATGAATATAAATGAGTTCCCATCTCCCGTCTCTTCACTAACATTTGTTACTAAAAAAACTTACAATAAAAGCATTACTATCTGATGGATATGCAAGATATCATTATCTTCATAATTTGTATTTACTTTGCAACACATTACTCCAAACATTATTTAATGCACTTCTTGTCCTTTTGGTTTCTAACTCTGTAAATTTCATGTCTGTATCTTTGCTTATATTTCTGTTGAGATATATGTTTTCCTTCCTGATTAGCAAGTTATTTTTATTTTCTGGATACTAACTGTTCGTTAGTTTTAGCTTTTACACATAGTTTTTACTTTTTCGTATGTTTAATTTTTGTTTATGACATTTTGATATTTTTAATCCCCCCTGAAAGATCTCCTTTGTTGATGTTGTTAAAATGGTCCTCATATTTCTTTTAGAATGTTTAGTCTATTTTAAACTATAAGTAATTTTTATTTTCTGTTGAGTGTTAAGGGGTCGTGATTTTTTTCTTTATACATAAGGAACAGCTACCTGCTTCAGCACAACTCATGAAACAGTGCTGACATTCCCACTGAAATAGGAAAAGTGTCTAGTATTTTCATTCTGTTCCATTAAGAAAATTCCATGTTGTTTTAAGATCATAAGTTTATAATAATGTGTTCTAACTGGTAAGATGCCTTCTTCAATGTATCTCAATTATTTGAAATTCTCTTGGGTATTGTAGATGTTTCACTTTTATTTTTATGTTTTTAGAAGAAGAATCAGCTTGTTACATTTTAACAATAATATTCTGTAGATTGAGGTTGGAATTGTTTTGAATTTAAAATTTCCCTGCCTTTACAGAACCGAGTCTATGATTGAAAATGCTATAGATTTTGTATTTTTCAATATCACTTTACTATTATCTGATATACTTTGATCATATTATAATTAGAGTAACTATCTTGGTGTCTTCTACGGTTTCTCTGTTCTCTCATACCCTATACACATGCCACCAAAGTTCCTGCACTATGTCATTAGGCTGTGCAGGATCTAGCCTTGGCACCCCTTTGTCCTCATTTCCTACCACTCTCTGTTTCGTCCTTTCTCTTGTTCTGCTCCAGCCACATGAGTCTTCTTGGTGGGAAATGTGAAAGGACATTAAAATATGTGATTCCCTTTGCTTGGAATACCACCCAGCATCTCTAACTGATCCTTTGCTTGTGTATTCCACTGCACAGCACCTGCAGCTGATCTTTGCATAGTTGTCTCTCTCATGTCATTCAGATCTCAGCTCAAATGCCGCTATCACACAAAGTCCTTTCTTCACCTTTCTTTAGTTCCTTGCATTAACTTTGGACGCCACTCGTCATTACCTATCTATTCATTACATATGTTTCTTTATTTCAGAAAAATTACCACTCACTGAGTGCTTTTAGTTCATGATCATATTCCCAGTATTAAAAAGTGACTCAGTAGCCACTCAATAAATATTTGTTGAAAAACTGAAAGAATGAAGAATCTACTCTTAAGTGCCATAAAATTATTTTAACTATGTTTTTTCAAATTACATCTTCAAATTGTTATTGGAGAATAAAAGCATAGGTGATATTTATAAAATACTATATATGAAAGAAGTGTTTAGTGCAAAATAAGTAGTGTTGTAAATAATTTTATTTATTAACTCATGGAATCCTCATGACAACAATATAGTCACTATTATTATTATTTCTTCTTAAAAGATGGAGAGTTTGAGGTCATGGAGTTTAAAATTTTTCTTCTCATCACTTAACAGTAACAATGGAGTACCTTGGATGCAGTGGAACCACTGTGCTGTGACTCCAGTGCCTGGAGGCTAGAACACAGAAAGAGTGGTTTTAACCATGATCCCTGGTTTTCAGCCTAGGAAATAAAATTAAGAAACAGCTAGAAAATTTTAAGACTGCAAGGCTATCAAAAATACATGAATCATGTTCATTGCTTATGTATGACAACTAGCTTTCCCATATCCTGTTAACTTTCTCTTTCATATTTAAATTGTACAAAGGAAGTCATGCACCTTATGACAACATTTTGGTCAATGACAGACCATGTATACAACAGTGGTCCCATAAGATTATAATACCGTATTTTACTTTCCCCTTTCTATGTTTAGATAGGTTTAGATAGGCAAATAGCATTGTGCTCCAGTTGCCTACAGTATTGAGTACAGTAACATGCTACAGGCTTGTAGGCTAGGAGCAATAGGCTACACCATAGAACATAGGTGTGTAGCAGGCTGCACGTCTACACCATCTGGGTTATTGTAAGTACACACTGTGATGTTCACAGAAAAATGAAATCACCTAATGACACATTTCTCAGAATGTATTCCCAGTAAGTGACACATGGCTATGATATGAAAAATTATACCACAATAGAATGCATCATTAATATATTCTACATTTCATAATCACATATTTTTATGAAAAATTTACTATCACAGAATATCATTTGCCACTTCATTTTATTGTTATTATTATTATTTTTGAGATAAAGTCTCTGCTCTGTCATCCAGGCTGGAGTGTAAGTGTAGTGGTGCAATCAGGACTCACTGCAGCCCCCACCTCCTAGGCTCAAGCCATCCTCCCATCTCAGCCTCCCAAGTAGCTGAGAACTAGAGGTCCACGCCACCGTGCCCAGCTAATTTTTTACATTTATTTTTTGTAGAGATGGGATCTCTCTATATTGCCCAGTCTGGTCTTGAATTCTTGGCCTCAGGTGATCTTACTGCCTCAGCCTCCCAAAGTGCTGGGATTTTAGATGTGAGCCTCCATTTTATTTTATACATAAAATGTCTTACAATAGTTTAAATATTAAGACTCCCTCAAGAATATCTTCGTTATGTGAGCACAAGGGCCAACTAGACTTGCCTGGCATGCCCCAGACCCCCACCCCGCCATCAACACAAAAACCTAAGGCAACAAATACACAACTGTATTTTACCTGGAGTGACTGAGGAAGTGCACTGGAGAGTACCCATATGGACCTGCACAATGGCGTGGCCTTGAGCAGCTAGTCAGCCCGCTGTACTTTCACTGCTCGCTCCTGGCCTGGCAGCCAATCTGGTCAGACCGCACCTCACTGCAGAGAGTGCTGCACAGCTGCCCAGCCCCACACCCTGGCTGCCCTGCTGGAGGCATTCACGAGCACCCACCCCTGGCCTGAAAGGGGCCCTGCCTTCCTGGAGAGACTGTAGCAGCCACCCAGTCCCATGGTGCCTGTGCAAACCAACACCCAGGCCAACAGTGAATCTAGCAGTAGCCCCAACTCCCTGGAAAATGCAAGACAGAGCTGTGTGGTCCCGCTGCACTTGCACTCACACCTGGCCCAACAGCCGGGCCAATGTCTACCCCATGTCCCCAGAAAGTCCGTCACTGAGCTGCCAGCCCCACTGAATATACCTGCACGTGGCCTGAAAACTGGTTCAGAAGTGAACTAACCGCCCCCGCCCCCACCCCCCAAGGCTAGTCCCGTTGCACCTGCCCTGAACATGCCTAACCGCCAATGCGGCAGTGGCCAGCCTCCTGGATATACCACCACATACCTGCGCCCAACCCTACAGCCAGTTGGCTGGTAGCCTCCACATCCCAGGAGAGCACACGGGACAGCCTGTGGGTCCTCCACACCAATACATGCCCAGTCCAACAATCAATGTGGCACCTTCGTCTCCAGCAAAACCATGCCATCACCTTCACAAATTCCTGTAACCTAGGCCACTTGGGTAATCGCAGACCTCACTGATGAAAATTACAGCTGAAGAAACTGCAAGAAGACCATGCTACTGAGTCCACCCAGAACCGCAGCCTATGTGCCACACTCAATGAACACCCTAGGACTCATCTGCAAGAAAGAGTCTCAACAAACTAGGCATAGGAAGTATTTAACTTAACACAATAAAAGCCATATATGGCAAACCTACAGCTGTCATCATACTGAATGCGGAAAAGCTAGCAGCTTTTTCTTTAAGATCAGGAACAGGGCCAGGTGCAGTGGCTCACGCCTGTAATCCCAGCACCTTGGGAGGCCGAGGTGGGCGGATCACCTGAGGTCAGGAGTTCAAGACCAGCCTGGCCAACATAGTGAAACCCCATCTCTACTAAAAAATAAAAAATAAAAAAATAGCCAGGCGTGGTGGCAGGCTCCCATAGTCCCAGCTACTTGGGAGGCTAAGGCAGAGAATCGCTTGAACCCAGGAGGCAGAGGTTGCAGTGAGCTGAGATCGTGCCACTGCACTCCAGCCTGGGCGACAGAGTGAGACTCTGTCTCAAAACAAACAAGCAAACAAACAGATCAGGAACAGGACAATTATATACACTTTCACCACTTTTATTCAACATATGACTAAAAGTCCTAGTTACAGCAATTAGGTAAGAGAAGGAAATAAAAATCATCCAAATTGGATGTTGATGTTCTTGCTTAAGTCTTTAGTGGGAATCTCTTGAGAAATGCACATCAGAGTAATCTGCTAGCTTCTCTGTTTTTCCCCAGAATGGTTTAGTAATGCCATTTGGTTTGAATTCCTAGTAGATTCATAAAGAACTTTTCCAGTTCTGCCTGCAGGTGGCTATTCAACTACACCTTGCCATTTAACAGTGTCTTACACTTTTATTTTATTAGTAGTATTATTTTTAGAGACAGGGCCTCATTCTGTTGCCCAAGCTGGATTGCAGTGGTGCAATCATGGCTCACTGAAACCTTGAACTCCTGGCTTCAAGCAATCCTCTTGCTTCAACCTCCCAAAGTGCTTGGATTATAGGCATGAACTACCACAACCGGCCAAGCTTTCACTCATAATATGGGTCTAGTCCAGCAGAATTTTACTGAGCACCCTTGATTGCAGACACATAGAAAAGTATCCCAGGACATTCTTGTTGACAGTTCTACTCTGAATTAATTGAAAATTTGCATTTTTATGTGAAGCTATAGATTTAACATATGGTAGTCACTTTCCTGTTTACTAGTGTTCTAATGCTGATTTTTAAGTTAATTTTAAATTTCCAACTGTTAATGACTGAAAGTTCAATTGTAGATTAGTATTAAAACCAAGGATTATATCTATCACTGCTTTATATAAAAACAATTGTCAAAGATATTCTGATACTGTGTGGTTAGTCAAATTTGAATATCAACTAGATGTTATAACATGATAGTAAAGAAGATTAAAAATGTGCTGTATCCATATCTGGTTACTTTTGAACTGTGTTCAATGTATTTCAGCTGTCACTTGTTCACTGCGTTATAAGAATAATTATTAAGAATGAAGCTGAAAAAACACACAGTTCATTAAACTAAAATCCTTAATTCACATTTGTATGTTGTTAGTGAAATTTGTTTTCAAAAAAAGCTTGATTTCAGAAAAATCTAATTACATTGTTAAACTAAAAGTTATCAGCTTTATCATTATTTAATGGAAAGTGATAACTGATAGAACTGTTTATAGTCATATATTATAGAGTGATGTTTTTCATTTAATAAGTTTGTTGGAGAAGACAACATAGAAATATTTAATGGGGGCTGCTTCCCTAGAGTTAAAGATTTTTTTGTGAGGGTGACTTTAAATAATATTTTAGAAAAATATAGGTATAGGTGTGAAAACTATAACTGCTTTCCAATAGCATAAATAGCATACACACATACTAATAGAGTACCTTTGATGGCATACATGTCCTAGTCTTTCTAGTCACTATTGTTTTGTCAAGGTTACTACAACAATTTTGAAGCTTAGCAAATGAAGTTACAATATATAACCTGGTACCTGCCTTTTTTTCGTAGTCAACAGCCAAAAAGTGAATTGTGCTTGGTGGAAACCAAGTGTTGTAAAAAAATAAAAGATTATTGACTCTGTTCATTATCAACTGTGAACAGCTGCACAGGGAAGCTGGAAGCCAGTGGGCCCGCCAAGCACCTCTCTGAGACTGAAGCCATTTGGAGCCAGGTTGGAAGCAGCTGGAGTCTGAGGTGTCTTGTCTAGACAGCAGAGGCTCTGCATGGCTCTTGAAGAAATGGGCAAAGGACTTTATAGAGAGAAAGTCCTTCCAGAGTTCTTGGCACAAATTCATCGACCTATTTCCTTTGTGTATGTTACTATTAAAATGAGTAGAGAAACAAGACACAAAATAAATCAATGGGATGTTTAGAGAATGAAATAGAATGGTATACACATCTAAGTTTAGAACTTCAAGAAACCTTGGCAACATACCCCAATTTCTTTATTTTATACATAGCAACACAAATGTCCAGAATAGATGATTAAATTGCATCTGATAATACAACTGGATCACCAGGGATCTGGAATATGTATCTAAATTGCTGGCATCCATGTTCAATACATTTTCCAGGTGTCCTAAATCCTTGTGCTCAAAATGTGATCTGCAGAACAGCAGCATCAGTATCACCTGTGTGTTTGCTAGAAATTCAGAATCTCAGGCTCATTCATAGACCTATGAATTAGAATCTCCATCTTAGCAAGATTGCCTCTGTATAGGCTGTATTAAATTATTGAAAAGACTTATGCATGATAACTATGTTCTTGAGTGATAAAGGTGGAAAACTGCGTTCTGTACAGTAGGAAAAAATCTTCAGATCATCCATCCATTATAACGTTTAGTTTATTACATTGTTAATGTCAGCCACTTGTTTGATTTTAAACGAGTCCCTCTCTTAATACGGTAATTTGAGCTCATGGTAAAATAAGAATGTTTCTGTTTTTCAATAAGCATACTTTTAAATTTATAGAAAGACCTGGGTGCTGTCAAAAATTTTAGTTTAAGCCATAAAATAAACAGATTTTAATGAAATGTTTTGTTAGCTTTCATAGAGACAAATGAGTTTTAGTTTATTTTCTATTGTTGTCTTTACTACTTTACAAACATAAATATTGAAATTACTCAAGTATCTATAAATGAGAAATAGTTATAAGCAAATTAATTGTTATTAACTGATTCAACAAACATTAACTTTAGGCACTATGCTAGATATATAGTTTCTTAGGGATTTATTTAGACTATTTTATTTTACATAAAATTCTGCAAAACAATTTGTGTCATATATTTACTTAACTAAGACAGTTAACAAATGATTATGATTGGAGATAAAATGCAAGCATTATTTTAATTATTTTACTAGCATTTTTTTTCTCTTGTTATAATATTGATTCAGGTTAACCAGTAGCAGTCACTCGAATTATAAACATCAGATTTACTATGTCATCTCTCTATAACCTATGATTCTAGAGCCAGTTTTCACTAACAGTTACTCAAGATTAGACAGCATTTAGAAAATTCAGTTAATGTTCTTTTAGTCAGACAATTTGGAAACACATTAAAGATTATTTATAGACTATAGTCTTTTCTCTTTTCAATGTAGGGGTTTTCAAATGTTATAAACACCAGAGGACTTTTAAAAATTTGTATTCCTGGACTACAGGTTAAAGTTTTTAGCTTCATTAACTCACAAGAATCTACTTTTAACATATCTTCTGTTTATTTCTATATACTCTGAAGGTGGAGTCCCTTTGGGGTAAATAGGCTAGTGTATCTCATATCAAGAGATGATATGACTTCAGTTTCTTAAAAGTCTATTGGCGGACAGGTAGATGAAACTAAGATTACAGCATTGCTCTTGTCTGTGACGTATGATTTGAAATGCTGACAAATATATGTAAATATTTAGGGGACATTTTAAAAACAATCCTAAAATAATCTAGAGCAGTGAATGCACATTCATAGAAGAGTTGACACTAATGGTAAATTGTGAGTTGACACGCATTCTATGAATGCACATTCATAGAAGAGTTGACACTAATGACACTCTTTTTGGTAAAACCAGGAAGTGAAAAGACCCTTCTTTTATGTATGTATGTATATCTATGTATGCATTTACTTATTTATTTTTGAGACAGGGTCTCACTCCCGTCGTGCAGGCTGCAGTGCAGTGGTATGATCATGGCTCACTGCAGCCTCAATTTCCCAGGCTCCTGTGACTCTCTCACCTCAGCCTCCCAAGTACCTGGGACTACGAGTGTGCACCAGCACGCCCAGCTAATTTTTTTGTATTTTTTGTAGAGACAGGGTTTTACCATGTTACCCAGGCTGATCTTGAACTCCTGGGCTCAAGAAATCCTCCTGTCTCAGCCTCCCTAAGTGTTGGGATTATGGGCATGAGCCACTGCACACAGCCAAGACCCTTCTTTTAGATTTTTCACTAACAAAGTGGTTCCTTTGGGAACTCTTAGAGCGAAAAGGCTAGAATACTACAGATTCTGTTAATGTTTTTCTTCCTATATTCCTGTCATATTAACCAATTTCTCTTTAAATCTGCTTGGTGGAAACTGTGAAAAACTGTGAAGTTGAAGTTTGACTTACTTTTCCCTTGCTTTCTCCACCTAAATTTTTTTTTCTCCCCAAGAATGTCATATTCCTATGATCCCAAATCCTGGAGAGCTCTCTTGACCCTTGAAGCATTATCTGGTCTCCCATTCCCATGAGAAAATGCTGCCATGTTCTTTTATGCATGGGAGAGAAGCTCTATCATTTTTTTTTTTTTGCGGGATGAGAGATGCCAGTACTAAGTACCCTAAGTTGCTTGGGCAGTGATGTGAGAGGCACTTCTGGACAGGTTCCAGTTAGATTTATAACCCTAAATTTTATTTTCAAGATCCTCATCAAGCCAATCAAAGCAAGAGTAGATATTTGGAAATGCACATCTTTGAAGTGTGATTTTCTTACTTTAAACCATGTAAGCTGGCACCTAGAGTTGGCCCTGTATAAAAATATAGTCAAGTTATATATTAGTGATGCTAGAGCGGAGTCATAGCAGAGAAAGCCAGAGGATAGCACCCAACAGACTGTTTGTAGCCTGATAAACTGAGTCTCCAGCATTATTGGAAGAAACTAACAAGGCTACATTGACCCTGTTGACTGAAGAAACACACTGACTCTTTCTTTTTTCTTTTTTGAGATAGGGTCTCAGTCTGTTGCCCAGGCTGGAGTGCAGTGGCATGATCATAGTTCATTGTGCAGCCTTGACTGCCCGGCTGAAGCAATCCTCTTACCTCAGCCTCCAGAGTATCTGGGACCACAGGGACATGCCACCACGCCTAGCTAATTTTTTAAATTATTTGTAGAGATGAGGTCTCGCTATATTGCCCAGGCTTCTATATTTTTGATAACACTTTTACCATGTGCATCAGTCTTCAGGAGAGCAAATATAAGTAAAATCTTGAATAAGTGTACCTCTGTAAATTTTATGGTTCCACTAGCTTGAAAATTCCTGGGCAGGTGTGTAGATAAATTTTGTGACTAGCATTTTTGTTGCTTTCTTGCTTGGGTAGGTAAAGAATAAAGATCTCTTTTTTACCAATACCTAGTCAGGGTTAAAAATTTGGTAGCCTTCATGCCAAAAGTGAGCTTCATGTCACACAGTAAGTGAAGCCATATTAATAATATAAAAGTAGGATTTGGCATGACTGATCCTCAGAAAATATCTATCTGTGGATAATTCAGCATTATTGAATAGAAAACTTAGACAAAAAATTACTTATGATCTCCAGGTTGAAATACCAGTTTCCTACATTAGTAAGGAGCCTGTTTTTTAATGAACAAAGTAATGTGCATTCTAATGTGGCTCATGGTGTTGCCATAATCAAATTTCCCTTTTGGTTCAAAGACTATCATTTAATAGAAGTTTGAAGGCAAGCCAAGTACAATATAAATAGACCAAGTGGGTACAAAAACCTGTTCAGTACTTGGAAAAGGTGTGTAACATCTGTTCAAAATAGAAAACACTGGTTCACTGGCTTAATTGGAGGTGTCCTAGAAGCTAATTTTTTTTTTCTTCTGCTTTAGCTGTTGATCTGGTTTTCCTCTCAGGTTGTTGTAATTAAGGGATGCATACTTCGTATGAATTTGATGCAGATGAGGCCAAGAACATTTTTATAAGATATGGATTATTTCCTTTTATGCCAAAAGAGGGAAATCTATAGTGTTTCTAATATAATCAGTTAGTCTCTAGAGATTATTCTCAGCTACAGTAATAAATTACTTTGTGAAGCACTCATTTGTGCCTGCAAGTTAACAGTACCGTTCTTCCCATAAAAGGGCTGTTATAATCTAAACTTGTTGGAAACCAAGACAAATTATATAAAAATGACACAAGATATTTAAAAACCTATCATGGGATGAGCAATGGACATATATCAAAGCAGGATATATATTTAATTGATTCATTTTTAGAAATAGTTTATATTGATATTCCGTTCTTCACTTTTGCACCTCAGAAGAAAACATATTCAAATGGTGAAGAAAAATATACATTGAGCTTCTAATTTGCTAACACTATTGAGGAGAATAATAAAAGCCTCTATGATTACATCATAGAGTAGATATTAGTTCAAGGCTAACAGCACATCTTTAAGTCCAATCTCTAGCAACGCCAAATGAAACCTTCCAGCTGAACCTGCAAGATCACGCTTCACAATACAAGTACCCAAGAAAAATATCTTCTGGACTCATGTGCTTAGCTGTGGAGTAAGAATTTCTACTACTTCAGATACTGCTGGGTGGATGAATTCTCCTTCTCTATTATCTATTCTTCAGAGTCAGACTTGAAAGGGAACTAGGGAAACTTGCCTCAATTAAAACTTAACTATTTCTGGGGTACGAATATGGCTTTAGGGAAAGCAATTCACTGTTTGACATGAGTGCAGTGAAACGACATTGAATTTTTAATAAGAATTACTACTACTATTTTATTAATATTTTAGAATTACATCTCAGAAATTTTCCTTACCTATTTTTCCAATTATGTAAGTCTATATGAAACAGCTGTATATTCCTTAACAATTCTTAATTCATAGATAAAAATTATTCCAAAGGACTATTGACTCCATGAAACAATTGATTTCTGGAAAAGTATACAGCTTTGACTATAAAAGAGCATGCAATTTAAGAAGTTTACTTTTTGTATGCACATATGATATATATACACATAAATCACTCTTTTCCCTTATGTTTCTAGGCCTTTATTCTGAAAACTGGAGATTTCTGTGAAATCAAAAATCTTTATTCTCTTATTCAGTCTCATCCCTTACTTTATTCAGCTGCCACCAAGCAGTTGAAATAGAATTACGGAATCAGCTTCTAGGTGAAACAGTTTCACACCTTCTGATCAGAGTCTTCCAGAAAAATTGGTCAAATAAAGAATGGGTACATAGGCAAATGAAAAGTAGCAAAGTAAATGGAGTTCTGCTTGTGTCCAATGACGAGCAGGAAGAGGCCCAATTTTAGTGTTTTAATTATTTTCTAATGAATAAACATGGAAAAATATTTAAAATGGTTTTTTAATGATAAAAAGGCTCAGTAATTATTAAACAACAATCTGTCCCTGAATCTGTAAATTAGATGCATTTTTGTGGCTAATGCTGACAGGTTTTCTTTCAGATACTTGTATTGTTTCTCACTGTTCTGCCATGTGTTGTGTGTGTATAAACCTAGTTATTTCCATAACAAAGGCCACTTTTTACCTGTAGGCTTCAAAACACATCAAAGATGTTTAGGAACAGTTGGATTTTTTTTCTTTTTTTTAAGTTTTTGAAACTTATACGTTTCTTTTCAATAACTTGTAAAGGTTCACGCTGTAGAAATTTAACATTTCCTGGGTCTTTTCCAGTGCCTGCTTAGTCATTCCCCAGTCTCCAGCCCAAGGGAATGTTAAGTGTGAAATATCTCAGATTCTGCTCACCTCCTACCCCTGACAACAGTTACTGAATACAGAATTTCTATAGCCTCTGCCTCTTGTTTGAAGTTGTGACTCTTCATTCAACTTTTCTCCCACACTTGAATGCCAACATTATAGACCCTGCCATTTCTTTGTGTAGCATTTCTGTGCAATACCCCAACACCCATGAAATTATGATATAATATTGTGTGCATGGACATCTAGGAAGCACCAGTCCAGATTTTTATCCAGTATGATACCATAAAGATATTGCTTTGGAGTTTCCAGAAAAAAATCATCCTTGTAAGTGTGAATTAAAAGCAATGTTGAATAAATATAACCTGCACATTCCATTATAACTTAATTTTAAAAGTGAAAACTGAATTGTGACTAAAGTGAAGATAAGACATCTCTTTCTCTTAAAACCAATGTTTAGATTCATAGGTTGGGAAATAGAAGTGAAATGAATAGCACAAATATTATTAACTCCAATCACCGTGAAAGAAGCATTAGAATTTGCTATTCTGGAAAGCTAGGGCTATCATCCTGTCTAATGAAAGTAGAGGAAGAAATAAAAGCTAAAACACCTTTGAAAATCCATGGCTATGGGTGTGTAGGCTGCAGAAGTAGCCACTAAAATGTAAATTGATAGCATTTTTTAATCCAGGTTTCACATCTTGGTTTTCATAAGGTTTACTCATTTATAAAGATAAATAAATTATTACCATAGAAAGCTGCTATTTCACAATAGTAGGTGGTGGTGGGGAGGTATCTTAAGTTGACATTGATCTCAATCTCCTGAACATTTTTTCTTTGCCTTCACCAGAAAACCAGATATTTAAAATGGAAAAAAAAAACAATTAAATCTAATTCCAATAATTGCAGTTGGAAAAAAGAAGTAGTGGGGTAGCTAGTGGATTTGCTTTATTTTATGTTACTCATAATCAAATGTATGTAATAAATGGTAATTTGGTGTTACATTGGCATTAACTATTGCTTCCTGCACTGATGATTTTGCCAAGTGCTAATCAATATAGTGATTTTTTTTGATAAGCCATCAATAGCTTTCTTTCTTGTAATAAATTATTTCATTAGAAAATTTAATATACTATTCTTGGGTATTAGATAAATACTATACCTACTTTTATTACTCCTTGCTGTATGTACTAGCAAAATGTGTGAATTCATGATGATTTTGACTATTTATGTAAATGTAATTATATTTATAAAATTGTTAGAGTGCTAGTAAATGCATCCAGTGAAACAGACACAGAATGTATTTTCAATCTCATTAATTAATTAGAATACAGAATTTCTGTGTGGAAGTCCCCAAATCATGCAAACTGTGTTGAATTACTTCAGTATTGAAAGATTGAGATGAAAGATGAAAAGAAATTGACTATAGAACTATATGTTGTATAGATTTAGGGTTATTATCTTTCATTGTCAAAATAAATATCTGCTAAATTAATAAAAATATAAATATTTAATAGAAAATTTGTTGTTTATCAAGATCAAAGTTAGATTATACAGGATACAGATAAACAATCTTAGATACATGACCTACCCACTAAGAACCTAAAAATCTAAATGGGATACAAATTTACATGCCTGAAACAATAAACAGACAAAAGTGATGATATACTCACTAGTAACAAGATGAATATGGAATCATATAATAAAGTCCTAAGTAGACTTCCGATGAAGCTATGAACTTCAGAGTCCCACAATCATATGTATGTGTCTTGGATTTGTTTTTTTTACTCACTGTACAGTCTTGGACAAATCACTTTACTTGTATGAATGACTGTTGCTTCCTCTGTAAAATAGAGTTGATTTCATCTATCTTGTATGTATGAGAATATTGAAAAAATTATGGAAAACACACTTCTAGTCAGATGCAGTGTGGTTGATAACATATATCATTATTAACTGTGAAAAAAACTGGAGAAAACATCATATTGTGTCCTCAGAAAAGACAAAAGAAAAGAAGGGACATTTTAATTTCTGAAACTATTGATAATCAAAGAGTCGGTGGAAATGGGAAGGGGATGCAAATAAGAATGTTGTATTAAGACCAATATATATGTCTGACTCATCTTTGGAGCTCACATTACCATAATACATATACTGGTTGTTGAATGGATAATACAATTAAACGAATCAAGAAAATAGTGGGGAGTTTGGCTGACTACAAAAGTTTAATCTTCTGTAGCCACACAATATTGCTCTTGCCCTAGAAGATCTGAGCTCTTGAAAAAAGAGGTGAAGGGCCAGGCGCGGTGGCTCATGCCTGTGATTTCAGCATTTTGAGAGGCCGCGGCAGGCAGATCACTTGAGGTCAGGAGTTTGAGACCAGCCTGCCCAGCAAGGTGAAACCCCGTCTCTACTAAAAAAAATACAAAAATTAGCTGGGCTTCGTGGCATGCATCTGTAATCCAAGCTACTTGGGAAACAGGAGAATGGCGTAAACCCGGGAGGCGGAGCTTGCAGTGAGCTGGGATTGTGCCACTGCACTCCAGACTGGGTGACAGAGCGAGATTCCGTCTCAGAAAACAAACAAACAAACAAATAAATAAATAAATAAATAAGGCATTATGCATTATAAGAAAATGTATAATCACTTTATAAGAATGTTATCTCATATAATACAATAAGCTTTTAAAATAATGTGAAGAATCGAGAAAATTAGTGATTGGAGTGGAAAATTAAAAATAAAAAAATTTAAAAATCAGGAGTCAATACTAGAAGAATTAATAATCTAGAGTCACTTCAGCATAAATTAGAGTCTATATTTATTTCATTATAGTAATATCATTAATAATAGCTACATTTATGTATAAACCTAGAGAGTCGTATGAATTTGGAAAGAACTTTCATGGATGGTTAAGCAGAGATGGAACCTGTAGCAAGCTCTCTGTATTGCGAGTGAAGCTTGACTCATGTTGACTGTATTCATTGTAGAACTCTCCACCTCACAGGTGTCGCATGCTATTTCTTCACAAGTACCATTTGATCTTCATCTTTATTTGAAAAAAAAAAATTAGCCTATGCAATACTAGGAAACCATTAACCTTGCAATATTGCCAGTTCTCCCCAAACATTCTTCTCTTGAAATATGGTGCATTTTTCCCCTTGATGCACAGTGAATTTTAATTTTCTATAAGATGCAAGATGTATAGGAAGAAAATTCTTCTGTAACATTGACAGTATGGGACACGTTAAAGCCAAGTGGCCTTTACATTTTCATTTTTCGGTAATGCCAGTTGTGTCATCACCACAGTTAGAATCTTTACAATTACTCTGAGGAAGTTCTTTAGTCCACTGCTCCTTTAGATGGCCAGGGTTCTGCTGTAGCTTGGCAGGTTTTCCTACCTTTGAAAAAGGAACCTGATTCAACAGCCTCTCTACCTACTTTTATGGTTCTTCACTCTCTTGAAAGCATTCATTGGTATTCTTGCTTCAAACTGGCAGAATTTTTTTCAGTTGGAGACCCTTCTAAGCAAAAATTGACAAAGAGGTATATGGCTTTATTTGTGAGTTCTTAAGAAAATTATGTGAAAATTCTGTCACTTTAACATCAACAGTATTCAGTAAACATTCAGAAGAAAGGAGTTAAAAAATAGAATTAATATAGATTTAAACATGCACATTATCCAGCATATAACACCTGTATTGTAACCTTTTGTAGCTATTAATAGCTTTCATGCTCAAAGTTTATTCAGGAAATAGTTGAGCCCTTTAGTGTCATTTTATTTCTTGGTTTATGCTATAGTGATTTTAACACATATAAAACGATATAACAAACATTTAAAAATAGTCTGCGTTCAGTGGCTCACGCCTGGAATCCCAGCACTTTGGGAGGCCACAGTGAGTGGATCACTTGAGGTCAGGAGGTCGAGACCAGCCTGGCCAACATGGTGAAACCCGGTCTCTAATAAAAAATAAATAGATAAATAAATAAATAAATAAAAATAATATACAGAACTGTAAAGACAGAGAAAAATGAGGGGAGGAGGTATGCTATATGCATAACAGGAAGGTTGGTATCAGAAATCTCAAATGGCCTACTGCATGCCATGTAGCCATGATATTTTGTATTTTCCTATTTTGATTTTACTTTGATCTTAAACCAAAAGCACTTTCCATGATAGGTCTTATTTGAACCACTGTTACTCTGCTTAATTCTAATACAATAATACACAAAATATGTAGGCTAGATTTCCTTGCTTGAGAAAAATGCTGTAGTGAAAGATTTCACTCCTAAGTCTGTTTATCATTCATCTACTGAATGGTTATAAGTTAATAAGTGGAATGAAAGATAGGATTGTTTGTTTTCTTTTTCACCTAAAGAATATTTTGTTTCAAGAGATGGACAATACAGGTTGCACCTAAGAGCCTGTAGGCAAGCCATCTGAGAAAGTTTTCTGCATGCAGCCATCGTAGGACCTATACTGCAGACAAGATATAGAATTATATACTCAATTATGAATGGATCAGCTGCCCCAAGCATCTGATGTGATGGTTGTTTGAAAGGGTGCCCTGCACATTTGGCCATGACTTGCATCAGAATTCCTATTAAAAACTAAGTAATACAACTGAGGCTCAATCCATGGCACGGCCCAGCCCTCAAAATCAATATTCATGAGTAAGCAACTAAAAGACCGTGTTCCAAAAGCAGAGCCTTATTTACTGGTATGCCGTCTACACAAAAATGTTAGTATTATAAGTTGTCCGTGAGTTCATTTTTTTCCATAGTTTCTCTCAAGGGGGTAGGATTGTTGTTTTATCATCAATTTCCACTTTCAGAAACATTCAGGAGTTCCCTCCCATCAAACAAACAAACAAACAAAAAAGCAATGGCATTAAATTCATTAAACAGTCGTTTAGTTTCTACAATGTCCAAAATATAAGTTCTTATGACAGAAAAAATATTCACAAGTACATCAGTAACCCTGGACATGATGCCCCTCGGGCACCAGACCTCATCTGTGAGCAAGGTTTAGTTCCTGAAAGATTCCCCTTCTCTCTCATCAGTAGCCTTCCAAAGGATTTCTATACCAGAAATAGAAGTCAACTTTTCATGCATGTATTGACTTTTAGGTTTTCCAAGTTAGAGATGGAATTTTACTTCTTAATTGCTGAAATTCTTCTACAATATTAATACAGCAAAGTTTAGAAACATTACATATTAAATTTCTCACTACATTCAACACTCTGATAAGTAGCCATCTATATTCGTCTCTCTTAAAGTGTGTGATCTACTTGTAGACATGCTAGACCAACTTACTCTCAACTTATCTTCTCAGGGCAATGTTATTGTAAAAGATCTTTAAAAAAAATCTGTATTTGCTTGCTACTGGATTTCATCTGAATCCACTGGTCTTGCTCTCAACCATTTGTGTTCTTAATGCTTTCTCAGAAGAAAGAATTCATATGCTAAGAGAAACAGAAGATAATCACTTCTGAGTTAATGTTTTCCTTGAAGTTCAAATCCAGGGGTATAATTTTATTGCTCCCTTAGGATTTCTACAGATTTTCTTCCTATGGGTAGGCTTTTTTTAAGGTAAGCTATTTTTGACAATGCTATAGTTAAGAGGGTAGAATGCAAAGGTGGTACAATTTTCTTTATATGAACTTGTTAAGTGAATTAGCGTTCTTCTTTAACTCCATATTTGAACCTAAGCCTTCTAGAAATTATAGAAGAACATATTATATCCTAAACTAAATTGTGATAAGACTTTCCTTAGTAAAATGAAAATACTTTCTGGAGTCTGTGTGTAATTTACATACAATGATATTAGCAATCAAATGATAAGAAAAAAATAAGTATATCTTTTCATTATAAAAAAATAGCATCCAAACACTTTAATAAAGCATTTATTCAAAGATAGATAATTTTGATTTATAGGAAGGTCCACCCCCAGATGTCCATGACTTGTAATTTTAATACCTTATTAATTGTAGCTTTCTATATTTTAGGGAAAACATTCAGATGCAATATTGTGTTGGAATTAGAAGGAGTTTATTCCATAAAAATATTAAGTGTCTACTTTCCTCAGTATATTTCTAAAGAGTATGGAGACTGAGTGATCTATACCACAGCTTCAAAATTAAAAAGACTTGAATGAGATTAATATCAGGTTTACTTAGTTGACATCCAGCTAAACATTTAGTATGAGTCTCTGAAACCTTAACAATAAAATTAGGGTTTTGGATAGAGTGATTTCTACTGGTGTTTTCAAAGAAAAAGTCCTATTATTCCATAATTTTATGATTTGGTCAAAAGCTTGTGACCTTGAGATGCTTTTAAATATATTTATTGATTTAGTATAAATCAGAAAATACATTCATTTCTAATCCATCTTAGACAGGTAGGAGAGTTATATTTAAGTTTCCTCTGGGTGTGAGAAGGAAAATGAGTCATCATATAGGTTTCTAACTATCCTCTATGCATTTCTTCACTAATATGTAAGTTATAACCAGTTTTAACTCTCAAAAGAAATGTATCCTTGCATTATACAAAGATACTAAAAAAATATAATCTCACCTGTGCTTAATAATTTGTCTTTTGTTGAAGCTAATTGATAATGGTATCAGTTAAGTCCTTAGCTACCTATGCTTTTATAATGTTTTATTTAATTTTTTTACCTAAAGCCTGCTCTAAGTTCTGTTCTTTTTCAATCAGAAGTAAAAGAGTATAGAAAATATTAGTGGCAGGACAACATTTGCTAAATCAAAAGTCATACCCAGGTAAATGCCTCTTGAGAAGATGGCTGGAAGGAGCTCTCTTATTCAGACTCTGAAATTTCAATAAGTAGCTGAGCTCCTAAGTGTTTATTTGAACAGAATGTTTAAAGAACATAAAATTTCCCCTTTACAACCAACTCTCCAGATACTTAGCATGTTGATATTTAGATTCTAAAATTTATATCAAAAAACATCATTGAAACAGACGCTGGTAATATAATTGACTGAGAATTTGCATTAAAGATGACTCTTGGGTGTGCACTCAAGCGTTCATATGTCCATTAACAGCTACTTGTGGGGATATTATGACCTGTTTAGAATTCTTATTTTTTCTCAAAGTTTTTAAGGTATAAGAGAAGATTAATGGCTGCTAGATGAAACCAAAAGGATAAGCAGCAATGCAGTGAAGAGTGTTGTGAAATACCCACATTTGTCATGACTCCCAAGTGGCAAATAAAATTAAAGTTGAAAATCAATGTCTATTGATCAATCTATTCATCTTCATGCAAGTTCTATAAAGTATGTTGTACTGATGTTAGTATTTTATTGGCATAAAGAACAGACATAAACTTTCCTTTTCTCTTGAGTCTTTCTGTTCATAAAGAATTTAAAATAATAGCATGACATACATAAAGTAAGATTCGTTCTTAGGTTTCGGGGAAGAGCTTATAAAACATGAATACATTATTATAAACAAAATGGAAGGTACACTGCTAGCAAAAAATAACCACATTTAATTGTTTTTCAGTCTGGCTTGTGATATCCGAATCAAAATTTGCTTGCAAATTTAAAGACATTCGGTTTTGGGAGGTATATAGTTATAAAACTTGTTCTTTTAATTATAGTCAAAATATAAAATTACTGGATATGAATCTTGAGGCAATCCCAGGTGACTGGATATTGTGTTGACCATGAAAACATATTAATAAATGTTGACTTACGCTGATAAAGAGCTTACTGAAAAAAATCAAGCAAATTTGCGCATGGCTTTGTTGGATTAACGTGATAGTAGAAAGAGGTTATGGTATATACACATAAGCAACTTAACAGATAGAATTAGCAAGCTGGGTATTGCCAATATAAAATTTGTAGTTCAAATAGAATTTCAGAATGTTCCAAAACTGTCCTAATATCTACTATTTCAATGATTAGAAATTAGAATACCTTTCATTCCTGAAAAATACATATTTACAAAATCAAAATGTCAGAGTCACAGGAGATATAAGCTATTTCCTTATTAAGAAAAGTTTAAATAATAAAAAGTTAAAGTCAGTAGAACAATGACTAAAATAGGAAAAGTACAAACAAACAAAAATTGTTAGATGCCCCTGTGACAATATTGTCTAGTTACTGCTTTTACAGCCTTAGCACATATTTTTTCTTAAGCAATTCCTGGGCAGAGTTTTCTACCTCTCCTTAACCAGCCAGTTCACACCAGAAGACATAAACCCCTTGGTGGATGTTATTAATCTTTCTGTCTCTTGCTCTGAGCAGTGTATTGCACAGTAGGCATTCAGTAAGCCTCATCGAGCTCGTCTTCTCATGGGACATGCAGAAAACTTGTAGACAAATGAGAGGACAGTAACTTTGAAGATTGTGATACATGTTATGAAGAGAATAAACTGAGTGAAGAGATAACATACTTTGGATAAGCTAGTCAGAGGCGGCCTCTCCAATGCCAAGAGTAGAATGGGACACTTGTGAAGAGTCATGAGGGAAACATTTATGGCAGGGAGACCATCTGGTACAAAGTCCTGGAGGAAGACGACTTGGCATGTTAGAGGGACAGAGAGGGGCCAGAAGAGAAGGTCTAGAATGACTCCAGAGTATAGGGCAGAGACAAGAAGACCCCAGTAAGGACTCCATATGTTTTACTAAGTTCAGGGGGTACAAATAAAAGCTTCTAAACAAGGAAGTGAAAATGTCTTGTTTCTATTTAAAGATTGCCCCGGCTCATCTTTAGAAAATGGATTAGATGTTGGGAGATGAAAAAGTGGGAAAAATGAAGAATAATTAGCTATTACCTCTTTGTTCTTCAAAATTGTTCTCATTTTTGAATACTTTCTTACATATAAGTACAAGCTACCCCCTCCTTCCTCTTTAAATTATTATCCATTATCTCTCTTTCCATGTGTATTTAAATTGTGCTCCTTCCTTCATTTTTATGTCATTCACCTCTTTTGCTTTCTCGCACATTTTATTTTTAACTTAGTGATGTTAATAATCATTTTTAACAAAAATTTCATGTCTACTCCAAATACCACCTACTTGCACCTGGCAGGGTTGAGAAGCTTACTCTAGAACAGAAAATATGAATTATAGGTTGTAAGGGAAGAAACATCTGTGCTGAGCGTGGTTAGGGTTAACTTTTGCCTGCCTTAGCAGTAGTAATAGATCTAGGTCAGAGCAGAGGCAACAGAATGCTGCCTTAAGTCAAATAACTCACTTCTTTCTCTTTTAGATACATTGGGTGAAGGACTTGAATGTTTTCACCACTTGTATTCCCAACAGAGTGCTGAGAGGAAACAACACACAAAGAGTGAACTGACTATAGGGAGATGAGTGGCTGCTTCACTCACTGTCTAGTCCCTCAGTCCTGTCTACAAAGGCCCGAAAGCTGGCATGACAAAGACTGACTAAGAGTTGATTCAGGATGAATCTCCTCTGGTCCACATGACCCAGGTTCAGTTCAATCTGGGAAACAGGGGTGGAGGAAAGAAATGTATTATTCAATCAACTCACCTGCACCTCCACTAGCGACCTAATATGTACCGGAGTTTGAGTGACGTACCAGAGCCCTATCAACTGAAAAGCCTGAAACTAGAGGAAGTCTCACAGAAGTCAATGGTTATTAATTTCAGTTAACTGATTAATTCTCATTTTATTAGTGACGGACTTGGAGGGTTCTAATAACTGACTCTTGAAGAATTTTCATATAAATGTTATTATATATTTTCACATAGCACATTTTTCTTCCCATTTCTCACTTAGGTACAAGGTTTCATTTATGTAATAGTGAGATAGGGGGATACTGTAATATCTTTTATACACCACAGCAACAAAGACATAACATTTTGTTCCGTTTCATTTATGAAGGATTTAGAAAGAAAATGATCTTTAAAAGAAAATTCAATTTTCGGAAAAAAAAATGACAGTGAATGGCACAGAGCCTCTTTATTTCCCTTGAAGCTGTCAGAGTCAGAGAAGAAAACCACTTTGGGGTATGAGTCTGTGGTACTTGTCATAAGACTGAAAGGACTTGATGTTGAGGTTTTATTAGCTCTGACAATATGGGAAAATTCCATTCTAAACTATAATAAGTAGTATATAAAGTAATTTAGATATGCCAATAGCTATGGCCCTGGTTGTAAATGTATACCGTGTGAGTAAATAAAGCTGGGCTAAATTTGCCACTCCCCAGCGTTGTAGGGGAGCCCACTCCCAAAGGACTGCATCATCAGTTTACCTTTAAGATACATTAAGAAAGCAACAAACCTTACATAGCAGTAACAAGCAAATGTATCATTTTTTTTTACCTGGGCTCGTGCTTGAGTGGTCCCCAAGTACTCACTTTAGAAATTTATATTTGTGTTCTTGGTTTCTAGAATGTCCAGGCTAGGGGAAGAAATAAATACAAATCCTCTCTGAAGCTAAGCAACAACAATTCAGGCCTCAAAGATTTTCACAGATAAACTTTTTTGATTATGCTTAACAATTTTTTAAAAATCACAAAACCTGAGGGGGAAAAAAGCATAACGTATAAAAGAGGGTGAAGGTGAGGGGCAGAAAGTAGATTGAGGTGGAAAGTATTGCAGATATTAAAATCCTCGGATTCAAATTACAGAATAAGTAGATGAATGTACCTACTAGAATAAAAGGTGTCAAAAGCAAGACTAAGTAAAAATATATTGTAAAAATTACAGCAGAGAAAAAACGTAATGATCAATGAATCACACAATGAATAAGTTAAGTAGTTGAAATGAAATCGGTGAAGAAAGACAATAAATGAAACTGAAATTTTATAAAGTGATTCTGAAAGGAGTGTGGAGGGGTAAAATGGTAGAATGCGTAAAAGAGAGGCTAAGAGATACATAAGGCAACCTAGCTGAAAAAAGATTTTAAAAAGGAGGTTTGGGAGGGGACAATATTAAAAGAGATAAGTGATGAAAGACGTAAATTCTACCCATTCAAAATAAATTTCAAGTTGGAAAAATTAAATGCCATCCAGTAGAACCATCAGAGTGACAAAGCAAAATACCAAAGACCTGAGAACAGCCCTGGAGAGAAAATAGGTATTCTTTGCAAAGAAACAACAGTTAGACTGAGAGCTGATTCCTCCTTACTAAAAATAGAATCTAGAAATGATTGGAATATTGTCTTTGTCATAACTTAATAACAGTCAACTTAGAATTGTATACTTGTCAAAAATATCATTGAAGCATAAATTCAAGATAAAGACATTTTAATAACAGATCAAAGAAACAAGAGAAATTCACTCAAAAATGATAAAGAATGTGCTTAGGGTAATAGGGAAGGGAAGATCTGAATCATAACGAGGAAGACAGAGCAAAAAATTAGTTAACATAGGTTAAAAAAGAGAAAACATCAACCTTATAAATCAACGACAGGATGAAGTTTGTGGAAGAACTGAAATACTGGACACAGATAGGTGGGTGAGCAAAGTAAAATCTTTTCTTTTTTTTTTTTTTTTTTTGAGATGAAGTCTTGCTCGGTTGCCCAGACTGGAGTGCAGTGGCTCCATCTTGGCTCACTGCAACCTCTACCCCCCAGGTTCAAGCGATTCTCCTGCCTCAGCCTCTGGAGTAGCTGGGACTACAGGCACGCACTGCCATGCCAGGCTAATTTTTGTATTTTTAGTAGAGATGGGGTTTCACCATGTCGGCCAGGCTGGTCTCGATCCCCTGACCTCATGATCCGCCCGCCTCGGCCTCCCAAAGTGCTGGGATTACACGTGTGAGCCACGACGCCCGGCCAGTAAAATCATTTTAAGGAGAAGACAATACACAAATTATTTTAGGCTTGCTGAGATGATTATTTATGTTATTATTTATAAGATGCACATTAAATTATGGAATGGGTGTACAGAATTTAAAACTGATAGAGAGAATGAAATGTAAAAAAGGAAGAAAAATATAAAATACATCAAGAAAAAAAGAAACAGAGAAGTAACCTAGAAAAATCAGGACACGTGGAAAGTATAAAATTAAGTTATAGAAACATATCCAAGTGTATCAGTCTATTTAATAAATGTACCAGGAATAAACACACTATTTGAAGGAACAGATTGCCATATTAGACTTAAAAATATTCCAGGTGTGTGTTGTATATTAAAGATGCAATTAAACATGAGAAATAGAAAGGTTGAAAGAAAAGGGAAGAAAAGAAGATGCTAAAAAAAATAACAGAAGAAAGAATTATTTTGTAAATTTTTTTATTATACTTTAGGTTTTAGGGTACATGTGCACAATGTGCAGATTTGTTACATATGTATCCATGTGCCATGTTGTTTTGCTGCACCCATTAACTCGTCATTTAGCATTAGGTATATCTCCTAATAATATTTGGCAAATGGACATTGGGGCAAAAAGTATTACTAGAGAGGATAAAATTGACTTCATAATGATATAACTTTAAACAAGCTAGAAATATATAAGTATTATAATGCTCATAAATATTATAATGTTTGTATGTTATGCAATGTACATGATAAAATGTTTTCAATTATGCTATATCACCTTTTAACTACAAGGAGCAATTAATAAATACAACAAAAATGGGAGATTTTAGCAAATAGTTCTCAGCAAGTAAGAGATTAAAAAATACTAGTAAAAATATAAAATACTAAAAAATATTAACACTTTTATATATTGGACATAAGTAAAACATTGTGCACGCACATACACACAACAGATAATATATAATTAAGCACCCAAGAATATTTTTAAAAATTAACCTTGTACTACACAATGGATATGAATTTCAAAATGTCAAATGGATAATATCTTTCAGAACACATTCAATTTTTAAAAACTGGAATTAAGTAAGAAATCTGTAGAAAAAATTGCTGGAAAATATTTAAAGCACTTTTGAATTACTACAGAATCAAGAAATTATGCTAAATTATAAAATTCTACTAATAATATAGAACTTTAATAACATATCAAAACTTGAGGGATAAAACTATAGCAATAATTTAGAAGCTAGTTTATAACCTGAATCCTTACAGAAATAGTAGCACATTATTGAGCAATGTATCCCAGAGTTACATGCCCAGTAAACTAGTAAAATATTTTAAAAATGAGTTTGGAAAGAAATAATGAGTATAAAGGCAGCAATTAATGAAATAGAATACAAAGTGTAATAGAGTAACAAAAAAGCCATTCTTTGAAATAAATAACTAATTTAAAGAGTTTGCAAAATTGATCAAGTAAAAGTATTGGAACGGAGATAAACTGGTGCAGATGGTGCAGGGATATTAATGGAGGTAAATATATTTGAAAACACATATGCCAATGAATTTAAAGGCAATTGACCAGGTTTGATTTGTGGAAGTATATCACCAATTAAAACGGAGTCAAAAAGAGATTGAAAATAGGAACGGCCCCATAAGCATAAAGTACATGGAATTGTGAATCCAAAATTTTCCTAAAGCACTGTTTTAAAAATTTCACTAAATATTCAAGCAACAAGTACTTCTTCTTATTCAAACGGTTTTAAAAAACAGAAAATTTCAATAGTTTAGCCTCTTACTAATATGAGATATATACAATATGAGAAAAAAATTATAAACCAATCTCAACTATTAAATTAAATGCAAAAACCTATATAGATTGATGTTTCCGAATTTAGTGATGTGTAAAAATTTCAATGACTTACTATCAAGTTCAATTTATTTAGGGATGCTGTTTAACATTTGAAATCATTTAATAAATTCAAATTGAAGTAGCAAAATTACATGATCATTTCAATGGAAGGAAAAAACATTTGATAAAATTTAAAATCTATTATGATAATAGCTTTTAGCAAACTAAAAATATAACTGTAATTCTGACATAGGAGAGCCATACTAAATCTATGGTGAATGCCTGATTTAATGCTTAAAAATAAGGATCATTTCTTTTGTAATAATGATATACACTATAACCACTTTTTTCAAAATCCTGTACCTTTGGGTTCCAGTGATTTAATTAGCTTTAGAAAGTAATAAATATATAAACCTTGAAAAGAAAGGAAACGAGCTTGAAATTTTTCACCAATACTGAGAAAAATCTAAAAATTAAATGCTGGAATTAATAATGTCATTTAGCAAGTTAGCTATTTTAAATCACAGCACCAAAAAGAAAATAAACTTTTAGAAAGTTAGCATTTACAATGAAAATTAAACACAAGATAACTAGGGGCCAAATTATTCAAAGAGGTGTAAGGACATAATGTTGGAAAGTATACTTTACTGAAAGGCAATGAAAAAAAGGGCTAAAAATTATGGATAGTGAAATAGCACAGTCGGTTACCCCAAATTAATCATAAATTCAATAGAATTCTAATCGAAATAAAATGGTGCATATATGCACACGTGTGTGTTTGTGTGTGTGTGTGTGTGTGTGTGTGTGTGTGTAAGAAAAAAGAGTCAGGAAGAGCCAAGATACAGAAGGAAAATTAGCAGCAGTATAAAGACTTGAATGACAGATATTAAGACTTACTACTTTCAGTCCACATGCTGTTGGATCTGCAGTAGAAAAACAGATCAATACAACAATCAGCTAAGAAACAGAACCCGTTATGTGTTGAAAATTCATTGATCAGAATTGGCATTGCAAATAGGTGAAAAAGAAATGAAACATTCAATAAGTGATCTTGGATTTTAGTTATCAATGTGGAAATTTATTTTTACCTTATAGCATATATTAAAACTCCTTAAAGCAAATTACAGACCTAAATACAAGACATTCAATCTTTAGGAGAAATCCACTTTAGTTTTGGAAAGAATCTCCTAGAAACAGACTTTTCAGCCTTACATTAAAATTGAGTATAATTATATCAAAAAGCACCACACATGAAGGACAAATACAAACCAATGACACAAATAACTGCTAAATAACGAATATCAAGAGTATATCTTTTTAAACTCCACAGATAATTGAGAAATAGCCCAAGAGACAGTAAAGGCATGAGGATTTATTTTTAAGAAAATCAAACAGAAATAGACAATAAACATAAGAAGAATGCCTCATTAACAATTGGTGAGGAATACATTTTAAAAGTCATTACAATGGAAAAATTTAAACAAGTCTTGTAATATTATGGGTTTCTGGTATACATATTAACTGGCATAACAATGTTCAAGAAACGATCACTGTCTACTAAGGTTGATATGCAGACCTTATGAACCAGAAAATCTACTCACAAATATAATGTGAGCAGTAGTTTTCAAACTTCATTTGACTGAAGCACATACACTAAAAAATTAAGAAAAATGTAATTAAAATTTATGTAGCCTTATTTTGTGAATGGCACTCTGTCATTTTGTATTCTATCAATTATGTTTAAAAATTCTATTCATAACTCATTGAGTTGATTTCGTGCCAATGAAGCGTTGTGATTTACGATTTGAAATACACTGCTCCAGAGTAACTCTTGCACTATATAACAGAAAAAGTCCAGAAGAAATTTCAAAAAAATATTTTTGTAACATATAAAAAGACATAATCATGTTGCCTGCTTATAAGAAAATGAGGACTAGCTTGTGTTGTATAGTCATACAATGAACTATTATGTAGCAATAAAAGTAAATTAAATTTAGTTCACAAAAGTCATCTTCAACAAATACTGCAAATTACATAAGAATACAGACGTTTCTGATTCATGCAAAGTTAAAATATGCAAAATTAAGAAATACACAAGAGATAAGTGGGGAAGAGATTATAGATAAGTACATACATATTTGTGAAACAATATTTCTAAATATTCATTAAAATAATCCAAATAAGTATTGGGAAATTAGACAATCAATTAAACATTATTTTAGAAGTCGATATGGTTTGGATTTGGGTCTCTGCCCAAATCTCATGCCGAATTGTAATCCCCAATGTTGGTGGAGGGGTGTGGTGAGAGGTGATTAAAGAGAGGTGATTAAATCATGGGGGTGAACTTCCTCCTCTCTGCTCTCTTGATAGTGAGTGAGTTCTCACAACATCTGGTTGTTTAAAAGTGTGCAGCACTTTCCAATTGTCTCTCTTCCTCCTGCTCTGGCCATGTAAGGAGTGCTTGCTTCCCCTTTGCCTTCTGCTATGGTTGTAAGTTTCCTGAGGCCTCCCCAGCCCTGCTTGCTGTAAAGCCTGCTGAACTGTGAGCCAATTAACCTCTTTTTTAAAATAAATTGCCCAGTCTCAGGTATTTCTTACAGCAGTGTGAGAATGGACTAATACAGAAGTCTTAAAATATCTGATTACTTAATGATGTAAACAACTGAATATAAAGTAAACTGACAGTCAATGTAAGGCTGAGGACCTCTTGTGTAAAAGAAATAGTTCACAGTTTGAGTAAGTGATTTTCTTTTATTTACATTGCAAGAAACAAAAACAAAAATAAAGCATACAAAAGAAACTTTTTTTGGTCTGTAATTCCACCACCAAAGTACAATACTGAAATTCTTAGCGAATATACTTTAAAACCATTTTTATTGAAATAATATATATACACCTTTTCATTTGTATAAAATATACAATATAAATGAAATATATATATGTTTATATACACAGACACACACACACACACACACACACAGTTGACCCTCGATATTCATGAAGGATTGGCTCCAGGACTCCCCTGCCCTCTCATGCATGCCAAAATCTAAGGATGCTCAAGTTCCCAATATAAAAGTTATATTGTTTGCATATAACCTATGCACATCCTCCTGTATACTTTAAATCATCTCTAGATTACTTAAAATACCTAATGCAATGTAAATTCTATGTAAATCATTGTTATTCTGTATCGTTCAGAGAATAATGACAAGAAAAAAGTTGGTATATGTTTACTACAGATGCAAATTTTTTAAAATATGTTTTTTATCAATAATAGGTTGAATCTCCACATGCAGAACTCAGATCTACAAAAGGCTGTGTGTGTATGTGTATGTGTATATATATATATATATATATATATATATATATATATATATATATAAAGGTAGCATGTTACATATATATATAACATGTTACCATTAAACTGTTAAATTCGACATACTCTTAACTTGCTTTCCCCCAACAATGCATTGAAGCTTTTCCTTATGCAATTAGTTAAAAGTACATATTTTGTTTTATTAGCTGCAAAGTATTATAGTTTTTGGTATGAAACAGTGTTTATGTTCTTATTAATAAATATTTGTTACTTACTAATTTTTGTGTGTGTGTGTGTGACAGGGCCTCATTCTGTCACCTGTCACCCAGGCTGAAGTGCAGTGGTGCAGTTATGGCTCACTGCAACCTGAAACTCTGGGGCTCAAGTGATCCTCCCGCCTCAGTCTCCAGAGTAGCCGGGACTACAGGCGTGCACCACCACACCTGGCTAATTTCTTCTGTATTTTTTTTAGAGACAAGGTTTTACCATGTTGCCCAGGCTGGTCTTGAACTCCTAGGCTAAACCAGTCTGCCCACTCTCAACCTTCCAAAGAGCTGGGATTACATGTGTGATCCACTGCACCCAGCCATTTATTAATATTTCAAAATTATTTTTAAATTATATAGTATACTCCCTAAACATATATCTTTGTGGAATTACCCAATTATTTCCTAAGGATAAATTCCTAGAATTATTTAAATAAATAAGAGGAACTTCTTTGTGTGTGACAGGGTTGATGAAAACCATCCTCGTACACATCTTTATCAAGATCAAGTATAATCAATTGTGTTGCTGCCAATACGTTTAGCAAAACTCATTTTTGGCTTTTTAAATTTTCATTTTTGATCACTAATGATAATTTCATATTTCTTTTGTAAATTGTTTATGTCAATATTCACCTTTCATACAAATATTCATTGTTTTATTATCATTTTTAAATTAAATGATCAGTTTCAAGACTATTACAACATAAACAATTATGCATTGACTTTATGGTTGTTTCTCTCAAATGCCAAACTTTCTACTTTAGACCTTTTGCATTTTTCATTCCCTCCTTCTGGAATGCATTTCTCCTATTCCTTCGTGTAACTCATTCTCTTACTTTATGTAGTTCTCTGTTCAAATATTACCACTTCACCCACTCTCATTTCTCACCAGAGAGCCAGCCCTCCGAGTTGTAGAAACTGCCTACTCTCAAATCTCACGTCCTGCCTTGCTGTTTAGCAGTCACTCTCACCTAACTATCCTTGCCTTTCTTAGGTCTTCAAATACAGTGGGCATCGCCCCGGCTCAGGACTTAAGGTCTTGCCACATGATGGCCCCACTGTGGGGAATGTTCTTTCTTCTACTTTGTAGTGTACCTAAATCCTGCACATCCTTCAGGTCTGTTAAAAGTAGTTTTCTCAGGAAAGCCGTCTCTGACTTTACTGAACAGACAAGATCTAACCTCTAATTTCAGTAGACTCATGGCTTAGTGTAGTGACAGATATGTAGGAACTTCATAAATGTTACTTAAATTAATAACATGAATGAATAGCAAAATATGTTGTTGCTTTTACAATGTGGGTTATTCCCTAAGCAATTTTGGTCAAAAAATAAGTTGCTATAAAAGCATATATTTATGATTGTAGTTTTATAGTCCAGACTGGGAAGCTTTAAAACCCAAGGAAACGTTACTCACTTTGGTCCCTGGCAAAGGCTGTGCTCTGTGTTTTAGAAACTAAAATTTATGGGCCGGGTGCGGTGGCTCATGCTTGTAATCCCAGCACTTTGGGAGGCCGAGGCGGGCAGATCACGAGGTCAGGAGATCGAGACCACCGTGAAACCCCATCTCTACTAAAAATACAAAAAAAATTAGCCGGGCGTGGTGGCAGGAGCCTGTAGTCCCAGCTACTCGGAGAGGCTGAGGCAGGAGAATGGCGTGAACCCGGGAGGCGGAGCTTGCAGTGAGCCGAGATTGTGCCACTGCACTCCAGCCTGGGTGACAGAGCGAGACTCCGTCTCAAAAAAAAAAAAAAAACACTAAAATTTATGGACAGCCAACCTTGCTGGTGACATCTATGAAAAAGGAAGAAACAGAAATATAAGGAGATGGTGTCACCTTCATTAAATGCGTGGAGGAACAGTGTTTAATTTTCAAGTTTTCACAACTCTGACCAGAAAACTGTTGTCTAGTTATCAATGCACTGCTGCATTTTAAGAATATATTAATTAGGAATTCTAACTCTTTAATTTATCTTAACCTCTGTCTACCTTAGTCTTGCCCTTCATTAGCTAACACTGAAATGACCTATCTGACTCATGAGAAGTCAACAAGTAAAGGGCAGGTGTACAATCCATTCTCTCCCTTTAGAATAGGGAATATCTTTGGGAAGAAAGTAAGTAACTGACCTGTTCAGATGTCCTCGTGAGTATGCTAACATATTTGACAAAAAACAATGGTATTTTCTAGCAGGAATCCTAACCTAAGGTATCCATTTTGCTGGATGCACTTAGGTTGAATTGCTTGTGATAACTGGGAACCAATGGACAAAAGATAGCATAAACAATGAAACTGCATGTAAAACGTTTATGTTTTATGATCAGAAAAGCACCTTTGTGTAAGTAATATGGCCTCACATGTTAATCTAGAGCACATTCTAATGCAGTAAGAATGAAAATGTACATATACATTGGAGAGTTTGAAACCTCTCACTGCTTTACCTGTTCCTAGTGATCACTGATATCCTTGAAATTATTGGTAATAATTGAACTTCACTAAAATCTCTGATACACCCAAGTTTGATTTGAAAATATAATCTTTTGTGTGATATCCACAGATATTGAAGGCTGATTGTAAGAATGCAACAAAATAGCGTCCATAAAACCATGGTTTAATGCATAAACAGCTGAGCAAATACACAAGTCTTTTTCTATATTAAAACTATGGAAGGTATCACTTGAAAACTAAGCTAATGCTTTCAGGGTGGATGGAATATGCATTGAAGGAAAATGTTTACAAATGGGAAAATTTTTGTTTTTTTAACATGTATCAATAAGTGTATTTTGAAAGTTAGGAAAGAAAGAGTCATTTCTACAAGAAGTTCACAAAATATTGAAAATAATGATATTAGGTCTTTACCGTTATCAGATACATGAATTTTGCACAATTTCAATGGTCATGATTCACTGTCAATGTTAAATATCTGAATATCCTAGATATTTACAAACTTTACATTACTCCCGTATCAACTATGGTCAATCACATAATTGCAATTAATCTTCCTCTTTGTGATTGAAAAATAAATTCTGAAAACAGATGTGAAAAATGTGATGCATTGATAAACATCAGTTTTCTACAGTCATTACATAGCCCATTATTTATATTTCTTTGACTCAAATATATGTTGTGATTTTATATTCAGTTTTTAAAAGAAAATTTATTATCTTTAACATTTTAATAAATGTACAACATGCTTGTTAAATGAAATGTCAAAAAGTATTTTATAGTAAAATATTTGTTCTTTATTAGAGAAACTTGTAATCTCTTTCTTCCATCCACACCTTCTGAAATAAACTTAAAGGAAATGAATATTGCAAAACATGCTTTAGCCTGAGAAATATGCAATAATTAGGCTGAACCTAGAATTCTGTGTTCAACTTAGTAAGTAAAAATTTTTATATTTGTAGTAAGGAAGAACTTTATAGTTGATGGCTTGTTACATTTAACCAATTAGAAAGACTCTCACATTGTACCATTATAAAATATGTAATTCTAAGGGAACTAGAGTCTGAAATGCAGGAATTTTTTTTTTTTTTTTTGGAAAAAAATATAATGCAGTTGAGAAATTGTTGCCTCGTTAATATAAACATTTTTGTGAATTAATCATTAAGCAATGTTCTCTTAGGTAAGATACTAAGTCTGAGCCATGGAATTTAAAAGATCTCATCATCTTAGAAATTTATCAGCAGATAGAGCTATTAAAATTTGGGCAACTTTAAAATAGAGTTCTGTAGAATATTTCTAATATTTGTTAAATTGTTTAGTGTTCCATTAGAGTTATATCAATTTTAGTGAATATAACTTCTCTGCAGAATAAATATTTTTAGGGGTGCTGGGTGTCTTCTTTTAGAATTTACATATATATATATACACTTATTCAGAGCTGAGCATAGTAGCACATGCCTGTGGTCCCAGCTACTCAGGAGGCTGAGGCAGGAGAAATGCTTGAACCCAGGCGTTCCAGACCATCCTGGGCAACATAGGGAGACCCTATGTAAAAAAAGAAAAATCTATTTATAAGAATGACTGGATCCTACAGAGTAATTGGCAATGTGAGGTCAAAATATCTGCCTGACAAAAGCAGTTGTTCTACATGATGATACCAGCATTTAAGTGGAAATGAGTGACATGTTTGCCTGAAGTAAATAGAAACAATCTCCCTTTATCTACACTCAACAATGAAAAAACCAAAGGCCATTTTAGAAGACCTTCATATTTCATATTTTTTAGTCAGAGCTTAAAAATAATAGAAAGCAAGTAAAGCAACCACAAAATAAACATATTTATTTTCCAATGGAGAACATTTCTGAAGAATTTAGTTGTCTTATCACTTTACTCTACTCATTATAGGTTTAACTAAAAAGTGAGGAGAGATTGTCACTGTGTATGCAAAGGGAAACTACAGGTACAGATTGTAGGTGTCTTTCTTCAGCTGTCATAGCTTTCTACTCTATAGCTTCTGTTTATTGAATTTGGCTACTCTTTACAGCACTGCCTCTAACATCAGGGACACAATATTAGAGTCAAATTTTACCAAAACAAATTAAGGAGGGATATGGTGAGATAAAATAGGACAGCTTTTCTTTTTTTTTTTTTTTTTTTGGAGATGGAGTCTTACTCTGTTGCCCAGGCTGGAGTGCAATGGCACTATCTAGGCTCACTGCAACCTCTGCCTCCTGGGTTCAAGTGATTCTCCTGTCTCAGCCTCCCGAGTAGCTGGGATTGCAGGTGCACACCACCATGCTCAGCTAATTTTTTTGTATTTTTAATACAGACAGAGTTTCACTGTGCTCCCCAGGCTGGTCTCGAACTCCTGATCTCAGGCAATCCACCCACCTCAGCCTCCCAAAGTGCTAGGATTACAGGTGTGAGCCACCGTGCCCTGCCAGGGTAGCTTTTCAATGAGCAATTGTAAGTAAATGGCTTCTGTTTTAAAACAAATAAAATGTATACATAAAAATTTTTTTTAAAAAACTCAGAGAAATGACTGTTTTATATTTAAAAAAAAAATCAATGTTGTATACGAGCAGGATTTTCAGAACCTTACTAGGAAGGTAAATAACAACCACCCCAGGAAAATGCGACAATCTGGTGTTGAACTATTACAACTGATGGGAGCACCTAAGGTCCAGATGCATTAAGCTGGTGGTGTGAGCCTAGTTGCTTTAGTTTCTTTCATTGTCACTAGAGAAATTATTAAGAGAAACACAAGGCTACTCTGCCCATAGAGTAGCCATTCTTTATTCCTTTATTCTTTCTTGATAGACTTGCTTTCACATTACTCTGTGGACTCTCCCCAAATTCTTTCTTGTGCGAGATCCAAGAAGCCACTCTTGAGGCCTGGGTTGGGACTCCTTTCCAGTAACATCTTCCTGGAGAACCACGAAAGGAAAATACTGAGGATACCCCTGACACACAGGAAAAAGGTGGTAGCATCAATTCTCCAATTGTGTCCCAAAGTCTGTTTATTTTACCAGGGCCTTGACTGAAATGGCATACTTTCCTTTAATAAATCAGATTTGACTTACAGAGCCAACAAAAGCCCCTTGGGTAAACTGTCTTCATACCTTGTCTAACAGTCCCCGTACAGGGTTCCTGACCTGTGGAAAGTAAAGAATATCACGTTCTGACAGGCCCAGGAGCCACAGTTCTCTGGGGAACTCAAGAGGAGAAGAATTTACCCAACTCATAGGTATTTGATGGTATAAACCCATGGCTGAGTTAGACTTTAAAAAACAAAAAGCTCTTATCTGAGATTCCTTCTATGGGACAAAATTCCATCAAAGCCAATTTAAAAAAAAAACCCTATGTAGCAAATAATTATTCTTGCTGCACTTTATACAAATAATCAGGCCAACTATAATAAAGCAAATCAGTCTTGTGATTTGTTTTTAGTATAAATGGGAAACTGAAGAACTAAATTATGTTTCAAAACTATGGTACACCTGTTATTAGATTTTAGTTTCATCAGTTGTTTTTGAGTTTTTTCGACAATGTAGACTAACCTGCTTATTCCTGTAAAACCAACCAGTGATCTCTAGCTGCTGCTCAGAAGAAACAAAGGGGATGGGTAATGTAAAAATCTGGATCAATATTCTAATTGTGAGCACATATTGGAATCAGCTAGCAACCCTATCAGCTTGGTTCCAACAGTTGCCCAGTTGATAGAAAGCCTTCTTAATTAGTTTACTCAGGATAGTTTTACTAATTTTGCTTCACTCTTGTGGAATATACTGCTGTTGTACTCTATGTTTACAATGAAAAATAAGCTTACTCAATATACTCTTTTTTTTTTTTTGAGACAGAGTCTCGCTCTTTCACCCAGGCTGGAGTGCAGTGGCGCGATCTCGGCTCACTGCAAGCTCTGCCTTCCGGGTTCACGCCATTCTCCTGCCTCAGCCTCTCCGAGTAGCCGGGACTACAGGCGCCTGCCACCATGCCCGGCTAATTTTTTGTATTTTTAGTAGAGACGGGGTTTCACCGTGGTCTCGATCTCCTGACCTCGTGATCCGCCTGCCTAGGCCTCCCAAAGTGCTGGGATTACAAGCGTGAGCCACCGCGCCCGGCCCTCAATATACTCTTAAATTGAACACTTATTAATCTTCCAGATATAACCTTTTGTCAGATCGCAAAAGTTATGAGGGGACTTTGACGTACCCATGCTTTCTGACTGAGTTCCTCTCTACTGTGAATACAAAACACCCTAATAGTTAGGCAGGAATATCATCGCCCCTATCCAACCTGAAGAAGTTACAGAAGATGGATCATTATTTGTCTCTAACCCTTTGGATTAAAGGTTCCCTTGTAAAAGGAAGGGGAGAAATATGTCAGAAGCATTTGAACAAGAGCAACTCCATCTTGAATAAGGGCTGGGTAAAATGAGGCTGAGACCTACTGGGCTGCATTCCCAGGAGGTTAGGCATTCTTAGTCACCAAATGAGATAGGAGATCCGCACAAGACACAGGTCACGAAGACATGGCTGATAAAACAGGATGCAGTAAAAGAGCCAGCCAAAACCAAGATGGCAATGAAAGTGACCTCTGGTGGTCCTCACTGCTCATTATCAACTAATTATAATTCATTAGCATGCTAAAAGACACTCCTACCAGTGCCATGACAGTTTACAAATGTCATGGCAACATTAGGAAGTTACCCTATGTGATTGGTCTAAAAGGGGGAGGAACCCTCAGTTCTGGGAATTGCCCACCCCTTTCCTGGAAAACTCATGAATAATCCACCCCTTGTTTACCAAATAATCAAGAAATAACCATAAAAATAGCCAAACAGCAGCCCTTGTAGCTGCATTGCCTATGGAGTAGCCATTATTTATTCCTTTACTTTCTTAATAAACTTGCTTTTTTGGGGGGGGATGATGTCTCACTCTGTCACCAGGCAAGAGTGCAGTGGCTCGATCTTAGCTCACTACAACCTGTGCTTCCTAGGTTCAAGCGATTCTCCTGCCTCAGCTTCTCAGATAGCTGGGACTACAGGTGCGCACCACCATGCCCAGCTAATTTTTGTATTTTTAATAGAGACGGGGTTTCACTATGTTGGCCAGGATGGTCTCGATCTCTTGACCTTGTGATCCGCCCACCAAAATGTGGCCTCCCAAAATGCTGGGATTACTGGTGTGAGCCACTGCACCCAGCCTACTTTTTTTTTTAAAGAGAAACATAATTGGTAAATACAATCTAAGAAGTGCATCATTTTTAGTACTGTGCTCTAATTTATAGGATCATAGTATATTAAATTTTGGAAAGATGTTAGAAATCAAAAGGAGTGAAACTCTCATTTTATTTATGACATTAATGTTTGGTATGTCCAACAGCACAGCAAATGATGTAGCTAGGAGTACACCCAGGTCACTGGGCTTTTTGATCTGTATATTTTTCTATGCAATGTAAATTTACATATCTATATATTTATAGAAGGATTATAGAAAAAGATCTGAGCCTTTCTCAGTTATACTTTCAGAGTATAAAGAAAAGCTATATAGTTATTTAAAGAGTGGAATTTGCTTAATTCCAAAAAGAAATTCAGTTTAAAAAGTGGTGTGTGAATAAGGTAAACTGTTTATGCATATACCAATTTAACTATAGGGTAATTATGTCATTTTTAAACTAATTATTTAGTTCTCTATATGAAGTAGAAAGTTAAGGATATGATTTCAATTAACCCTAAGGAGTGGTGGTAACCTAACTGTAAATCGCTTACTTAAACAGGATCTGGTTTCATCTTGATAACCCAGCTTTAGCACCAATAGCATTCAAGGAACCATATTAACATAACGACATTAAAAACTAAATACAACAGTATTGTTATACAGGAAGAGAGAGAATAAAAGGCTTATATGTTAGGAGGGAATTATCCGTGGGTTTCTTATATTTCTGCACATCTTGACAGCAGAAGCCCTGAAGGCCCTTTTTCTGGACTATCTTATTGAAGATGTTTTATAGAGAATAGTAGCCTTGGAAGATAGAGATAGAATCTTGCTCCAGCATAATAAAGATAATGTCTTCCTCCAAGGCAAAGGAAGGCAAGTTTATGCCCATTACATTATAAAAGAATCAAGCTTCCTCATTGTGGGTATCCTCTCTTGTAATGTCATCCATTGCATGTTCTGGTGTCACCTGATTCTTTTCTCATAGCCCAGTGGAAATTTTGGCTCTGAGAACTGGTACGAATAATAATACTGACTACTGCTATTGCTGTAAGCAATACTTTTTTTTTTTTCCTCTGCCCCAGGAGTCTTATGTCATCTGCTGGTATCATTGAAACTGTGGCGGAGTAACTTGTTAGTTTCTAAGTAGGATAGAACCTCAAATCTCAGACTCCTAGTGGTTCTTGAAATTGTCATCTTTTTATTCCTCTGAAGTTCATTCAATATACTTTTATTAGGCTAATATTTCCAAAGCAAACAATCTATTATTACATTTCTGTCAGAATGTTTCAGTGTCTTCCAGTTAGGTATAGACTAACGCCAAGGAATCAAAAGCTTTTTAATTATATTGTTTCATCCCATTTTGTCCAATTAAGTATAGATTCTCACCAAGAAATTAAAAGCTTTTCATTATATGGCTCCAGCCTGGTTTTAAAAGTTGCATTTCTTGTTCCCTGAACATACCCCATTTTCATATTCCCATCACCTTTCACCTGTTATTGTCTATCACGTGATTATATTGATTTTCTTTCATTTATGTTATCCTCTAAGAACACTTTAACTTACATAAAGTTGAACAGTTGGTCTAGCGGTCGCTATGGAGCAGCACCTAGATCCCCTTTCAGGGCTGACGGACTTGTTTTTCCGTCTACTGTGGGTTCCGCAGTACTGTCTGTTCTGGCGGTCGACCTTGGACAAGCAAAGCTTCCTTGCCCAACACCATTCCTGCTTCGCAGAGACAGCCCATACTGATTGGCTGGCCACTAAAGAGACACTAAGGCTCAGCCTCTCTCCCAAAATTGGGACAGTTCTGATGGTCATCTGAGCTTCAGACCTTCTCATGAGTTTCAGTGATGTCTTTGTTGTGACTACATCACAGTCCTGCTTTTTTCTCTTTCTTTTTAATAAATTTCCTGCAGACAAATCTCTATGTAAATGCCTACTGCCTGGGGAGTCCAAACTATAACAGTTACCATTCTGCCTTAGAATGCAATCTTTTTGAGAAAGGGCTTCCGTTTTACTTTTGTTGTATTTGTATCAGGCACCTCTAATAATAGTTGTTCCATAAATATTTGTTGAATCAAATTGAACTAAATAGAGGAAAGAAGCTCACCTTGCATTTTGATCATTAGTATACCAAATAAATGTAGAATATGGAGCCAGAAAGTATCCTCTAACACAATAGTGGATATGAAGTGATAAATATATTTTATAATCCAGAATCCAGAAAGACCTATTACTCAAAAGAAGAGTCAAGGGGGGCTGGGTGTGGTGGCTCACGCCTGTAATCCCAGCACTTTGGGAGGCCGAGGCAGGCAGATCACAAGGTCAGGAGATCGAGACCATCCTGGCTAATACGGTGAAACCCCGTCTGCACTAAAAATACAAAAAATTAGCCAGGCGTGGTGGCGGGCGCCTGTAGTTCCAGCTACTTGGGAGGCTGAGGCAGGAGAAGGGTGGGAACCCAGGAGGCGGAGCTTGCAGTGAGCTGAGATCGCACCACTGCACTCCAGCCTAGGTGACAGAGTAAGACTCCATCTCAAAAAAAAAAAGAAGAGTCAGTGGGATAATACCATATGAATTACATCTATAAAAAGCTAGCTGACTTAACAATTCTTATTTTTTCTATCTAAAAAGAAATAAAATTGTATTTGCCTAACACAAGTGAGGGAATGGTGTTCAGAAATAAGTTCAGAGAAAAGGAGGGAATGTATTTACTTACCCTTTCGTTTACTTTCATGTATAAGACTAATGGTCTAAACTGAGTGGTAGAATTCGTATGTCTAAAACCAGATAAGGATGGTTCAACTTTATTTTTTCTTATTGGTCAGGACTATTGTAAGCTTCCTCTTAAAAAGCAATCTTGAGTTTATCATTCTTTTAAGCAGCCTTGGTGATCAGGCAGAAGGGTGTCATCTCTCATCTTTCTATGATAGATTTCTTTTTTAACTTTTGACAGTAGGAAACCCTGATCATCTTAGACATAAGTGTCACCACCACCACGCCTTTCATTATAGATTCCTATACTGTTAGTCATGGGGAGATCCTAAACTGAAGAAGACAGTTTACCTCCTGGCATCTCCAGCACAGCCTATACATTCTGAATTTATAGCTGAATAGGTTTCTAAGACCTAGTTCTTAATGTGGAGAGTGTTTGTTGGAGTTTGTGTGGTGTGATATTCTAGTGTGCCAAGTGGAGTTAATTAAGAAAGGTTTTTCTGTAAGAATTGAATCTTGGTGAATGAGAGTGGGGATGGACATAGCTGCAGACAGGCCATTATAAATGGGCTTTGGCAATTCAATATGGAGAGCGCTAAAGGTGGGCTCCAGGTAGAGATGTCATATTTGCCTGATTGGATAAGAAAGTGTGATCCAGAGAGTCATAGAGTGGACTCCAACATCTGGAATGTAATGTATGCCTGGTATTTATAGTCTGCTGAAGGCTGGCTGGTGCTTGGGGAGGAAGGAGTTGGGAGAAGAGCCTGTAAAGCATATGTAAAAGGTCTTATCTTTGAGAGCCTCTGCACTGGGCTTTATCTCCATTTTATAGTTGTGAATTTGGGGGTTTTATCTTATTTCTTGCCTGGTTAAAACAAACAGAGCTGAACCCTGATTCCCAATTCTTGATTCCAAATCCATTGCTCTTTCTATTGTGTTATTACTATTTCCAGCAGTCTTCACCTCATGGGAAAGTCTACCTCTGATCTTTGTTTATCAAACCTGCTTATTTTCTCCTATAATTTTTTTCTTGTTCTTGTACTTTAATTAATCATTAAAAAATAAGCAATCTTGAGAAATTGTTCTTGAAAAATTTAAGAAATTTTAAAACAATAGCCTAATATAAGATACTCCAAATAGCTCTAAGGAAATAGACATAGGAATACTTTGCAAGTAGCAGTTTTGAAAGAAAGCTGAGAATATGAGAAACAATCCCATGTTATCAAAACCTCCAAGTATATTTCAAAATAACTACCCCCTACTCACTTATGTTTTCTCGTTACTTCTTTAAGCACTGGAAAGCTTTATATAACTGATACCGTATTGTAAAATGTGTTTTCAGTTTGATAAAATATCTGCTAGATTATAAACAAGTGTTTGCCCTTGGGCTTGTTGAGTACCGTGTTGAATGTCAACAGGTGTGCTTGTTTCATGTTTGGGCTTTGCAGTAAATGATGGATCATGGCCTTCCATTAAAAATAATTCTTAATCTTTTAGCTTACATATCATCTATTTTCCCAGTTGAGACTTTAAGTCATTGGCTTTTAACACCAACAATAACAACTTTGTGAGCCTGATTGTAGTTTTCTTCCCCCTATGGGTTTTTTTTTTTCCTAGATGTAGTTCTACTTGAAATGTTATTCTCAGAGAAAATATATTGAAAATAGCCATAGTTCTTTGAAAAGGTTGTTCTTTAATTATCAGCTGGTGCATTTCATGTCTAATTTATAATTTGTTAGACAACCATTTATTATTATTTGGCAATACTTACTGCCTCTATTAACATTTTCATTGCACTTATTTTGTAATATAATACAAAAATAACAAAGGAATGTGAACAATTTCTTTCTCTGCTAAATTTATACTCATTTCGTGACATTTAGGTTACAACCTATTTGGATTTGGTCTTTTTCCCCCATTAAAAGTAACAAAAGAATAAGAAATGAAACCCTTGAGTACTCTGAACAAATATATGATACTTGACGCTTTGCCTATTTTTTTCCTGGCTTCTCATTCTGGGTGGGAATACAGGTGGGACAACTCTTAATTATACAGAATCTCCCCCAACATTGGAGGCTTTTAACATCCTGGGTCCTAGGATGCCTGAAGCATACCCTAGTTATGAGAACAGTAGTGTGTGCACACATTTCCAATTCCTTCCAGGAGAAAGAGCCCGGTGCAATCTTCTTATTTAGCTTCTGATTCTAATCCTTATTACTAGTTATCATAAAGGTTACTATAGCAGTCTTCTTCTGCCTGTTATCTTCCCTGTCTCTGTCCTAGTTTCTGGTGATTGCCAACCATCCTTAGAATTGCTTGTCTTTTAAACACAGCACCCCAATCTCTTCCTCCATCTTCAAGTGCTTCTTCTCTATGTTTGTATCCTTTCTTTCTCTTCCCATAAGGATACTTCCATTAGATTTAGGGCTTACACTAATCCAGCATGATCTAGTTCTTTACCTTTATTACATCTGTAAATACCCTATTCCCAAATAAGGTAACATTCTGATGTTCCAGGACGACATGAATTTTTGAGAAGACACTATTCGACCCACCATAGCACTCATTGTTTTTAAGTTGAAGTCCACAGTTTTCTCGTGGTAGAGAAAGCCTCAGATGATAAGAACTGCTTTGTTTATCCAGCTTCCTGTCTTGCCAGTGTCCTCTCTCGGTCAGTGAACTCTGGGTAAGACTTCCTTGTATGATGTTCCACCTTCACAAGCACCCTCCCTTGTTCTATTTTTATTTGTTGGGGGGGGTGGCAGGGAGACAGATCTCGCTTTGTCACCCAGGCTGGAGTGCAATAGTGTGATCTTGGCTCATTGCAACCTCTGCCTCCCGGGTTCAAGCGATTTTCCTGCCACAGCCTCCTGAGTAGCTGGGATTACGGGTGCACACCACCATGCCCGACTAATTTTTGTATTTTTAGTTGACACAGGGTTTCACCATGTTGGTCAGGCTGGTCTCGAACTCCTGACCTCGTGATCTGCCTGCCTCGGCCTCCCAAAGTGCTGGAATTACAGGCATGAGCCACCGTGCCCGGCCCATCCCTTGTTCTTAAATACTCCTCACATGATACTCCCTCTCCTTCTTCCTACCAGTTTTCTATAAACCTCTGGTCTGAGGTTAAAAATCACCTTCTTGACTCTTCTATAAGACTCTGTTTAAAGCAGTTGTCAGTTGTCCCTCTAATATACTGCTAGAGTACGTATCCCACAGCCAATCATTGTGTGTTTGCACTATGGCAAACACTGGAATATAACAGCAAATGAAATGGATTTGATTCCTCAAGGCCTGAGGCAAGGATTACATCACCATGTGTATATAGAGCATTACCCGTGTCCTCTATATGAATTAATTGCTTAGTTAATGCTAGTTAGTTTTAGGTGTCCTTTGTAAATGGCATAGGAAATATTTCACCAATTTATTTGCACATGATTATTTAGGAGCAGTTGCATTAATAATTCTACATTGAAATACTTGTTCTGTATTTTTACTCTTACTTGGTCTGCTTTTTAGAGAACCTTTTATTCACACAAAGATAGCACTGTGTTTTCAAGAAATGCCCTTAAAAACTAGTCATCAGCCTTGCCTTAAAAATATTAACACTGATTGGTATGGTTTCAGACTTTTAAAACTAAATGGAGACAAACATAGGCTACATATGATAACAACTCCAAACCACTTTTTTTTTTTTTTTCCTTGAGGTGGAGTCTCACTCTGTCCTTCAAGCTGGAGGGCAGTGGCGCAATCTCTGCCCACTGCAGCCTCCGCCTCCGGAGTTTAAGTGATTCTCATGCCTCAGCCTCCCAAATAGCTGGGATTACAAACATGTGCCACCACACCCAGCAATTTTTTTGTATTTTTAATAGACACTGGATTTCACCGTGTTAACCATACTAGTCTCGAACTCCTGACCTCAGGTGATCCACCCGCCTCGGCCTCCCAAAGTGCTGGAATTACAAGTGTGAGCCACTGCATCAGGCCCAAACCACCTTTGAAGAATGAGTGAAAATTATGGATTCAACTTGACTTTGCATATAAATTGAAGGGAGGATTTTTGGTTTACCTAAAATATTTCCTCTCCACATAGAATTATGCAAAATCATCGGCCATGATCAACCCTAGCCATGGCCAGCAAATTTGAGAGTCCTAAGAACTGGAGAGAAATTCTAAGCTTAAATACTACCTAGTGTAAATTTTAACTTGATCTTCTTCACCAGGATGTTCAACTTTGAAGCTGGACCAAGCATTTGGTGAAAATTTCTCCTAAATTAGAAATCAGAAGTAAAAGTTTTGTACTTTAGTAAGGATATTATAAAGCTTTCAAGGAATACTAGTGATGGATCTTGGAATATATTTAAATGTTCAATAAAATGACAGAAATCTGGATGCTATGGACACAATGTCTTTCCTTCCATGTATATTTGATAAATTTTATATCAATATTCAAGATAAAAATCTTATCTTAAAAATTTTTAGTGGAAAACAAGGTAAAAATGTGTGCTTCTTCATCCTTAATCCTAGGGAATTGGATTAGCCCAACACTTTATATATTTTGGTGAGTTAATCAAGCTTTTGCATATTTCACAATTTCTTATACTTAAAAACTCAAAAATGTGTTTGCTTATTCTGGATCCAGTCAGAATTCTAGAAATGAGCACAAAATGAAAAATAAGATTTTAATTGCAAAAATATAATCATTGGCTTTAAAAAAGATAAATATGGCTTAATATACAGCCTGAACAAAAATTTACAAAATAACTTATTTTTTAAAAAGTTTCGGAGCTAATGATGAAGAAATAAATCACTACTGAAGTCAATATCTAATGCTTGAAGTTTAGAGTTAATTCAATTGATAAAATATGGAGAAAGATGAAGTCTGATTTTATACCTCCATTTCATAATTATCTGAGAAATTAGTAGCAGGGTTGAACTGAGGACCAAAAAATTGAAATAAGCTCCTGCATGGAGGAGATGGGGATGTCTGCAGCTCTTACTTCTTGGTAGCAAAATAATTAGGTAATTAGGCTTCTGATTTATTAGGAGTTTGAACTGTACACAGAAAACATGCAAAGTTTATTAACGTGGCATTATTTGTATTTGAGAAAAAATGGAAATACCATAATTATCCTGATGCCACCATTCCCGATCCTCTCACTCCCAAGCCTATTTCTAGGCTGTGAATTATCCCTCTGAATGAAGGCCTAGAAATGCCTCTTTGGGGTAAGCGTTCAGTGTTGCACTTGACTTCGCTATGGACTACAAGGTTCCAAAGACTTGGAGAAGACAGTCCAGTAACAGTAAATTTCTAGCTGTTGTTTTGTTTTCTGAGGTGTGTGAACACAAAATATATTTTGAATTTATAATTGGGACATTTAGGACAGGGAGAAGGTTCCTTATGCATTTCCTGATTGTAAATAAAAGTTAAATAAATTATTCTATTTGGCTTGGTTCCAAAAAAGACTTACTTATTACCAAGTGAAGAATTACTGAGCATTTCTTTGTGAAGTGTATAATTTGGCATGCAGTCCTCTCCAAAACACAATTGCCAAAATATTAATAAAATTGAGTTGATTTATAGGTTTCTGTAAAGCAATTCATTGAAATGCAATGGGTCTGGTCTTTTTTTTTAAAGTCCTATATTTGAATATTATAAAAAATATAGGATTTTGATATGTAACCAAAAATTGTTTTGTTGGATAACAAACTATGGCAAAACTTAGTTGCCTTAAAGGAACAGTCATTTTAGTCACATTTTCCACAAGTAAGCATGTTGGCTTTGTGTGTCTGTGAGTGTGTTTGTGTGTGTACGTGTGTGTGTATGGTCTGGGATGGTTCAGCTAGGTTGCCTAGGGCAGCCTCACCCACATGTCTGAGGCTTTAGGGGAGAGACTTGGGCCTTCCAACTCGTGGTCTCTCATACTTTAAGAAACTGCCCAGGCTTGAATCCATTGTGGTGCAAGAATTCTCTGAAGCAAGACCCATTGTGTGCGCATTTTTTCAGCCTCTGCTTCTGTCATGTTTGTTAATATCCTGTGTTCCAAAGTTATTCACATGCCAAACAGAAACAAGCTCCACCTCTACAACTTGTAGTTTTGCAACATATATATGCCATATATGTTCATACATATATATAATATGTGTGTGTGCATATAGCACATTAGTATTTAAAACTACTAATGTATTTTATATATTTTCTTCTGGGATTATAACAATTTAACATATGGCATCTATATGACTATATTGTATTTCATAAATCATTTTAATATTAAATGCTATTTCTAACTTAGTATTGTCAATTTCTTTAGCTAAGCAATATGTTTATTACTTCTGAATATTATGTTGTCCTAGGATTATAGCTTTGTACTGAGTTGTCTTTCAGACAATCAGATTTACTGTTTGCCTGTTTGATCAGAAAAGAGAGCCTGTGGGCCATTTGATACATAGCAAATTCCATGATAATAAATTATACCTGATCATATAAATAGAAGATTCTACTATATTTTTTTAAACTATATTTATTTCAAACTTTGAAATTTTAAAAAGCAAAATACTAATAGAAAATGTATTAGTGGTTTGGATTTAGGTATATTTGGACTTGAACTAGCAGTATGAGTTTATAGAATTAACTTTTTATAACATTAAAATTGTTATCTATTAAATTGGAAATGTCTGGCAAAGGATATTCCTGTAAACTATTCTAGAAATGCTCAAAGTCATGTAATTCTAGAACCTCATTTTTTCATAGAGAGATAATCAATTCTGTTTTGGCAAAGTAACGTTCTACAGTGGATTTCTGGAAGCTATTTATCTGAATTACTAAATACAACAGAATAATAGCATAATCGAATTTCTTCTTAAAAAGGAACTGTGTCAGAATAATAAAGTATATTATGATGAAATGTATTACTATAGTCTAACAAAAATATAAAACTATGCAATTATTAAGGAGTATTCTATTTTCATTGAATGCTACTCTTAATTCAGTTTCTATCCACCCTCCTCCCCAACATACACACACTTCTATGAAGCTGACCCACTTCACATTTTTAGCAGAAGAAGGGAAGTTGTATGTGGGAGAAGTGTCAGATATAGTGTTTCTAAGTTTGTAATCTTATACTCTTTTGTCTTAATTCTAACATATTTTATGATATGTCTTCTTTCGGAGAAAAAAGGAGGAGGGTGTGTATCAGTTTGCTAGGGCTGCCATAAGGAAGTACCACAAACTAGAAGGCCCAAAACAATAGAAATGTATTTTCTCACGGTTCTGCAGGCTAGAACTTTGACATTAAAATGATGGTAGGGCCATTGTCCTCTGATAACTCTACAAGGTAATGCCTCCTTGCCTCTTCCAGCTTCTGGTAGGCCTGGGGGTTCCTTGGCTTGTGGCAGCATCAGTTCAATTTCTGTCATGTTTTCACATGAGTACTGTCTCTGTGTCTGTCTGTGTCCAAATTTTTCTCTTATAAAGCTAGTGGTCATATTGAATTAAGGCCCATCATAATTCAGTATGAACTCATCTTAACCTGATTGTATCTGCAATGAACCCATTTCCAAATAAAGCTACATTCTTTGGTACCAGGGTTAAGACTTCAACATATCTTTTTAGGGGGACAGAATTCAATCCACAGCAGGACCTAAGGAAGAACAGTGCTAAAACTTTGGCATTAATTAGATACTATAGATGTTCAGTGAATAGTGATTATTATTATTATCATTATAGAGACATGTTTTTGGCACTTATAGGGTGTCAAGCTTTATTTTAAATATTTTGTAAGCATTTACTCTTTCACTGAACTGAAATGAGAAGCCAAGGGTCTTATCCTGAAGTGATAACATACAGATTAGCAAATTCTGTTTTAGGCTATAAAAGGCATTCTTATAATTAGACATTTTGTTTTTGCAAATTTTTTTTGTTTGTTTTATTTTATTTACTTATTTTTTTGAGAGAGTCTTGCTCTGTCACTCAAGCGGGAGTGCAGTGGTGAGATCTCAGCTCACGGCATCCTCTACCTCCCAGGCTCAAGCCATTCTTGTGCCTCAGCTTCTCAAGTAGCTGGGACTACAGGCATGTGCCACCATACCAAGCTAACCTTTTTTTTTTTTTTAAATAATCCATGTATTCTAAAAGTTTTGATGTCTATGAAGTTTTGACTTGCAAAATATTCTAGTAGTTTACAAATTTCTCAGTAGGCTTATTTAAATTTTGTTTATTATTAAGAATTGAACCAGTTCCAGACACCATTACCATGAAATCAGGCCCACCATAGCAGCTGAAGTCGACCATTTATTACATGCACTTCATTTGAGTCTCTTATTAAAGCTGACATCTGTTCAAGTCTTCATTACCATATTACCACAACTGGTCCCTTGTCACATTTATCCTGATTCACTGTAACATAAACACAAAAGAGAAAAATACATTTCCAACTAATGATAAGGTTATTTATAAATGAGATATATTTAAAGAATGATTTTCCACATATTGGACACATGCTATTCATTCCTCAATTTTATTTTTACCTTTAGACAAAAAAATTTTAAATACTAAATTATAAACAAGATTTAAAATTTTATTCATGAAACTAAAAGTACGTTTTAATACCCAGTTATACAAGATAATTACTGAAGCATACATTTAAGCAATGTAATCAACAAATATTTTCTTTGTAAGTTTGAGATATGTTACTTTTATGAATTTTGCAATATCCTAATGAAAGAATAAAAAGTACATAATTTAGCCGGGTGCGGTGGCTCACGCTTGTAATCCCAGCACTTTGGGAGGCCGAGGCGGGTGGATCACGAGGTCAGGAGATCGAGAACACGGTGAAACCCCGTCTCTACTAAAAATACAAAAAATTAGCTGGGCATGGTGGCGGGCGCCTGTAGTCCCAGCTACTCGGAGAGGCTGAGGCAGGAGAATGGCGTGAACCCAGGAGGCAGAGCTTGCAGTGAGCCGAGATTGCGCCACTGCACTCCAGCCTGGGCGACAGAGCGAGACTCCGTCTCAAAAAAAAAAAAAAATTACATAATTTTTGCAATGATCATTCATTCATCATTTTTAGTAGCAACACAATTCTGTGATACATCATGGTTGTAACAGTGGCTTTTCCATGATGCTTTCTTAATGACACTTTAAAAATTACACTAATAGTCTTTCATGGCAAGGTTGGCTGTATGTATCTTTTGTAGACTTTATAATATCACCTGAGTCTATTATTACCTCTGACATTTTTCTAGAGACCAGTTAACTTGTTTATATTCAAACACTGAGTGGGAAATGCCAGCAGCAATCACCTTTTCTACCTGTAATGCATAGCTATAATAGCAACCATGGGTAGTAAGCACTTTGCTAAGTATTGGGCTTAAATTATCAAGTTATTTTCCTCAATAAGGCTCTATTATAGGTATTCCTATTTCCTTGAGGACAAGTGTAATAAGTAATTTTCTAGAAGCCATACTCTAGTAGATATATTTGAAATTAGCACCCAGGATATCTGACTCCAGAATATGTCCTCCCGAGTGTGATGCTCTACCCTACTTATCATAATGGTTCTGTCTGAAAATAATTATTATGTGCCTAACATGTACTTATCTCCAACCTTATTATTACTGAGTGGCCTAAAAAAGAAGGAAAAGTAGGTATCCTTTTCCTAAGGGTAGGGAAGACATACAAAGGTGAAACTACCGAAATTAATTATAATAGCTGTATATAACATGGTGAATCCTTGTCTTGAAAATGTAGTCAAGAGATTAGGCTGAACTGGGGCTAGTTTTTCACTGAATTGGAACTTAAAAGACATACTAGAGAAAAGGAAAAGCAAAAGAAAGTCATACTGGGTGGACAAAAGGGCAAGGGCTAGACCTAAAGAGAATAAAAACAAGCATTTGAAAATCAATCAATGAAAGACACTCACAAAAGAACTTGCTCTATTTTAGGTAGTACCTTTCAATGTCACCTTTCAATTTTGAAATACGGGAAACTCAACAGTAGACTATAACTCTTAGTAACTAAAATTATTATGCCTCAAGTATTTTTTGAAAAATAGTTCAAATTATCAAAATTTTGAATTCTTTGGAGACTAAAACGATTAATAAGTTGTCAATTGACTTCATGCACAAAATTTATGTGGCGTATATACAAGTGGCATTTTTTTTTTTTAAGACTGAATTTTCCTCTTGTTGCCCAGGCTGGAGTGCAATGGCGCAACCTCAGCTCATTGCAACCTCCGCCTCCCACGTTGAAGCTATTTTCCTGCCTCAGCCTCCCGAGTAGCTGGGATTACAGGGGTGCACCACCATGCCCAGCTAATTTTTGTATTTTTAGTAGAGATATGGTTTCACCATGTTGTCCAGGCTGGTCTCGAACCCCTGACCTCAAGTGATTCTTCCACCTCGACCTCTCAAAGTGCTGGGAATACAGGCGTGAGCCACTGCACCTGGCCACAAGCAGCAAATTCTTAACAAACACTATAGAATGAGCTTAATAGAAAATTTGTGTCATTATATAATTTGCATTTATGGACTGCTCCTAGGAGATGTGAAAAATAGAGGAAAGAATATGCATTGAGGTCAAATTTTATAAATCAATGTTTTCCTAAATATACATGTATTGACTATCTCTGCTACACCAGAGAATGCTGTTTCTGCGGGACATTAATAAGGGATAAACATATATTAATTTCCATGTATAAACACATTTGAGATAGGGTGTTCAAAAATTACATAGGTTTTGTATGGTGTATCCACTGAATACTTCTAATGTGCAAAGAGATATTGGTAAAGTTAACAAGAAGAGTATAACATGCAGCATTTCTCAAAATTACTATACTACACACCATTTTGATAGCAGGGTATGGTGACTGCATTAGGATAAATTTGCACTGTCAAGGTTTTTGGGGTAAAGAGATATGTGCACATATCCTATAAAATAACTGTGAGTTGTTTAGGAAAGACTTAGACATCATGAACCCATGTGATGTGGACCATGAGTGAATGAAAGGTTTGGAAAATGGAATATGTCATTCATAACATGAAAGTTGCAGGTGAAAGATTCTCAGGAACAAAAATCTCTAAAGAATACAAGAAAAATGCTCATGAGAGAAAAATCAGTTTTAACCATTTCCCAGACCCAAAGAGCATGACATCTATCTAGTCAAGTCAGAAGTACTCTATCACCTTACCAGTTTTCTCTCCTTTTTTCCCATAATGTTCAAAACTGCAGCTAGAAACTAAGGAAATAGGTGAAAAGGAGAGGGAGCAGAAGCCGGCTGCATTTCCTTTTACTAATTAATATATCTGCCAGCTATGACTCTGGGCATTCAGAAGTAGGAGAGTAAGCCTTGGCCTCAAATGGCATTGAAGCAGATTGATTCATGTATTAATATATTAATTAATATATGATTATTTAATCCAAATTTTGTGTTGTGACTTAAAGTGATTGTACAACTATTTATTATCCAAAAATGAAGAGAACAGTTAATGATGTCACCAATTTTAAATTATTGGTCTGAATTATTACCCTGAAAGTATAAATCTTAAATAAGGGAAAGTATTATATTAATTGCCAGGACTGCCATAACAAAGTACCACAGACTGGATGGATTAAATAACAGAATTTTATTTTTTCACAGTTCTGTAGGTTAGAAGTCCAAGATTAAGACACCAGCAAGATTGGTTTCTTCTGTGGCCTCACTCCTTGGGGTGTAGATGGCTGTCTTCTCTCTGTGTCTTCACGTGGTTTCTCCTTCTGTGTGTGTCTGTGTGCCTGTCCTCTTCCTGTAAGGACACCAGTCATATTGAATGAGGATCCACTCATTTTAACTTAATTACCTCTTTAAAGAGCCTATTTATAATTACAGTCACATCTGAGGTACTGGGGATTAGGACTTCAACACGCAAATTTTGTGAGGGTGACACAACTCACCCCACGGCAGGTAGAAAGTTGCAATTTCATCAAGTCATATTCAATGCATCTGTTGCATATTGTTATATTTTCTGATATATCAAACTACTTTTGATTTTCTGGAATTAATCCAGCTTGGTTATTGAATAATTGCTCTTACGATGTATTTCTAGATTCTAATACAATTTTTAAATCTATAATCACAAGATAGATTGGCTTATTGTTTTGTTTTGAATATATTATTTGGGGTTTGTAATATTAGGTTGCCGTAAAAGTAATTGCGGTTTTTGCCATGGCAAAAAGTAATTGCAGTTTTGCTCTCATGAGCATTTTTCTTGTTTTCTTTAGAGACTTTTGTTCCTTTGAATGGCAAAAACCACCATTACTTTTGCACCAACCTAATATATATTATGTTGGCAAATCTGTGGCAACACATTAGAAAATCTACAGAAAATGGGTGATTTTCATAGCAGAATTGCATTAAAATATCAAGAAGAAATGAAAATCTTAAATAGATAAAATATTTAAAAATGATGACATATTTACCATTTTAAAATATTCTAGGAATATGTGATTTGTTATATATACTAATTAATTATATTAATACTCTTTGCTACAACACCCTTAAAAACCACAGTGGTTAAAAAGTGTACTTCCCCCTTAAGTAAATTCTGTGATGTTCTCATTGGGTGAGACTTTTGTGGCTCTTCTCCAAGAATTGGCTGAATTCACCCAGATATCAAGCAGGCAGGAATCAGAAAAGGAGAGTGTTTAGGGGAGATATGTCCACTCCAAACTGCCTCAGTAGCACCCCGGCAGCTCAGCTCACATTTCAACTGTAAAGCACATCTCCACATGAGGGGCTAATTATGGTAGTTCAGCTGTGCATCCAAGAGAAAGAAAGAAGTTTCTTGAGCAGTGAGTTGGTCCCTGCCACAAATGGGTTCACAGTTGAGTTTCAGCCAAACTCTAAAAACTCTTAATTACAATGTTTTCTAAATTATTCCAAGCTAGGAAAAGAAAAATTAAGTCCCCAGTCTTTCTGACAATGAAGGATAATTTAATTTTAATTTTGACTTGATTTTAATAATCTTGACTTTTAGGCATTAAAAAAAAAGATGTAAAACTAAAAGCATTTTTTCAGCTATCACATTTTGCAAAATGGTGGAGAGTTTCTTGGCTTAGGAAACAACTACTGGAATATTTTAGATAGATAGATAAATGATAGATTTGATTTATAGGTATGTATACGTATAAATCAAAATAAGAAATCTCTTCATTGAAATATAGTTATACATCTTTAAATTTTTAATCAACACTTAGGGAGATGGCATATTATTATACAAAATGTGTCCCTTTTAGGTTCAAGTCAATCTCCAAATTTCTGTTCTGTCACTTCCCTTTGACATCATGCAGGTCACTTTCTTACTTCACCTAAATTTTCTCACCTGTAAAATAGGCATAAATATAAGAGTATCACAAGATTCATACATGATTCACATGGCATAATCTTCTAATTGACCCAGAGCAATGGACACTGTAGCACGGCCATCCACACAAAGGTAGTGTTTTTTAATCATCATTAACACCTTTAACATTATATCAAATAATTTACCTTCGGTGTTTTCCCATTCTATAATCTTCAAGGCTTTTGTACAGAAAACATTGTAATTTCATACTTTGAGTATAATTACTTCATCCCCTGACCCTTTCAAAACATGTAACAATGATAGACAAAATGTGAAAGAAAAAATATTGACACAACCCAGGCAAAAATAAAACAGACATCCCCAAGGGCTAGAAATTGGATAAAAACAACAATTAGGATTGAAGTTGGTTCCCACTTGGGTCAGGGGAAGAGAAGTTTCAGGCAACTATGCATTGGTATCCATGTGTAACAGAACTAGAGGTAATTCCTATAAATTTGGAGACCCATTCCAGGTTTACTGCTAGAAAATAGCCTGGGGCAGAGTTTCCCAAACAGAAAGGCAGTTGCCAAGGTTCATGGTGTCTCTGGAGTGGGAGACTATAGCTAATTCCAGAAGAAGGAGGGGCTATAGCACATATCAGGGAGAGTGGAGTCTGCAGGGAATATCAGAAGAAACAAAGTCTGTGGCCAGGTGCTGAGCCAAGCTTCCTTCTGGCAAGTGGCCATGTAACTGTATTTCTACTGCCAATATTACCTCCAATCTGCCAGCATAAATACTATCTTTGTATTTGAAGACAAAATTGTTAGTTGGAAGAAACTGTAGAACATCTAGATAGAGAGGGTCAAAGAGAGAGAGAGAGAAAAGAAACAGAGTGACAAGGCAAAGGAAACAGCTCTTCAAGAATATTTTGAAAAATAAAATTCCAAAACCCACAAGGCAAGTAAATAATTAGTCACTTTAATAATTCAAGGCAAAAAAATTAATTAGCAATTAAATAAAACAAACCTATGTTTATTTCCTCAAATGCATAAAATAATAATAATAGCATTGAGAAAGAAACAGGCATTATTAAACAGAAGCACTTACTAGGGTAGGCAAAAGAACCCAAAGAATTATTAGAAATGAAAAAAATTAAAAACCATTCTATTAGTAAACGGCGGGGGGGCGGGGAATCCCTGGACTGGTAGAATAACTAGCAGGGAGCACAGTTTAAGTGATACCTCTGGTTAAGATAACATTAAGAAATTAGTTTAGAATGCAGCCTGTAGATATATAACATGAAAGAGAAGTTAATATCCAGGAAGGTCGATTGAAAGACTTTAGCATGTTGAAAATAATATCAAGAAAATGATTAAAGAGGAGATGGAGAAATGAAGCAACCCAAAATTGATAATGGATTTGAATTTTTTTGAAATTCAGAAGTGCACAAAAAGGCTGCATGTAAATCCACATCTACCCACACCACTGTGAAACTGCAGTGTGTATATTTGTATGTAAACTGAGAGAAAAGACATACAAATTACAAAAGTACAACGAAGAAGGCAACATCAAACTTCTCATCAAGGCTAACACACAATCGGAAGCAGTGTTCTTGTGTTCTTGTTTGTCGAAGTACCAAGGGAAAATCACCTCCAGCTCTGAAGTTGACATCTGCCTAAACTGTGGTTCAATAGTATAAAGAAGGAAAAACACTTTGAACAAACAAATCTTAAAGTCTCTATGACACATAGAACCACTCTGAATGAACTATTGAAGGATTTCATTAAAATGAAATATTCATAACTGAAGTTATTGCCAAGCAATATGAGTAAACAAGTGATATATTTTAAAAAGTAGTATTTTGCAGAGAATCTTTAGAATGGCCAACTATGTAACTTTTTGGAAAAATGATTAGAATCAAGTGTTATAAATGAAACATTTCAAATGCCTTAAAATTGTGAGCTGAAAATATCTGAGACAGATCTCAATCAATTTAGAGATTTGCCAAGGTTAAGGATGCCTCCTGACACAGCCTCAGGGGTCTTGACGACATGCACCCAAGGTAATCAGGGTACGACTTGCTTTTATGTTTTAGGAAGACATGAAACAATAATAAATATGTGTAAGATATATATTGGTTTGGTGTTGGTGGGGCTTCTGGATCCCAGGTAGATAAGCACAAAAGGTTGCATTCTTTTGAGTCTTTGATCCGCTTTTCACCGAATGCACAATTTAGACTGGCTCAGTGAATCTGCATTTTTACATAAACAGTAGGGCAGAGGAAGCAATGGAATGTGCATTTGTCTCAGGTGAGCAGACGGATGACTTTCTGTCCAGCAGCTGTGAAGATAAGCTGTCAGTTTACATTGCCAGGGTGAAACTCAACTGTTTTGTGGTTAAGATCTTGAGGCCCGCAAGGAATTTCTCTGTTGGCAAATTACGAGGGAGGTATGGAGCTTTTTTATCTTTGTAGCTATCTTACTTAGGAATAAAATAGGAGGCAGATTTGCCTTGGCTTAGTGATTTGGGGGTCTGAGTTTTTTTTATTCTTTCACAAGATCTTTATATGTAAAATCAAATTCCTAAATTAAATTAAGCATTATCACTTCTGCAACATTTTGCATTACACAACACTTAAGTGAGAAGGCCTTATAAAATCCAAAGAATGCTTAGCTACCTTCAGTATAATTTTTTTCTGTTTCATTTTTCTTTTTAAATTTAGCAATGAATTCATATTGAGTTATGAGATATGTTTAAAGCAAATTATTCTCCATGATTAAGATTTATTTATCTTCCTTAATTCTATTTAAATAAAAATGAAAAATACAAAGAAAAAATATAAATATTTATATATATATTTTAACTGCAGATCTTTTCCTGAAAGAGGTAGTTAACTATTTTTCAGAAGTCAAATTGGATTTTGAATATATTTGAATAGATGATAATTTTGGGTAATCTTATAGTCAATCTATTAAGGAGTGAAAACTACTACTAATTTCTCACTGCTTTATATGCTATTTTTAATTTCCATATAAATTCTGTGAAACTATACACGTCCTCATTTTAAAACTGTTAATATCCTGACATTAAGAATATTTAAGTCTATATAACCACTTCTAATCTTCAGATTTTTTTCTCTCACTTTTATTTTGGCAAATTAATAAAGTAAAATTTAACTTTAGGAGGGTCACAAAAGTGACTATCATTCACCTAATAGACGAAAGTATTTTGTTTGTTTGTTTGTTTATTTATTTATTTTTGATATGGAGTCTCGCTCTGTCGCCCAGGCTGGAGTGCAGTGGCACTATCTCGGCTCACTGCAACCTCCGCCTCCCGGGTTCACGCCATTCTCCTGCCTCAGCCTCCCCAGTAGCTGGGACTATAGGCGCCCACCACCACGCCCGGCTGATTTTTTTTGTATTTTCATTAGAGACGGGGTTTCACTCTCTTAGCCAGGATGGTCTTGATCTCCTGACCTCATGATTCGCCCGCCTTGGCCTCCCAAAGTGCTGGGATTACAAACATGAGCCACCGCGCCTGGCCGAAAGTACTTTTGAAAGGTCGTTTGCTTCTTCCAGACGAGCTTGTTGGAGGTCCTCCACCCATAGTCCCCACATCAACCCCTTGATAGTAAATCAAGGATAATTGATAGGTTTCAACATTTGACTTCCAAAGTTTTGAGAAAATCATAAAACTAACATACATCTTTCTCTGTTCTGTAATTGATGTTGTGAAAGAAAATAGGATCTTAGGACCTCATACTCACGATGCTAAAGGGAAAGTTAAGCTTGGGAACTGAGTCAGGAAAAACTGCCTCTTTTTTGTTCACAGATAGCTGTAATTTCTCAGCCCTGTGTCATAGCCCCATTTTCTCTTTTCACATGTAAAATCTAGATTTACTGAAGCTTATCAGAGCCTTACAAGAATGTAACCATCTGCTTCATGGCCTATCCTCCCTCCCTTTTTTCTTCTTTGCTCTTTCTCTAAATATTGATGTACCAAAAAACCCTTTTGAAAAAAACTCACGTGACAGATGCTCCTATGATTTATATTTTTTCCTGGATACATCCTTCCCCTTGGCTAAATAAACCCGTATAGTTTTAGGCCTGCCTTAGTCACGTTTTTGTGTACGGTGTACAAATTCTGAATGGTAATGAACATACGATCTACAATTTAATTTTAGAGCGCTCTTATTTTGAGGGGCAAAACTTGCTAATTATTTTTTCTTCTAAATTCTGATAAATAAAAATATTCACATGGGGCTTCCAGAACTAGTTTGCTCTATTCCCGTAACAGGTGCTATCATATCCGTTGTGCTCCAGAAAACTTTCAGTATCCACATAACCTGACCGAGAACTTTTCTAGAAATGTGGAAGGATGCTCTGCAGTTAAGGCCAGCTTCAGAGGCATCTTGATTTTATTTATTATTTATTTATTTGAGACGGGGTCTCTCATTCTGTCACCCAGGCTGGAGTGCAGTGGTGCCATCACAGCTCCTTGTAGCCTCAATCTCCTGGGATCAAGAGATCCTCTCACCTGAGCCTCCCAGGGTGCTGCGATTACAAGTGTGAGCTTCCATGCCTGGCCTTGAAATTCTTAATAATGCTCTCCTTGAATTTTAATTTGTGTTTTGTAAGTTAAGTCACTGGGACAATCAAGCATGAGGGGTGGGTTGAAATGTGGGGGTTACAGTCTTGCATGACCTACCCTGGACAGCTTCTTGGCTGCCTTTGCTTCAACCCCTCCTAAGAACTGCTGCTGCTCTCCTCCCTGGGGAAAGTAAAGGAGGTGGTGGGGAAGGGCCATGGAGTAGGGAAGTGGAGAAGGAGGAAAGGAAGTATACATATGCATTTCACTATTTTGCACCCCTTCCCCTAGTGTGGGCGTCAGCATACATACTGGGAGGGTTGGACATGTGCCCAGCAGCATCACAGGACAGGTAGTGCCCGACCCCAGCCCAGGCTGTTAACTCAGTGGTGGATTCATGAGGGGCCCCTTGCCCACTCCCATCCAGATGCAGAGCATGTCTCAGCTGGGATGCAGTGCATTGGGGTTTTCAGGTGGTTGAGTGGCAGGCCCATGGGAAGGAGAGCTTGACTTCCCTGCCCTTGGCCAGGTTCCCACTTTTACATTATGCCCTTGGATCAAAATGCATGTTCAGTCGCTTGCCACCTACAGAGTCCAATAACAAGGGAGAGATCTGGTATTTAAAGTGACTTTTATTTGAAAACTAGCTTAGAGGAAACAGTACCGGCTTCCTGTCTTAAGGGTCTTGCTTTGCTTTTGGAGCAGAAAGCAGGCCCTTTTAAAAGGCATGAGAGGAAGTGAGCAGGTAGGTGGTCTGCATGCTACCTCAGTGCCTTATCTACCAGACAACTGAGTTGGCATTTTCGTGGTCAGAAAGGGTTGTAGAAGTGGCCCCAAACTCTCCAGATGGGAGAGAGTTTTGTAGCGGGACTTTGGTTTGCAAATTGAATGTTATTTCTGGAGGCAACCTCCTGGTGTGTGACAGCCCGCTCTGGAGTTTCTAAGTCCGTAGTTAAATCAACTTACCTTGTAGGGAGTGTCTGCTGAAGAGACAGTAAAAGGCTATAATTGTATTTCTAAAGAACTAAGTAGGAAGTAGGGGAAAGGAGGAAAGAGGAGATAGAAAAGAGAGAAAAAATAATTAAACTAGCTCTTAGATTAATGGGGGTATTTGAGTATAGTCTGGGTCCCATTAATTATATAGCCAGCGTTATCTGCACTGAGTATATCAGCCATGGGAAGTGACTGAGTCAATCACTTTAAGATAACCCACCTTCTGGCCAGGCACTGTGGCTCATGTCTGTAATCCCAGCATTTTGGGAGGTCAAGGCAGGCAGATCATGATGTCAGGAGATCAAGACCATCAAAAATTAGCAAAATACAAAAATAAAATTAGCAAATACAAAAAAAAAGAAAAGAAAACCCAACTTCCTTGGCTTTAGGTAGATAATTCCAAGACAGGAGTTTTATAATGTTTCTCAGAGTTCTCCCCACCCAGTTAAGTTTATTGTGGTAAGTGGCTTGATAAAAAAAAAAATCCTGTATTGAGTGTACTCATCTGTTTTCACACCACTGATAAAGATATGCCTGAGACTGGGTATTTTATAAAGAAAAAAAGCTTTAATGGACTCACAGTTCCACATTTTTCCTCAAATAATGGCAGAAGGTGAAAGACACGTCTTACATGGCAGCAAGCCAGAGAAAATGAGAGCCAAGTGAAAGGGAAAACCCCTTATAAAGCCATCAGATCTCATGAGACTTATTCACCACCATGAGTACAGTATGGGGGAAACCACCCCCATGATTCAATTTTCTCCCACTGGGTCCCTCCCACAACGTGGGAATTATGAGACCTACAATTCAAGATGAGATTTGGGTGAGGACACAGCCAAGTTTCTTTTACATGAAGTTGCTTTAAAATGCCATTATAATTACTTTGTATTATTCCCCATCACCTGTATCTCACTACTACACTTCCATGGATTATTATGTTACACAGTGTTTAAGAGATGTCTGGCTAAACAAGTATGTTTGAATTCCAGGCATTTTGATGTTTGTTTGAGAGATATAAAAAGCCTTTTAAAAATTAGGGCTGTCACTGAAAATCTGGGAAATTTGGTAACTCTATAAAATAACTATATATATATATATATATATATATACATTTTCAAAGAATTATAAACATCAAAAACACTTCTGTTGGGAGGCCAAGGTGGGTGGATCACAAGGTCAGGAGTTTGAGACCAGGCTGACCAACATGGTGAAACCCCATCTCTACTAAAAATACAAAAATTAGCCAGGCATGGTGGTACACGCCTGTAATCCCAGCTACTCAGGAGGCTGAGGCAGGAGAATTGCTTGAATCCAGGAGGCGGAGGTTGCAGTGAGCCGAGATTGCACTACTGCACTCCAGCCTGAGCGACAGAGCAAGACTGTCTCAAAAAAAGAAAAACACTTCTGTCCAATTGGAAAATTGGTATCTTTGGCACATATGATACTTTCACTCACGTCCATGTGAAGAGACCACCAAACAGGCTTTGTGTGAACAAAAAAGCTGTTTATTTCACCTGGGTGCAGGTGGGCTGAGTCCAAAAAGAGTCAGCAAAGGGAGATAAGGGTGGGGCTGTTTTATAGGATTTGGGTAGATACAGGAAAATTACACTCAAAGGGGGGTTGTTCTGTGGTGGGCAGAGTAGGGGTCACAAGGTGCTCAGTAGGGGAGCTTTTGAGCCAGGATGAGCCAGGAGAAGGAATTTCACAAGACAATGTCATCAGTTAAGGCAGGAACAGGCCATTTTCACTTCTTTTGTGGTGGAATGTCATCAGTTAAGGCAGGAACCGGCCATCTGGATGTGTACCTGCAGGTCACAGGGGATATGATGGCTTAGCTTGGGCTCAGAGGCTTGACATTCCTGTCTTCTTATATTAATAAGAAAAATAAAATGAAATAGTGGTAAAGTGTTGGGACGGTGAAAATTTTGGGGGGTGGTATGGAGAGATAATGGGTGATGTTTCTCAGGGCTGCTTCGAGCGGGATTAGTGGTGGCGTGGGAACCTACAGTGGGAGAGATTAAGCTGAAGGAAGATTTTGTGGTAAGGGGTGATATTGTGGGGTTGTTAGAAGAAACATTTGTCGTGTAGAATTATTGGTGATGGCCTGGATAGAGTTTTGTATGAATTGAAAAACTAAATGGAATAAGAGAAGGAGAAAAACAGGTATAAAAGGACTAAGAACTGGGAGGACCTAGGACATCTGATTAGAGAGTGCCTAAGGAGATTCAGCATAGTCCTGCCAGCAAAGATTATTTATTTACTTTAAGAGTTAAGAGTGGCAGTTTGGGGATAGCAGCAGGAGATATCAGCTGTGATGGCTTGGAGAAACAGTATAAACCGGCAGTGTAAACAAGAGCAGGGCAGGTATGAGTAGCTGAGAACGGTGAATAGGAGTATGACTAGATAGAAGATAGTAGGGATGACAAGTTTTTTTGGGGCACAGTCTAATTTGGTCTGGTGTCTGGAATGAGACTGGGGCCTAATAAAAAGGAGCATCTATACAGGAGCTCAAATGGGCTGTATCCTGTAGCATTCTGAGGACAGGCCTGACTTTGAGAAGGGAAAGTGGTAAAAGTATTGTCCAGTCTTTTTTAAGTTGGTAGGTGAGCTTGGTGAGGTGTTTTTAAAAGACCTTTAGTCCGTTCTACTTTTCCTGAAGACAGAGGACCATAAGGGATATAAAGGTGTCACTGAATACTAACAGCCTGAAAAACTGCTTGGTTGATTTGACTAATAAAGGCTGGTCTGTTATCAGACTGCATAGAGGTGGGAAGGCTAAACTGAGGAATTATATCTGACAGAAGGGAAGAAATGACTGCGGTGGCCTTCTCAGACCCTGTAGGAAAGGCCTCTACCCATCCAGTGAAAGTGTCTACCCAGACTAAGAGGTATTTTAGTTATCTGACTCGGGGCATATTGAGTAAAGCTAATTTGCCAGTCCTGGGCGGGGGTAAATCCTCGAGCTTGATGTGTAGGGAAGGGAGGGAGCCTGAATAACCCCTGAGGAGTAGTAGAATAGCAGATGGAACACTGAGAAGTTATTTCCTTGAGGATAGATTTCCACGATGGAAAAGAAATGAGAGGTTCTAAGAGGCGGGCTAGTGGCTTCCACTATAGCATAGCCTGCCTTTGCTGGTGTGTGGCGATTAGGCCTGGTGGAACTGCCATGAATAAATCAAGCGTGATCAGGGTGAGGAACAGGAAAGAAGGAAATAGGATGAATGTTAGGTGGATCAGAGAGATGCAGTCATGAGGGTCAGGTGTGGTATCAGGAATAATGTGGGAGGCCGGATTGAAGTCCAGGCCAGGAACAATGGTAATTGTGGGACTTAACAAAGAGTGAGTACAGCTGAAGGAGCTGGGGAGAAGAAAGTATATGCGTCAGGTATGAGGAAGAAAATAGATTTTGGAAGTTATGAGAAATGTAGAGAGTGAGTTGAGCATAGTTTGTGATTTTTAGGGCCTCTAAAAGTATTAAAGCAGTGGCAGCCGCTGCACGCAGACATGAGGGCTAGGCTAAAACAGTAAGGTCAAGTTGTTTGGACAGAAAGGCTACCGGGTGCGGTCCTGGCTCTTGTGTAAGAATTCTGACCACACTAACCATGCCTAGGAAGGAAAGAAGTTGTTGTTTTGTAAGGGATTGAGGTTTGGGAGATTAATCGAACACGATCATCAGGGAGAGCACGTGTGTTTTTATGAGAATTATGCCGAGATAGGTAACAGATGAGGATGAAATTTGGGCTTGACTGAAGTAATAGGGGCTGTCTGTGAAGCCTTGTGGCAGTACAGCCCAGGTAATTTGCTGAGCCTAATGGGCGTCAGGGTCAGTCTAAGTGAAAGGGAAGAGAGGCTGGGAGGAAGGGTGCAAAGGAATAGTAAAGAAAACACGTTTGAGATCCAGAACAGAATAATGGGTTGTAGAGGGAGGTATTGGGGATAGGAGAGTATATAGGTTTGGCACCATGGGGTGGATAGGCAAAACAATTTGGTGGATAAGGCGCAGATTCTGAACTAACCTATAAGCCTTGTCTGGTTTTACAATAGGTAAAATGGGGGAATGGTAAGGAGAGTTTATAGGCCTTAAAAGGCCATGCTGTAACAGGTGAGTGATAACAGGCTTAATCTTTTCAAAGCATGCTGTGGGATGGGATATTGGCTTTGCGTGGGGTAAGAGTGATTAGGTTTTAATGGGATGGTAAGGGGTGCATGATCTGTCACTAAGGAGGGGGTAGAGATGTCTTATACTTGTGGGTTAAGGTGGGGAGATACAAGGGGAGGATGTGAAGGAGGCTTTGAACTGGAGGAAAATGTGGCAATGAGGTGTGGCTGTAGCCTAGGAATAGTCAGGGAAGCAGATAATTTAGTTAAAGTGTCTCGGCCTAATAAGGGAACTGGGCAGGTGGGGATAACTAAAAAGGAGTGCTTAAAAGAGTATTGTCTAAGTTGGCACCAGAGTTTGGGAATTTTAAGAGGTTTAGAAGCCTGGCCATCAATACGCACAACAGTTATGGAGGCAAGGGAAACAGGCCCTTGAAAAGAAGGTAATGTGGAGTGGGTAGCCTCCGTATTGATTAAGAAGGGGACGGACTTACTTTCCACTGTAAGAGTTACTCAAAGCTCAGCGTCTGTGATGGCCTAGGGGGCTTCCGAGGCGATCAGGCAGTGTCAGTCTTCAGCTGCTAAGTTGAGAAGATCTGGGAAGGAGTCAGTCAGAGAGCCTTGGGCCAGAGTTCCAGGGGCTCTGGGAGTGGCTGCCAGGTGAGCTGAACAGTCTGATTTTCAGTGGGGTCCTACACAGATGGGATACGGCTTAGGAGGAATCCTGGGCTGTGGGCATTCCTTGGCCCAGTGGCCAGATTTCTGGCACTTGTAGCAAGCTCCTGGGGAAGGAGATTCTGGAGGAATCCCTGGCTGCTGGGGTTCAGGTGTTTGGAGTTCTTGTGTGCTGGAGATGTGGCTGGGGTTTGTCTCACAGTGGAGGCAAGAAATTGCAACTCAGAAATACATTGCTACTTGGCTGCCTCTACTCTATTATTGTACACCTTGAAGGTGAGGCTAATTAAGTCCTGTTGTGGGGTTTGAGGGCGGGAATTTAATTTTTGGATTTTTATTTAATGTCAGGAGCGGATTGGGTAATAAAATGTATGTTGAGAATAAGACGGCCTTTTGACCTTTTAGGGTCTAGGGCTGTAAAGCGTCTCAGGGTTGCTGCCGAACGAGCCATGAACTGGGCTGGGTTTTTCATATTTGATGAAAGAGCTAAATGCTCACTGATTTGGGAGAGGTCAGATAAAGAAAAAGGAGCATTAACCTTGACTACGCCTTTAGCTTCAGCCACCTTTTTAAGAGGAAATTGCTGGGCAGGTGGGGGAGGGCTACTCACGGAATGAAACTGTAAACCAGACCGGGTGTGAGGAGGGGAGGTGATAAAAAGATTATAGGGTGGAGGAGCAAAGGCTGAGGAAGAATTGGGACCCAGCTTGGCCTGGCGAAGAGCAGCCTGGGGAGGAGGGGAGAGGTCAGATGGGTCTGTAGAAAAGGAAGATTAGAAAGACTCAGCGACACTTGGGGTTGGGACTGAGGGGACAGGGGGAAGGGAAAGAAGGAAGATTTAGGATGCACTGCACTGGGCACAGAGACTAGAGAGGGACAGATGTGTAAAAGAATGCCTGGACATCAGGCAACTTAGACCATTTGCCTATTTTTCGACAAAAATTATTTAGGTCTTGTAGGATGGAGAAATTGAAAGTGCCGTTTCCTGGCCATTTAGAACCACTGTCAAGTTTGTATTGGGGTCAAGCGGCATTGCAGAAGAAAATAAGGCATTTAGCTTTTAGGTCAGGTGAGAGTTGAAGAGGTTTTATGTTCTTAAGAACACAGGCTAAGGGAGAAGAAGGAGGAATGGAGGGTGGAAGGTTGCCTATAGTGGAGGAGGCAAGTTTAAAGAAAAGGAAGAATAGAGACATGCAGGGAAGTGATTCAGGGGTTCTTACCCTCCAGAAAAGCAGGAAAGGGGTCGGGGCACAGAGATACGAGGTCAGGGTGCAGAAATAAGGGACCAGGGCACAGAGATATAAGAGGTTGGGGTGCAGAAATAAGGGATTGGGGCACAGAGATATAAGAGGTTGGAGCATGGAAATAAGGGATTGGGGCGCAGAGATACGAGGTTGGGGTACTTGCCCCTCCGCCAGAAAAGCGGGACTTGCTGCTAGGGGTGAAGGACTAAGGCAGGCGTCCCTGCGTGGTCTGACACCTCTGAAACATGGGTGAATAATTAGAGAGGCGTCCCTGCAATGATTAAACACCAAGGGAAGGCTGCCTTCCGAGTCCGTGACTGGCGCCAGAGTTTTGGGTCCACAGATAAAATGTGTCTCTTTTGTCTCTACCAGAAAATGAAAGGAATTGAAATTAAGAGAAGGGAGAGATTGAAGTGTGGTGCCAAGATTGAAAAGAGAAAGAGGTTGAGGGATATTGAGGGAGGTTGCAAAAGAGAGTAAAAAGAGGCCGCTTACCGGATTTGAAATTGGTAAGGTGTTTCTTGGGCTGGTAGGTTTGAGGACCTGAGGTCATAGGTGGATCTTTCTCGCGGAGCAAAGAACAGGAGGACGGGGGATTGATCTCCCAAGGGAGGTCTCCTGACCCGAGTCACGGCACCAAATTTCATGCACGTCCATGTGAAGAGACCACCAAACAGGCTTTGTGTGAGAAATAAAGCTGTTTATTTCACCTGGGTGCAGGTTGGCTGAGTCTGAAAAGAGAGTCAGCAAAGGGAGATAAGGGTGGGGCCATTTTATAGGATTTGGGTAGATACAGGAAAATCACAGTCAAAGGGGGGTTGTTCTGTGGCAGGCAGAGTGGGGGTCATAAGGTGCTCAGTAGGGGAGCTTTTGAGCCAGGATGAGCCGGGAGAAGGAATTTCACAAGACAATGTCATCAGTTAAGGCAGGAACTGGCCATCTGGATGTGTACATGCAGGTCACAGGAGATATGATGGCTTAGCTTGGGCTCAGAGGCCTGACAGATAGGATATATATAAATCTTTGAGTCTTAAAATATCTAATGTACTATAGAAATATTATATAGACATAACATGCTTATTTTAAAGTTTCATAAACCAGATTCCTTTTGACACCCAACTTCTGAAAACAGAAATATTTGAAGTTATGAAAGATTAAGAGATTTGTTGAAACTTTTCTTGAATAAATTGCCATATAACATACAGAAATGTTATATGTTTTGAGCAAAGTATCAAAAACAAGTTTTTTTAAAAAAAATCTAAGGTGTTTGCTTTGATTCATAACCTTGAAAAATTTTGCATCCACTATAAGCCAACAATTATAGTATGTAATGTGAAATAACTAAAAGTATCTGAAAATACTTACCTCTGACCATCAAATTATTATAGGAAACACAGTATCAGTAATTCTTATTTAACGTTAAGAAAAATAGACCTACTTTTTTTGCTGACTTTTACAATAAGTTGCATACAATTGTGTGATTCAACTACATGTTAATCATAGCAAGGTAATACCAGAAAGATAAATTTTCTAAACTGAAAATATGTCAGTTGTAAATGAGTTCAAAATTGTTCATTGAAGGTATTCAACAGATGACAGTGCCACGGGAGGTTTAAAGGAAATACAGTAGAACTAGCGGAATGTGAAAATAATTTCCAAAACTTACATTGCTTTAAAACTCCTATTGGAATGACATGAGAATAAGACCAAATTCAATTTCTGGTTTTAAATTAAATAAAAAACAAAAAAGAGAATTCAGTTTCTCTATCAGCTAATATTTTAAACAACAAAATCACTTTTTTCATAAACAATTCATTGCTTTACATTTAACATATTAGTATCCTGAAAATACAAGTGATAAATAGTTTCTTCTCTTTTTAAATATTATAATGTCATAAGTAGCTTGGGATTTTTTTGGAAGAGTTGCGTGTATGGTTTAAAAAATAATTATATACATATATGTTATCTGCTTAAACACATCAAACCCATCACAGGTTTTCATCTATTTTTTTAAATGAATAAATATATATGCATAGTTCCCCTTGTTGTTTTATATTACTCTTTTGACAGTTGAATTTTTACAGACATTAACTAAATTGCTAGATAGGAAGATATAGTTTCAAGAATTAATTTCAGTAACTTCAGCTAATGATAAAGCTACTTGATGACAGGTAATTTTGATGTCATTTTATGAGTTACCAAAGAATTAGCAAGAATTTTTTTTTAAAGATCTTACCCTTAGTTTTATGACATAAGAACATTGTTCCACTTAGCCAGATATGTAAGTATCTACCTAACAATAAAAATAATTTCTGCTTTTTTTTTGAAACATATGTGAATGTTCTTATTATGTTAACCAATTACCTATTTACTCTCAGATCCATTCCGGGTACTTCTCCCTCTGGCTCCTGTAGCCCAAGAAATTACTCTTTTCAGGATCTCCAGCCAATTGTCTTGCAGCTAGTTTTGGCTAGTTGGAGGCATTGATAAGGGATTTGAAAGAAGCAGGAAGTTAAAAGCTGGAGTATTTTTTTTTTCTCTCCCTGTGTCAGGCAACATCTGTATCAGCAGCATGTTTTCTAATTTTTGAACCCCTGCCCTCTGTGTTCCTGTTCTTATTTGTCAGTCCCCACTGCTGGGCTCTGCTAATTCTGCCTCCTTTCTTTGCTGTCCACATGTAAGGGAGTAGTAGCAGCTTTCTGCCAGTCCTAGATTGCCTTTACAATCTCTTATTTGCTATATAAAAATTGCATATTAAATTTCCTATTTAAGGCAGCTTTCATGGGTTCTGTTTTCCTTGTTGAACTTTGATCAATTAAATTAACCAGTCTTGTTATCTGTCATAGCATTACAGAAAAAAAAAGATAGCAATCTTAGAAATAAGGACTTTGAAGCCATTTACTCAGCTTTAATGAGCATGCAAGGATTAATTCTTTAAAATAAACATATCTGATTTGTCACTTTAATGCTGGATCTTATTTGTCTCTACTGCATGTCTGGTGCCACAAGTGAACATGAACTTCTATTTACAAAACACGTTTAAAAAGTAGTTGTTGCAAGTCTCAAACATTCAGTGAGACCATGTACAATTAGATGAATTTTGACAGAAAGATTTTTAAAAAGTTGATACTTAAAAAATGAATATTCCATGTATCTTCATTTTCAGCTAACTGTTAGACCTCCAGCTTTCTCCTCACTCTTGGCAATCAATCTTACACTTCACAAATTTACAACAAGGAAGCATTAGTAGGATATAAGTAACTTTTCTGCCACCAAATCTGCAATTTGTCTTAATCTTCTTCAATCATTTTCCTCATTCCTCCTATTTATAAATTTCTTTACTTTTTCTTTACATCACATTTCAGATTCTTGTCCTACCCATGCTCTGTCTTGTATTTTCCATCTGTCAGTCTGAAAGTTTTTACTGTCATCGTGTATGATTGTTTCCCATCAAAACACACACACACACACACACACACACACACACCCCTTCCCTGACTGTTCATTCCTATCAGATATGGATCAATTAATACATTTGCCCCTCATGTAGCCAAATTCCATGAACGAGTGGTTACAGGCATCTGCCTCTTAACAAGGCCAACATCAACAGTGGTATCCTATTTTTATCTATTGGTAGTACGTTACATCACTTACTTTTTATTTTGCCTTAATAGAACTTCTTAAATTCTTATAACATTATCTACATTGAATTTAACCTCTTACCCAGACAGTAAATTTACTTCCTTTTGTTTATAATCTTCATGTGTTTTATTGACAAACATTTGCATAAAAATTAGCTAAAATTTATCAAGTGTATACCATGTATTGGGCAGCCTTCTAAGTACTTCATATTTATTAATTCACTTATTTTTTCAATACTCATTTATTAAATAATCCTCATTTTACAGTTGAAGAAATTGAACTCAAGAGAAAGAAACTGGGTAGTTAAGTAATCTACACAGTCACATAACAGTAAGAGGCAGAAACAGAATGTGAACCCAAACAGTGGGTTTCAGAGGTGCCTTCTTAATCAATTTATTATTCTGCTATTTAGTATTGTTCTGATACTTAGTATTATTCTGATACTTTATATCAGAAAATGAAGAAAAAGAGAGAGTGACCCTAATGGTCTTAAGTGTTTAGTTCATCCTTGCATTCCCTATCACACAATAGTAGTAAAAAAAACATTTTTAAAGTTATTTCAATTATGAGCATGCATACAAAAATTCTAGGTTAATGGGTGGATGGAATGCAATTATTATACAAACTAAAAAGTCAAGAAATTTAGTTCACAGGAGTAAAACTTAAAAAGAGAAACAATGCATCTTTTATAAAGCATTTAATGTTACACAAACTTAGGAAATTAATAGAATTTGATAAAGTTGACATATGATATCTACTGGAAGTTTGAAAGCAAATATTGTTTTAAATGTTGCTGTAAATGTTGAAATAAGCTTGTTAATTAAATGGCTTCTATTCAACAAGCTCTGGCTGTCTTGGCCTATGCAATACAAGAAGAAAATAAAACAGGAGACATGCAGATTGGAAAAAAGCATCAGAATTTTTTGCCAAGCTTATGACAATCAATGTAGAAAACCAAAGAAGTTCTCATCTACACTCATGGAACAGAGAAACTTCAGCAATATGCTACTCATAAGAGCCACATGAAAAAATAACCTTCCAAAAGATCAATGAAAAAACAATCAAGATACGTAATTAAAAGAAACATTTCTCTTGTAACAACAACAAAAGACATTGGATAGTCATAGACCTTTGAGAAAAGATTTGTAAGATCTATGAGGATTACTGAAGGTTTTACAGGAAGACCTAAATTAAGGTGAGGTATGAATAGGAAGGTGTTAAAGCAAGAATGTAAATTTTCCAAAATGTATGCCAAAAATTATTTTCTGAAATATTTCCCAAATCTCACAGTTTGATGAAGTGCCAATCAAAATCATATCAAGATTTTTTTCTGTAGTGACTTTTTAAAACTTAATTTGAAGTGTCATTAACAGAGAGTAAGTATACAAAAATAGTCAAGAGATACCTAAAAAACAGAAGAAGGAATGAATCAATCTAACAAATATCAAGACTTTTTACATAGCTACCTTAATTAATAGAGTGCAGTATTTGTGTAAAAAGAAGCCATTATTCAGTGGATTATCACTTCAAAGCCCAAAGGCAAAGGAAAGAATACTTGAGAAATTAGTATGTGAGAGGATTGATTATCAGGTTCTAGTTATTTCTAATCCATAAGTAGACCAGAAGTTGAGTTTGATTATAAGTGTATATATATACACATATGATTATATATATATATGATTATATATATTACATATTTGAGCAAAATTTGCTACTATGGTTATATTTTTAGTGAATATTTGAGGAAATAAATAATTAAAATCCAAGAAAATATCAATTCAATCTTATGTCAATAAGTAACTGTGTAATTGTCAAATAAAAAAATCCATAAAATGAACATTATTAACAACTAATACAAGACCAGCTCTTGAGTAGATGATGAAGTGTGACTAATCAACAATATGGCAAAGTTTTTTCTCTTTTGTGAGACTGAATTATAATGTTTTCCTTACAGCATTTTGAATCAGATATTATGGCTCTGAAAGCAAATTTAATTTTCATCGCAATTCATGACTCAGATATCTTTTCAGTGGAAAGCAGTGAATTGGCTGCCAATTAGATTGATGCTATTTGAATCTGCATGCATGTTCTTGAAATAATCCTAAAAGAATTCAATTCAACTGGCTGACAAAAGAACTGATCTATAATACTGTTTTTTTTTTATTTTTATTCATCCTATTATGTTCCTTAATCCTGAGTAGATTTTTCACTAGGAATGAATGAAGATTGATTCAGTCCCAATTACAGAGGCCATTCAGTTAATTACCCTCATGTTATCCATATAAAGTACACCTATATAAATGAAAGTCACTTTTCTCTGAAGTCTCAAGTCAATGAATTTCTTATGGGACTAGTGCAGAACAGGTAATATTGCAACTATAATTGGATACATATGCTTGTAATTACATTGCCCCACTCAGATCTTCTTACTCTACCTAGTATCTGATAAAACTGATAGTTGTGAAAATGAGAAATAGAATTCTGATTTGATCTGTAATGCAGATTTATATTTCTTGAAAGCTACAAAAGTGACCTTTCAAAAGACAACTGCTATATTTTTAAAAATAAAATCTTGCAGTAAACAAGTTTCCTAAGAGAGTATATCTCTTATTCTAGAGAAAATAATTCACTGTTTTAGAAACTAGAAAGCCTAAGTAGCCTAGAGTTTCATAGAACATAAGTTGAAATTAATTGACCTAAATATAATGACCTTTCCTAACAGAGCATGTTGGTGAATATCTGTATGCGCAGAAGTGTCTTAAGAAAATGATTGGTGAGTAGCAATCTCATACTATGCCTTCAGACACTCATTTCTTTTAATTTTCATCTACTTCTTACATTTCACTGTTTTTCCAAGCTAGTGCTAAATTTCTCAAAGTTGCTTCTTTGTTTTGCTCTGACTCATTGCAGTTTCTTTGTGTTACATACATCCTTTAAGTCCCCCCTTGAGATGGTAATAATCTGTTTTTGTCTCTGCCAACTCCCTCCCCAACAACACGGCATATTTAATTGTAACTTCAGGAGGCACAATTATTCTTAAACTATGGAATTCAAACAATGGAATGGGTAAACACATATAAGATGATAAGAGTCAGAATAAGTATATATAAGAGAAAAATAGTTCATATGTTGTCACATGTGCTATTGTGACAATACAATAGTGCTGTGTATGGAAAGCAAGGATCTTCTCCCAATATCTACAGGCTTATTATGTGATAAGTGATATTCTTTCTGTGGATGAAGAGACAGAACCAGAAAATACTGGCAATGCTAACAGGACACATGTTAGTTCAACTGTATGGAGAACTTCCTGCCAGGCAATGGGATGAATTAACTAAGGATAAGGGAGCTGTGTCATGCTAATGATTATCTGAGGAGTGTGAAGTTTACCCTATTGTCAATGGACAATAAGAAATAGAGGAATAATTTTTTAATAATAGATCAATTCTGTTCTTGCCAAATGAATATTTAGCCAAATGATGAATTCAGCATCCATTTGATTTAGGTAAAACAATGTACTTAGAGTAGAGGACTGAAAAATAAGGCAGATGATTTGGAAGAGATGCATATGTGAGTATGGTCCATGTAGAGGTCATAGTTAGTATTATGAAAGAAAAGTTAATGGGTCTCACAGTATGAAAGAAGGCAAAAAGGAGAGTGCTGGGCACGTGGAAAACTTGGAGAAAGACATTATATATATATATACATATATATATGTATGTATGTAATGTAAAGACATTACACACACATGTGGAGTAAAAATGCAATAGAAAATAAGACAGATGAACATAACATTAAATAAACTAAAATACTTTTATGACAGATGAGAAAATTGTATAACATAAGTGCTGGGGTTGGAGGACAAAATTTTGGTCTTGGGATTAAAGAATGCTGGTGAATTGAATAGATCAAGAAGTAATAAAAGCAGTGTCTTCATCCCTTTATATTGTTATGTCATTGAACTCTCTTATGGATTGAGTAGAAGATTACAAGTGTATTGCCCCTTTGTTTTTCTCAATGAATTTTTATAGAAGTATGATGATTGAAACTACCAGTATCAATCAAGATAGTCTAGGATATGGAATGATAACACCCAACTGTAGCACATCAATGATTTCAAACCACACCTAGACTGTTGGAGCAGCCACTCAAACATTGCTAATACTGGAGCAGAAGGCTCTGTGTGATCTTAATTGGCAATTAAATGAGCCAGCCTGGAAATGACATGAGTCAGGTCAAGTGTACTCAAAACTGATTGGCCTGATAGATATTTAACGGTTGTTTATTCCCAAGTAGTGAGGATATCCTACCCATTCACTAGCTAGATCAGAGCTGTGTCCTAATGAACATGGGTACTCTACACACATATTAAAAAACACTTATTGCTTAGAAGGGTATGATGGACTTGGGGACTTAGAGAGGAAGGTCGGGAGGAGGATGAGAGATGAAAGACTACACACTGCATACATTGTACACTGCTTGAGTGATGGGCACACTAAAATCTCAGAAATCACCAGTAAAGAACATATCCATGTACCAAACTCACCTGTACTCCCTAAACTATTGAAATAAAAACATAACAGTTGTTGGTTTTGTTGCTGTGTTATTGCTATTGCAATACAAAATATGAAAAAAAAGAGCCAGGAATATCTAAGTCAGTTAAAAATAGTTTATTCATGCTCCCAGAAAACTCAGAGGCCATAAAATAAATAATTGAGAGCAAAAAAACTAGAATTGGAGAGAAGTAGAGTGAACAAATTTGCAACAAGGAAAATAATGCCAGCAATGCAACTAATTATGTGAAAAAATATTTCCAAAATATCAACTAAACATTTAAAAAGTGACAATCATTTAATTAAAATGATAAATGATCAAATAAGACATAAAAATAAATTAACTCTCTAGAAATCTGAGATAAAAAAATGGAAAGACTTAGAAACTGTTCTTATAAAATTCATAAAATTATAGAAAATTATAATTCCTATTTTTATTAAAACAATAGTAAAATGCTTATTATTATATATGCTGATGGGATTGTAATCAGAAAAAAATGTTTTATGAGACATTTTGTTCATAGAAATTAATTATAATGAGATGGTGTTAAATAGAAAGAATATCAACCATAAAGAGAGGTTGCCTAAATTTGAAATCAGATCATAGCATTCACCACTTCTGGATGAAAACTTTACATTTTAACCATTTAAATATTTATTTGTTTCCATCCATCTCCTAGAAATTAAAAACATACCTAACAGTGAGCAAAGATGCAGCCCTAATGATGTTCAATGAAGCGTTGTTTATTTTACCGAAACTGAAGAAAACATATAATAAATTATTCTGTAGAGAATTTGCCACACAAAAAATGAACATATCTCCATAATGTAATGAATGCAATATATTTTTAATGTATTCATCTGAAAAGATATTTAATATATTATTATGTGGCAAAAACCAGTGAAAAAAGAGCATGTGCAGTCTTTCCCACTTTTAGAAAGACTACATAAGAACAAATAAACACAAGAATATACAAACATTAGAGCAGTTTCCTTCCGCAGATGCAATTATGAAGGAATTTTACCTTAGTATTCATTTTAAATATTTTAATAGTTAATAAACCTTAAATTACTTTTATGATAAAAATAGAACTGTAACAATAGAAGCTGATGGATTCATTTAACGTATATTCCAAAATACTATGTTGGTAGTAGGATAACAGCTTAGAAAAGTCCATGTACCGTGTGCTACACATTACAGTTTTAAAGTGCCTTTAGTAACATCTGACAAAAGTTGATAATATAACACTTAATGATCATTGTACAGAATAAAGAGCCAATACTACTGATAAAGGCATATTACCCACAACTGGGGCATGAAATTTTCATTTTCTATTAAGATTCATTTTATACAGGTCCTCTAAATGGCCTCTTATGAGCCCGTACCTGCTGTCATCCTGCCCACTTGCTTACATAAACAGAAATTTAACAGCCCATATTCTTGAATCAGTACACTTAACATTAAGTGGGTGCTTCTCTGAAATAGTGATACACATGTTTATTAGGAAATATGATATTTATCATTTAATGTCATGCTTTATTTGGTATATGAAAAATTCTGTAAAGTGGAAGCAATTTCCAAATGCATAAATTATTTTCTAATGTGCATTTCAAAAACAGTAGATCCATTTTCCGAGTTTTAAATCTGAACAAGAACAATTCTATTTGCCCTTGATCTATATTGCGTTGTATTGATGTGATATTTCATGGACCATTATTTTATAAACCAGATTTCTAACATATTTAGGACCTAAGTTATGTGAGTACCTCCAATCAACTACTATTATCCTCAGTTTTCATATTGGTAATATATTTATAATAGCTTCTTAGTAGAGGTAGCTAAAATTATAATTAAAAGCAAGACTGTGTGTTTGTCACAGGAGAAGAATGTTAAAAGATGCTGTTACTATTAGGATTATTAATAATGCTATTATTTTACTATTATTATATTCTTCAAAGCAGGGGTGTCCAATCTTTTTTGCTTCCCTGGGCCACATTTGAGGAAGAAACATTCTCTTGGGCCAACATAATATATACTAACAATAGCTGATGAGCTAAAAAAAAAAAAAAAAAAACTCACAGTGTCTTAAGAAATCTACCCACCGTGTGTTGGGCTGCATTCAAAGCTGTCCTGGGACACATGCAGCCCGTGGGCCACGGGTTGAACAAGCTTGCTTTAAAGTAATAGCATTGTGCCTAATAAACACCTGAGATATATTTCTCTCAGATAATTACTAGTGAAGTTTATAGAACTAGATCTGAATTTTGAAACTTGTCTCTGATTGGACAGAGGCATAACAAGCAACATTCTTTGCCATCTGTAAGTAACTACAGTTCTTAGTTACCCAAGTGTTGGAATTGGGGTAGGCAATAGAAAGAATACTGTATTTGTCTGCAGAATACTCTTGATTATCTCTTCAAGGAAAGGAGATTTGGAATAGGTCTTGTCTTCTTCATTTAAGTGTGCCCTTTGGAAAACATATTTGAACTTGCATGCACATGACTTTCAGAGAGTTTGCAACCTGGCAGAGCAAACCATGCTTTGTTGACCTGGTTCAAGACTCCCAGAAGAGGGACAACTTCCCAAGCTCCATACCAATCAGCTTTTACCACTTCATCGATTCTAATATCCATGATTTGTTGAACACAGCAAATATCAACCCATCAAAGTTACTTTATGAAGAGAAGCACCCATTCTCCTTGATTTATGATTGGATTATGTCCTGATAAACCCATCCTAAGTTGAAACTATCGTAGGTAGAAAATGAATTTAATATACCCAACCTGTTGAGCATCATAGCTTACCCTTAAACATATTCAGAGCACTCATATTAGCCTATCATCTAACACAAAGCCTATTTTATAATAAAGTGTTGACTATCTTGTGTGATTTATTGAAAGTAAAAGATAAAATCGTTGTGTGGATACTCAAAGCTTCATCCATAAAGTTTTAAAAAATCATGAAGTCACACCATGGTAAGTCAGGGACTATCTATAGTAGACTTTCTTTCATAAGGAATACAAGTAATAGTGCAAATAAACATCTTAAGGGAAAAACATAAAAGACTGGGGAGACGGGTAGTTGTTGGGAGTGGGGAACATGAAAAAGAGAGAGACAGATATCAGAGCCATTTTTCCAGGCTCTTAAGGATTGTCACAGGGTAGGACCTTCAGGGAGAAAAAGTTAGGAACGTGTTTCCACACTAACATCCATGCTAACATTAACTCCCACAGGAGTATCCAGAAAGCTCAATGGTGCCTCTTACCCTTATATGATGTTTTAATTACATTTATATATCATCCACTGTTTTGGGAGGCAGAAAAGAGGCTGGCCACATCTTATTGTAGCATGGGTTCTTATCTTATGCCTCTTTTACCTCATTAGATATTAAAGGGAAGTTGTTTCACTTGTTGTATGTGGATGACTGAACAGAAAACAAATCATGAGCAATGCTAAGATTTAGTAATTACTGGTCATAACTTTAATTGCCACTCAGTTGCGTCTAGAAATAGGTGTCATTTAGTCCATCTATTAAGGTTCTCCAGCAAAACAGAACCAACAGGATGTGTTTACATATAAAGAAAGAGAGATTTATTTTAAGAAATTGGTTCACGTGACTGTGGCGGTCTAGCGAGTCAAAAATCAAGGTGCTGGCAAGGTTGGCTTCCTTTCAGGCCTCTTTCCTGGGCTTGTGAATGTCGGACCGCTGGCTGCCTCTCCACATGGTCTTCTGAGTGTCTTGAACTCCTCTTATAAAAACACCAGTTAGATTGGGTTATGGTCTACTCTAAAAGTCTCATTTTAACTTAACCTCTTTAAACGTCCTTTCTCCAAATACAGTCACATTTTTAGGTAGTGGTGGGTTAGGATTTAAATATATAAATCTTGGGGGACACAGTTTACCCTGTAACCATCTAAAAGTGAAATTTATGTTTCTCCATTTTGTTATTTGTTGTTGCAATATTATTTTAATAATGAATTATTTGTAGGTAATGGTGAAGCATGCAATGAAAACTTCTGTGCCTGCTAAAATACTTTTAACCATAAGTTAGAAAAACAAACACATAACCACCCAACAAACCAAATTCTTACAAACAAACATAGAAGCAAAAACACGTACAGATTCGCAAAACTGAAATAATGGTTGTTAGAGATGTTTCAGAGTTGGCTTAATCCCATTACCCTGGCTCTGATCCTTAGTGATTCTGTCAGGCCCACCCTCTGCTATGTCCAGCCTTTGTCCTAGGACTGGTTCCTGGGGCAGCTTAGCTACAGCCTCATACCCTCGAGTAATAATGTCCAAAGGAAGAAGGAATTGTACTTTCTAAGGCTTTCTTTAAGCATGACATAATTCCTCCCTGAATCCCTCAGGGAACGTCTTTTGGTACTTCATTTGTTTGACTAAGGTCACTTTTCCATTCCTGAAGCAACCCCATGTCCGTCAATAAGCTTAGCCTGATTCCTACGTTATTTACTGGGAAGAGAAAAGAGGTATTGTGATTAACTTTAAGGTCAAACCTAGTCAATCCCCCAAAGCTGTGGAAACAACAGTGGTGGAAAGGTGGACTAGATTTGTGGGCTAAAACCATGATGACCTCTACAATTACCTATGAAAAAGAAATGTAACTTGCAGTTTAAATTTTAACACAAACACATTTAAATGAAGAATATATTTCATAGAAGTAATGGCAAATGGTTTTCTGTAAATGTATGCTATTTCCGGGGACGTGGAAGAGATTGGTGTTAAAGGGCTAATAATTGTATTACTTTCTGTATTAGATTATGGTCCAGTGACTATAATGTCTTTAAATCACAAGAAAATAAGTTGGTTTAATATTGGCTCCCAGGACATAGAATGTTTGTTTATTGTCTGAAGTGTTGCATTTTAACTGGGAGCAATGGTAGTTTAATTTCATTTCCAGTGTCTTGAAAACATCTAAAATGTTCATCTCTCTACTACCATTATAAACTAAGAAACATCAACTCCAATTTCTGACAACATTTATATTAGCTTTATTTTCACTTTACAGGTTCTTACACATTTGATTAAAAATATGACAGATCCTTACAACTCTGAAATCTAAAAAAAAAATTAAGTCCTTTTATTGTGCTGTAAGTCCTTATTATTTTGCAAATGTTTTTGTACTTTGAAGCAAAAAGGTGCAGCTCTTAATTTTACATTTGAATGTCTTCAAAGATCTCCAATTAGTAACATAGCCTAACACCAATATTCATAATATGTAACAGATTATATTTTCATCACAATGTAGGCAATATGACAATTTGTTTATGGAATATGGTGGGAAAGTAAAAGTTTTCTTTTGGAGAATTATTCAAATCATGGTGGTCCTGCACCTGTGGCAGCATCAGCATATACAGAGTATGAGTGTTTAGAACAATGAGTGTTTATGATCTCAGGAAGAAAACATGAAACAATATTCAGTGATTTCACCTGAACTCAGTCTTCAGTATATTCTTGAAGAGCCATAGAACTATAAAATAATTTTGTTAAATGCTCAATGATTATGTAAATAAATGAGATCTAATTTAACAATTATGACTAATGAGGTCCGGCGGTATAGAAAATAAACTCTCCTTGGTCAGAATCTTCCTGCTTACAGATAAATTGAATTGCCCAAAGAATGTTCATTGAATATGGATAACTTGAGTTCGTCCCGGAGGAGACCCTCCGAGGACTGTGGAACATATCTCAGAATCATCCGACCAAAGAGTGAGGATCTAGGGTGTTTATCCATCAATTTCCATTCCCTGTGGGTTAAGCATTGCCTTTGGTACAATTATTGTCCTGAATGTATGCCACACCTATCACCACCCTCAGCTCCCTGCAGTCTCAAAGCTTGCTGAAGCAGGGAAAGGTGGGAAGCTGTCTGTGCTCTGTTCATAAGGGACCAGTCTGCAGGTGAACTCCAGGGTAAGAGAGAGGATATGAATAGGACACTGACAGTTTCTGCTATTGTAAGTTAGGCTATGTTATGGTAAGAAAAATATATCCACAGACACCTGCACCTCATTTCTAAATATATCTAAAATAGATAGGAAGAGGATTCTGCTTAGTGCAGTCAATGAGAGATCCAGACTATTGGAGGAGCTGCCACGTCATCAGGGCATATCCTAGAACTCATGCTCTTCCCGTTGTGTAGCATAGGTAGAGAAACAAGAAAATTGCAGAGAAGTTATATTACCTCAGCATGAAAGTAGCACACCTCACCACAGCCAAGAACTATCCAGAACTAGTTGCATATCCCAATTTTACTTTCAGAAGGCAGAAAGTTATTGAGAAAGATATGTTCTACCTGCTTGCCGTTACTCTTTGTGTTACATTCTATCAGTCTGGTCATAGAAATAGTAGTGGTGGGAATAGTTGTTGTAATAGTAGTTGTAATAGTACGTAGTCATCATTGTAATCATTGTAATTAGTCATGTATAAAGAATCTTCGCAACAAAAGAGAGTTGAGAAATCTGAACTATTTTCTAGAAAATATTATTTTTAGAAAATGTAATTGTTTGACATTAAGAAGAAAGAAGTTAGTTATCATCCCAACTATATCCAATTAGTATACTTTCAGTGTAAACTAGAGGAAAGCCCATCCCAAAATAATTTAAGTACTACTAGCAGTACTGAAAAGTCCAGAGTACATTGCATATCAGGATAGCTTGATGCAAGGGTACAAATACTGTCATAATCTTACACTTGATTCTGTCCTCTGTGGGGCCTCCATTTCAGATATTCAGACAGAACTTGCTTCATGATAAAATGAAAAGGAGATGGGTTCAGAATAGACATGGAGAGGCAGTAAGAGTACATGAAGTTTAGTTCTTCCTTGACGATGACATTTTAAGATATTATTTGCTTTCTGGGCCAATAAGCTGCTTGCTTTGATTATTTCCCTAGAGGATACTGTTCATGGTTTCATCAAAAGCAGAGGCATGGTATTTAATTTTGCTTGCCCGAACCTCCCTCAACTTTTGGATTTCAGTAAGTCCACTCTATGCAAGCACTATTTATGGGCATTCAAGCTCCTCTCTAGGGGTTCTTCTTGCTCTTAAGATAAAGCTGCTTCAGGTAGATTCTTTCTCCCATGGATCATTTCTGGATCACAGGAAACATACATGAATTTTTCTCCTAGCCAAAGTAGAGGTATGTAATTTGTTGCCAAACAGGAACAACATTTTCCTTCAGACCCATTATCAAATTCATAGCTGTCCCTGCTCTTTGCGATTTTCCAGATATGATTTAAACACTGGCCCACTGTGTCTCTCCCTAACTGCAACAGACACATTTAAAACTCCCCAAGCCATCCAAATGAAGTCCCTATATAAGGCTTATGGTGGGGGAAAATTACCACCCACCACACTCTTTCTTTAGGAAGGTGAATTTCTCACAGAGCTGTCCAAAGAAAACCTGATTATGTATCATCTTGCCAACTTCAACAGGTAGGCCTTCTTATATTTAAAGAGGGTAAGGAGGTTTAACAGTGCCATGGATTGAATTTTCTTGGTCCCTATCAAATTCATATGTTGAAACTGAATCCTCCATGTGAGTGTTTATTTTTATGTGAAGTTTTTGGGAGGTAATTAGATCACAACAAGGGTGGAGCCCTTACTAATGCAATTAGTGCCCTTATAAAAGAGGCCTCTGAGAGATAAATGAGAAATAGTGAGCACAGAGTGAAAAGACAGCTGTCTACATGCCAGGAAGTGGATGCTCACCAAAGGTAAAATCATCCCCTGCCTTGATCTTGAACTTGCCAGACTGAAGAACTTTTAGAAATACATTCCTGTTGTTTATAAGCCACAAAGTCTATGGTATTTTGTTATAGCAGTCCAGACATACAAGTTTTTTTAATGATCTGTAATACTAATTATATTTGAGTTCTACTAAGTATTAACATTTCACTAATCTCTTTTGTCTTAGAATATTAGTCAAAACTCCCATTTTAAGAGAACCTACACACTCTTGGGTTCGGTTCAAATCCACTTAGAAAAACTGATAATTACTTTCTCAATATCTCAGAAAATATTTCATTGATCCTGATTGAGTGATGGGTCCATCCCTAATATAATCCCTGAGGGAAGAACATACTTTGATTCCCTTCACATCTGAGCTGGGAGATGGAGCTCCCACAGAACACGCGTTATAAGAGGTGGAGAATGGATGGTTCTCCCATTCTGGTGGCAAAAATAATAGATTCCATTTCAAAACCTTATATTGTGAAGCAGGCAGTGAGGGGAGCAATTGAGGGCTTTTATAGGCTACATGTAACACAATCAATAACAGTATCATTTTGGCACATTAATCAATTATCGATTAAGGGAGTAAAGGTGGCAAGAAGAGGTGGTATTGTACTTCTTCTCTCCTATATTGTCAAAGATCTCCTTGTTGCTTCTTTCACGGCTTTTGGCTTCCTGATGGCTTCCAGCAGCTTTTGCGTTGTTTTAGGATTTATACATCATTTGCTTGAATAAAAAATACAGACAATTTTGCATTTTTTATAAACATATGAAAACTCTTTGGACTAATACTTGTATTTGAAATTATTACCATGACAATCATTACACACCTCTATCAAGATTTGATTTCTTTAGGACATTCTGTATCTAAATTTCTAGGACTTTCTAAGAAGGGAGAAAAAGGAACATCATACACAATTATTTTAAATAAACTTCAAAGTACAGTTAGAACAGAATAAAACTTTTGATTATTTTATACATTTTATTATGTACCTTTGTCCACGTTGAATATCACTCTAAGTCAGGATGCCGTTCCTCACGTTTCTTTTAATTATATTCTCTAATAGTAGAATGCGTACAGTTTTAATGTTCTCTAAGCTTTAGTCAAGGGCAGCTTTGTTCCTTAAGCCTTCATATATTCAATAGCTATCACCAAAATCATATTCAATCTTTAAGCCAATTTTCTATGTCAGATAACTCTTTAAAATGTCATGGTTGGTTGCTTTAATTTCATCACCACTTCAAAAGACCATTTGGGTTCTAAAATGGTTATATATGTCTTGGTTAATGTCCTCAGTCATGGTGCCTTCAGCTGTCTTTTCGTCTCTGGACCTAGGAGACTTATTCAATTTCCATTCTATTGTATGGCTAACCAGAAGAAGGTCTTTACACCCTATTTAGCTGTCATAAGTACCTGCATCAAAAGAAAAATACAAACCAAAATAAATAAGCATTTCTTAAGGTTATGACTCCTGCACTGAATTTATGGAAGTATTTTTGGTCAATTTCTGGCTTTTGAGTATAATTAGTACAACTGATCAGAGAATATGAATCAAGTTTTCATAAATCGTTGTCACTTGTGGAACTCTTTCCAGAGCTAAGAGGATACAACTGTTTGCATACCTAGCTCCTAGTAATATTCATGAGCGGACAACTTTCAAGCTCTAGCTTCAAGTTTATCGTCATCTGATTTACAATAGTTTATTTTTTGGTGCCAAATTAAACCTTTTGTTCCTAACTGCAAAGAGTTATTAAGATTAATAGTTTGTCCCCACACAAGATTTTTGATAAATTTCCCTTTGGTCTTCCTTTTGTGATGGGTGAGAATGGAGGGAACCTTTCAGAAAGAGTGACAATGGATCAGTTGCAGAGATAAAATCAACAGCAACTCTCTGGATTTACTTCCAGTAAACAACATCAAAATGATACACGGTGGGAATTTTGTGAATCTATTAGTTAACGGTGGTGTTTTTTTTTTTCTTAAAAAATTTTAAACTGCTCTATTTCTACCTCCTGGATCCTTTCAAATTCTATCACCATCTACTTTAGATCCATTGGATTAATTATTTTACCTGCTCAATTTGACTAATTATTTATATTATTGGAGAAAAAATATTGCAAATACTTTAATAAAACTCAGCATACATACAATATAAGTGGGAAATTAAAGCAGAGAAACAGATGCATTCAGATTAATTTATAAAATATGCTCTAATATATGTCCTAATGATATATTAGAGTGACAAACTATAGTTAAAACTTTAGGAGTAGCAAAATTTACCAATCATTTGCAGAGATATGAAAAGAAAATCAGATGCCCAATAAGAAATTACTGAAGCGTTGTTAAAGCAGACTTTGTCTCCTTTAGGAATCACTCTCTAATCCCCAAATTTTTTTTTTTGTTTCTTGGAAAGTCACAACTCTGTATGTAATTTACTTAGTATTTTCTTTTTATGTTTGAGACTGGGCCTCACTCTGTCACCCAGGCTGGAGTGCAATGGCGCAATCTTGGCTCACCGCAGCTTCTGCATCCCTGGCTCAGGGGATGCTCCCACCTCAGCCTCCCAAATAGCTGGGACCACAGGCATGCACCATCACACCTGGCTAATTTTTTGGTAGTCTTTGTATAGATGAGGTTTTGCTACATTGCCCAGGCTGGCCTCAAACTCCTGGACTCAGAGGATCCACCTGCCTCCACCTCCCAAACTGTTGGGATTACAGGCATGAGCCACTGCCCCAGGACTTAAAAAGCTTTTAAGAAACACTTTTTACGAGAGATATTAAAAACAAGAAAAGAATAAGAGAATAAACCCTACACTACAGAATGAACTAGTTATCGTTTACTAACAAATGGTACAAGCACCACACACTCACAATATATTCCCTCTCCCATCACATCTACTATGATATATATCTACATATATGTATGTGTGTGTATGTATTTACACACACCTATACCTATGTAATACTATCTTAAAATTCTAAAATAAGGAACATGGTCTAAGCTAAGATCTTACTACATAGTTAAAATCAATTTTTACTTTTCCAGGAATTTTAAACTGTGGGATTACTGCATGTGATTACCATGGAGAGGGGATGAATGTTAATAAATGAAAGTGCATAAATTATATCCCTATTGATTTGTTTGAATTCCCCTTTTGTAGGGAATTAGTGGAAGCCTTAGCTTAAATAACTATTGAAGTGCCAGCAACACTTTGGTTCACCTTTTCTTCAATATTGTGATTCTTTTTGTCATAAGATGCACGTCTCTGAAAAATACTGATTTGCTTTCACAAGGCCTATTAAGTTTCCAGTATCAGATCTTACATTTTAATTGCAGAGAGAATCTAGTTCCTCCAGTTGTCATTGCTTAAATACTAAGAAGCTTTCTGCAACACCTTGAATTTAACAAGAGCATGTCTACTAGTCATGCTATTATCTTTCCTTGTTTCATTAATCTATGCAATATTAGAACTTCTATAGAGGACACGATTGAAATGCATACTTGCTCTGAGCACCTCTTAGAGCTATGGCTCTGCTGTGGACTGTGGAAGCCTCCAGTATTTTAGGGCAGTTAGATATGTTTTTCCTACATGCCAATGGCTGTTCCTCTAAAGTGCTTTGTGCTTTAGTGACTTCCAAAATCAAAACTTGGTGCAGGCTGGACATGGTGGCTCTTGCCTCTAATCCTAGTACTTTGAGCGGCTGAAGTGGGAGGATTGCTTTAGCCCAGGAGTTCAAGACTAGCCTAGGCAACATAGCGAGACCCTTTCTTTACAATAAAATAGAAAGCTAGCCAAGTGTGGTAGTGCACACCTGCAGTCCCAGCTACTCAGGAGGCTGAGGTTGGAAGATTGCTTGAACCCAGAATGTTGAGGCTCAAGTGAGCCTTTATTATGCTACCAAACACCAGCCTGACAGAGTGAGACCCTGTCCAAAAAAAAAAAAAAAAAAGAAAAGAAAAGAAAAAAAGTAAAGTAACTTGATGCAACAATTGAGTGTATCTGACTCTGCAGTTATTTAACTCTGACATGGTCATTGCTAATAATTTCCAGTAGCTTTATGGCTAAGTTCATCACAGCATACATGATACTAAGACTTTCTGGATTCTGAGGTTCTTTAATTGCAGGAGGTTAAAATAATTTGGATTTATTTTTTGATCCTCAGTTATCAACAAAAATGTTTAAATTATGCTCAGTATTATCTGGTTAAAACAGCAAGAAAGTAGATGAAACATGTTAATTTAAATATCTATAAAATAGTCAAAAACTTTAAAGTTAATATGTAAAGCAACAAAATTCTGTTTTCTGGAAAAGTAATTTATGTGCAAAGAACTTTATTAAGGAAAATCTTTCCTTTTACAATAATGAAAGATAAATAAATTGCCACTGTGGTTACTTTCACTTTCTTAAATACAATCACATTTTGTGTCTGTCAGACTGAAGATAAGAACCCCACAGAGAAAAGCTAAGGACATGTAATTAATTCATTGATAGAAACCCTTATGGTTTGCATTTCACTATCTTTATAATATTCATGTAGACTATATTTTTCTTTGCTAACAAGAATAATAAATAATGTTTCATGTGTTTTTGAAATTTGTTAAATTAGCTATTAAAAGCTATGTGGGATTCAAGAAGATTATGAAGTATAGCTGACATATGGAGACATGTATTTAGTCGACATGTAGCGACTGTTAATCAGGACCCATATGAATAAGTAATGTGTATTATAAAAACTATAAGCAGTGATGACAAAAAAAGAATACAGAATATTTTCATTAACTTTAATATATGAAATCAAGTAACAGCAGCAATTAACAATCACTGCAAATGAATATGCAATAATTGATCATTCAAAAAGTGAAAAAGAAAATGAATTAACAATCTAATTAAAAATCACAGAATGCCTTCAATTATTCTGTTTAAGTAAGATCATCTTTTCAGTCCTCAGTTTAGAATTTGGACTAATTATTCAATTAAATTTCAGAGAAACATCAACCTTATAAAAACCTCTATTCTGGGCATTTAAATGTAGACTATTAAATATTCTTAATGAACACACAGCCCATCTGGCATTGCTTTGATCATTTTAGGATATCTCCCCTTTTCTGTCCTTAAACTAAATTATCCTTCCCTTTTATAGATGGATCAGAGATAGCAGCTTTTTAATAAAATAAGGTCAACTTGTAACACTGTGATCTTTTTATTAGATTTTTTTTTTCAAATACTAGTGCTTTGGACTGCTGCCATTTCCTTATACCTGAACTGAGGTTCTTTTTTCTGCTGTGTCTAGACATTTTTAAATTGTCTTGTCCATGTGGTCATGAATTAGGCTTTATAAAACAGAATAATTACATTTTGTGACTAATTGTCAGCTGTTTCTGCTAAAGAGAATCAAGGTTTATTTTCATTTGCTTATTTGCATTATACTCTAGATGAGTGTATTCGAACAGCTTTCATACCAGTTACACACAAACACAAATCACAGACAAAAGATGTTTTAAATTTTCTGATGTAACCTAAACCATTTAAAATGTAAATTGAAGCATAATTACATTTTCTGAACAAATTTAAACAAGCGTCTTGCTTTTAAAGTCTCTGTATGTTTTTGCATGAGTGTGCAGCAGCTCTTATGAGCTAAGTTGTTCAAGGGCTGCAGACAGTTTTATTTTTTATAAAGAGGTAACTGTTTAGCGCTTGGACTCTAGGTCTCCATCCATGTTAAATCTTTAATATTTGGTTTGATTTGTTTCTGCATCAACTTTTTTTTTTTTAATTTAAGGTATTATTTTTGCCTTACCCCAACTCAGCACCTCCTTTTCTTTCCAAAAACTTAGCCACTTACTCCAATAATTAGTCAGTCATGTAGATTTTCCCGCATAATGAAGAAGAGAAATAGGGGAGAATTTTGTATCAAACCACTAAGAACAAACGAATCACCTTTCTCAAAACCGTTTTGTTTCCACGGTCGCTGTCCAGCCTTCAGGCACAAGTGGGAATCCTTTACACTTCTCCTTTTCATTGTCTTGTTTTTCAGGCTTTAGACTCCACCTAGTTTTTCCATCTATCCCTTCACCAGTTTTGGATGCTTTCCACATCCTTATGCAGAGCAAATCAACCCAGTTTCAGCTTCAACCTCTAATCTTTAGTCTTGCGAATCTACCTCTACTGCTTAGAAGATGTCTGTGTGTAGAGGAGGGAGGGTGGTAAATTTTAAAAAGAAACAAAAAGTTACATGAAGATTGATAATACGCTTTAACTATTTTCTGAAAAAGGAAGGAAAGAAAGTGAGAAAGATGGAGAAAGAGAAAATCGGGCATATTTCTGGTATTTCCATCTTCACTAGAAATACTAAATTATATTATGTTGCATTGTTACTACATTTAAGCCATTTATTTAAAGGTCCTATTAGGAGATATAGGACCTATATATTTCCTAAATACCTATTTCTCTTTAATTTTCATAGGAACACTTGAGCTAGTTTATATTATTATGCCTATTTTACAGATGAGGTAATTAAGGAAATTGTCCGACTTTGCCTTGCTGGTGAGAGTAGGATTGTGATTAGCATCCGGGAGGTCTGACTCTAGAGATTATGCTCCTGTGACTACTTTGCCATAGCTTAAACAGCTTGTGGGCTGTTGCTCCTAGCCTGGCATGGTGCTGGACAAATATTTTCAAGTCCTGGAATACAATTTAGGTAATGAAGATTTTCAAATGGTCTACCCCCTATGTCTGTCCCTGGCATTTAACATTTGTTTTATGAATATGGACACTTTGACATATATGATTGCTTACTCTATCTGTAAACAAATCTGAATCCTTGATGATGCTTCTCATTTACTTAACAAGCTCTTTTCTCAAAGGGAGTACAAAGAAACTTCATTCTAAGCCCTACATAAATCATCTTGAATTCCAAATCAATGGTGACTGAACAAATGTGGTTTCGTGGTATATTGCATTGTTTTACATTCCTGCTTCTATTAAAATCACTATTGGTTTCTTTTGCTTTACCATGATTTTTTTTAAGACCTGGGCAGGCAAGTATGTGGCTTATTTTCCCAGTCTCTGTGAGTTTTTGGTACAGTTATCCAGAGTTCAAATAGACGGTTAAATAAGACTACCATTGACTCAGGTATTTCACTATCAGGGACCTCCTTGCAGCCTGGGCAACTTCACAGACCCATGTAGATATTACTCCAGCACAAGGCAAAAGGACTGCATGAACCTTCTGGTGTTAAAGACTAGAACTCTGTATGAATTATTTTCTATTCTGAAAGCCACATAGAACAATCAACACAATTACGGAGACAATACAGTTCTTCTTGTATTTTAGGAGACTCCGAGGACCAAATCAATTCTGATTCTCTAACTTCCTGCATAGTGTATTTTATTAACTAGAAAGGATAGAGTTTACTAAATGGCACTTTTATTGCTCCCTTTGCCTAGGAAGAGAGCAGTGGGATCTTTAGCTTCTTTATTACAAAAGCAGCCAGATATTTTATACAGTAATAAAAGCACCAGCTGCCATTTGAGACAGCTAAAGCTCTGTGATGAGTGCCATGAGTACAACATTAGTAATACTTTCTAAGAAAAGTGTTCATTAAAATGTAAGTTTTTCCCTAACCCCAAACACTACTGGGACTGTAAATAGTTATAGACCAGCTACCTTAAACTGGTTAGAGAAAAACCGTGTTAGGTAATACCCTTGAATACCTCAACTATTAATGCATAGAATAGGAGAAAATAAAGTTACAGCCAAAATGAATTGGGGCAGTACATTTATTTCCCTCAAAAGTGCATACATTTTTTTCACTTGTCCAAATGTTGTTATATTTCCAACCGATATATAAAAGGAGAAAAATAGGCTAGTAGAATGCATTTGCTATTATTAAAATTTGGAATTTTTTTTTAAAGCTGCTGTGTCTTTCAAGTAAATCTCCCAAATCAATTAACTGCTCTAGTTATTAACACTTACTAGCAACTACTTTCCACAAGTCAGTAGCTAAGAGCGTGGCATACAAGGAAAGGAAAACACTATCAGTGTCTTCTACCAGTCAATATTATAATCGAAGAGATGAAATTTAAGTATGTGAAATGATACTTAGTAAAGTCAAACAAGTGCTTGTGAAAACTATTGACACAACGCCTATCCGAAGAGTTCAGTGGTAATTTGGCAAGGGTTGTAAGAGTAATTTTTCAGAAAGAAAATAAGATTTGAGATGATTCTTGTAAGATGGATACTATATATTCCCATATTGTAAACAAAATTATGAAAAATTTGATTAATAGAGAAATTGCAACCCAGAGCCTGCCACTTGGTAAGAATTCCAATACTTGTCAAATGTATACTACAATAAGAAATTTTAATTTGCACAGCAAATATATGAGATCTGTACTATTACTATTTGCAACCTACAGATAAGAAATGTGAGGCTTAGTGAGTATCCTTGACTTTGACAAATTCCGTCGTAGAGGAACTGAGTAGTCAGACTCTGAAGTGCAACATTCTGATCCAAATTATTATACAGAATTATGTGTGAGCTTAAGTGAAACTTGGAACAAGAATTGGCCTGGAGACAAATTTGTGGAGGAAGAAAGTTGTTTGGGATCAGGTTTTGAAGCTCTTTAATGTTAATTTGAAAGGATTAAGGCTTAGTAATAGAAAACAGGAAGTGGGTTTTTAAGAAAGTGTGGATGTGTCCTAAAAGTCTATGACTTTTTTTAATTGAAATTTGTTTTATTTCTTTCAAATGCAAGAACCTTTAGAAAGAATGCCTAGCTTCTTCAGTAATCCTTAAGAATAGGCATTATACTGGAAACAGAGAAAATTAGCATAAACTTTTGAGATGGACATAGATTTTTTAGGGCACTTTTATCTTTCAAATCATATCATTCCTGAAATCTGGAACATGTTATATGTGATAAAATCACTTTCCTGCATTATTTTCCCCTAAAACCTCTAGTTACAGAATCAATATTTTATCTTATAACCCATGGTACCTTTGTTAGAATGTAGGAAAAAGGTCATTTGAAGAATAAAATATAACACAAAATAAAATACAATCTTGAATAGAAATGTAAGAAAATCATTCTAAAATATAAGAAAAATAAAAAATTAAACCTTAGGGAACAGAGAAAGTATCAAGAATAGAGATAAATTTGTGTTGCACTTTAAAGAATAAATGAATTTTTCATAGTGCAATATGGTGAGAAAGGTGATGTATGCTCATTTAATGGTGAACTAAGACCTTGCTAAGTAATGGAGAATTTCTTAAAAAGTGAAAGCCTGCTTAGTGATGTGTCGTTTCAGGTAGGCAATAAAGATTAAAAGAATATGATTGGTAACTATGTTACTTTCATCAAGTTAAACAAACTCCATAATTTCCAAATTCCTAAGCTGTAAAACTGCCACACACTTAGGGCCATAAAGGCTACTGCTCTCTGACATCCCCCAAAGCCCACCATAGGGACTTGCTCCTTTGTCTTCTCCTGCAGGCACAAGATATGATGAAAACACATTGGCTTCCACCTAAACAGTGTCACCATAAGAGAAAAATAGCATCTCACCACCCATCACATCCTGAGAGCTCCCTTTTCACCAGGGCTGAATTCTGAGCAGCCCAAGTACATCCCTTCTTCCGGGGTCTACCCTCTAGGCCACTGTGTCTCAAAGTAGTGTTTTCCTAGGGTGAAACCCCCTTCCCACATGTTCCACCATTCCTTTGTAATATCACACTCCTAATTTTCTGTGATTTTTTTTCTCTCTTAATGCCATTGACTTCTACTATCAGAAGCCCTATTCTATAGTAAATAAATACTTTTAAACTCTCAATATCATCAGTGAAATTTGCCAGTACATTTGGGAATGAACTGTAAACCCTCTCCTGAGGTTTTCACAGCTCTTGTGGAAGCTGCCTACCCTCTGATGCTGCTCTTCTGGCATGGGCTGGTACGGGCTTTTGTCCTTTTAACTTCCCATGAACATCATTATTGTTTTTTGTTTGTTTCTTTTTAAATTTATTTTTTGAGGACTCAGCTTTAGTAAAGTATAATTTACATAAATAAAATCCACAGATTTTAAGTGTACAATGTGATAGTTTTGACAGTTGCATTCATTTTTGTAGCCACTGCCACAATCGTTACAAAGGACATCTCCCTCACCATCAAAAGTTCTCTGGTATAACCCTGTGTTGTCACTCTCCTCACTCCAGTCCGTCACTCCTAGCAATTACTGATTGGCTTTCATTATTATAGCTTCGCATATGGTATTTTAAAATTGCTTTCATTTTTAATTGACATAATAATTGTATATGTTTATGGGCGCTGAGTGATATTTTGATACACATGTACAATGTTTAATGATTAAATCAGGGTAATTAGCAAACCCATCACCTCAAACGTTTATCATTTCTTTTTGTTGGAAACATAAAAAATCCTCTTTTCCAGCTATTTAAATATACGCAATAAATTGTTGTTAATTATAGTCATCCTAGTGCTATGAAACACTGGTACTTACTCCTCCTATCTACGTACTTATTAAACAGCCTTTAGGCAACTACCCATCTCTTTCCTCACCTTGAGTAATCACTATTTCACTCTACTTTTATGAGATCAACTTTTTTAGCTCCCACATATGGGTAAAAATGTATAGTATTTGTCTTTCTGTGCCTGGCTTATTTTACTTAACACTATGTCCTCCAGGGTCATCCACATCAGCTCAAATAATAGGATTTTATTCTTTTTTAAGGTTGACTAGTATACAAATGTTTATGTATTTCACATTTCTGTTTTTAAGATTTTTTCTTTTTAATTTTTTGTAGGTACATAGTAGGTGTGTACATTTGTGGGGCACATGAAACATTTTGACACAGGCATGTAATATGTAATAATCATATCAGGGTAAAAAGGCCATCCATCACCTTAAACATTTATCCTTCATGTCACAAACAATCCAATTATACTGTTTTAGTTATTTGTAAATGTACAACTAAATTATTATTGGCTATAGTCACCTTGTTGTGACATGAAATACTAGGTCTTATTCATTCTTCTAACTATTTTTCGGATTTATCAACCATCCCTAATCCCCATCCCCCAGTTCCTGAGCCCCCCACTACCCTTCTCAGCCTCTGATACCATCCTTCTACTCTATATTTCCGTGAGTTCAGTTGTTTTAATTTTTAGCTTCCACAAATAAGTGAGAACATGTAAAGTTTGTCTTTCTGTGCCTAGCTTATTTCACTTAACATAACGATCTCCAATTACATTCATGTTTTTGCAAATGACAGGATTTCATTCTTTTTTATGGTTCCATTGTGCATATATGCCACATTTTCTTTACTCATTTATCTGCTGATGGATACTCAGATTGCTTCCAAACCTTTGCTATCATGAACAGTGCTGGAATAAACATGGGAGTGCAGATATCTCTTCAATATACTGATTTCCTTTCTTTTGGGTATATGGCGAGAAGTGAGATTGCTGGATTGTCTGGTAGCTCAATTTTTAGCTTTTGAGGAACCTCCATTCTGTTCCCTATAGTGGTTGTACTAATTTTCATTCCCACCAACAGTGTACAAGAGTTCTCTTTTCTCTACATTCTCACCAGCATTTATTAGTGCCTGTCTTTTCAATAAAGGACATTTTAACTGGGGTGAGATGACATGTCACTTTAGTTTTGATTTGCATTTCTCTGATTATCAGTGATGTTGAGCACCTTTTCATATACCTGTTTGCCATTTGTCTTTCTCTTTTTTGTTGTTGTTGTTCCAATTTCATTTAGCTCTGCTCTGATCTTTGTTATTTCTTTTCTTCTGCTGGGTTTGGGTTTGATTTGTTCTTGTTTCTCTGGTTACTTGAGGTGTGGCATCAGATTGTCTATTTGTGCTCTTTCAGACTTTTCAATGTAGGCATGTAATGCTATGAACTTTCCTCTTAGCACTGCTTTTATTGTGTCCTGGAGGTTTTGATAGGTTGTGTTGCTATTATCATTCAATTCCAATAACTTTTTAAATTTTCATTTTGATTTCATTGTTGACCCAAAGATCATTCAAGAGCAGATTATTTAATTTGCATGTGTTTGTATAATTTCAAAGGTTCCATTTGGAGTGAATTTCCTGTTTTATTCCACAATGGTCTGAGAGGGTACTTGATATAATTTTGACTTTTGCAAAAATTTATTGAGACTCATACTGTGACCTATCACATTATCTATGTTGGAAAATGTTCCATGTGCTGATGAAAGGAATGTATAATCTGCAATTGTTGGGTAGAATGTTCTGTAAATATTTGTTAAGTCCATTTGTTTTAAGATATAGCTTAAGTTCATTTTTTTTGTTGTTGACTTTCTGTCTTCGTGACCTATCTAATGCTGTCAGTGGAGTATTGAAGTCCTCCACTATTACTGTGTTGTCCTCTATCTCATTTCTTAGGTCTAGTAGCAATTGCTTTGTAAATTTGGAGGCTACAGTGTTAGGTGTATATATGTATTTAGGATTGTGACATTTTTCTGTTGGACTACTCCCTTTATCATTATATAATGTCCTTCTTTCTCTTTGTTGCTTTAAGATATCTTCATGTGATATAAAAATAGCTACTCATACTTGCTTTTGGTTTCCATTTGTGTGTAATATCTTATTCCAACCCTCTACCTTAAGTTTGTATGAGTCCTTGTGTGTTAAGTGAGTCTCTTGAAGACAGCAGATACTTAGTTGATGGATTTTTATCCATTCTGCAATTCTGTGTATTTTAAGTGAAGGATTTGGACCACTTACATTTAATCTTTGTTTTGAGATGTGGGTTATTGTTCTGTTAATCATGTTACTTGTTGCCTAAATACCTTATATTTTTGTGTGATTGTTTTACAAGCCATGTGAGATTTATTCTTTAAGGAGATTCTATTTTGGTATATTTCAAGGTTTTGTTTCAAGATTTAGAACTCACTTTAGCATTTTTTTAGTTTTGGCTTGGTAGTGGTGAATTCCCTCAGCATTTGTTTGTCTGAAAAATACTTTATCTCATCTTCATTTATGAAGTTCAGTTTTGCTGAATATAATTCTTGGCTGACAATTATTTTGTTTCAGGAGGCTAAAGATAGGACCCCAATCCCTTCTGGCTTATAAGGTACCTGCTGAGAAATCAGCTGATAATCTAATAGGATTTTTTTTTTATAGGTTACCTGATGCTTTTGTCTCACAGCTCTTAATATTCTTTCCTTTGTCTGGACTTTTGATAACCTGATTTCTAAGTGCCTAGGTGATAATCTTTTTGCCATGACTTTCCCAGGAGTTCTTTGAGCTTCTTGTATTTGCATGTCTAGATCTCTAGGAAAGCCAGGGAAGTTTTCCTCAATTATTCCCTCAAATATGTTTTCCAAACATTTAGATTTCTCTTCTTCCTCAGGGACACCAATTATTCTTAGGTTTGGCCACTTAACATAATCTCAAATTTCTTGGAGGCTTTGTTCATTTTTTTAAATTCTTTTCTCTTTATCTTTGTTCAATTGGGTTAATTTGAAAGCCTTGTCTTCATGCTCTGAAATTCTTTCTTCTACTTGTTCTAGTCTATTGTTGAAATTTTCCACTGTATTTTGTATTTCCCTAACTGTGTTGTTCATTTACAGAAGTTGTGGTTGTCTTTTGCTTTATACTATCTATTTATCTGAAAAATTTTTCATCCATATTGTGTATTGTTGTTTTAATCTCTTTAAGTCGGTTTTTGCCCTTCTCTGGTATCTCCTTGAATAGCTTCATAATCAACCTTCTGAATTATTTATCTGGCAATTCAGAGATTTATTCTTCATTTGGATCCATTGCTAGGAAGCTAGTGTGATATTTTGGGGTTGTTATAGAACCCCATTTTGTCATATTACCAGAATTACTTTTCTGGCTCCTTCTCATTTGGGTAGACTATTTCTTAAAACTATTTTTTAATTTATTTTTGATTGGATTGTTTTTTCTTTTAATTTAATTTTTTTATCCCTCTTAATTATCAGACTTTGATGTTTATTTTAGCCTAATTTGATTCTTGAGGCTTCTAGGGGTGAACACTCTGTATGAGATCCTTAGTTATAGAGAGTCTTTATGTGCTGGCCTTCCCTCATGCTTGGTTTAGTGGTTATATTCTTGATGTGTGGGCAAGGTCATTGTCTCCCATGGAATTGGAATGCCAGTAATCTCTTGAAGCTTATCTCATTCTCTCATAGTGTACACTTTGTTTATTTATTTAATTTTTTCCTGATGTTTTATTTACTGAGTTAATGATTTAGGCTTCAGGCTAATAGGGGAATTATTCCTGAGTAGGCACTGGTTGTGGCTAAGGCAGGTGGGTAGATGTAATACTCAATGGTGGGCTGAAGTCCCAGCCTTGATGAAGGAGGCTAGTGGAGCTCTCATTTAGATGTGCGGAGGTTTTATCAGGGAGAAGAGTGGGAGCTATCTCGGCTCCCCTGCCACATCAGCAAGAAAGCTATTCACCTCACAGCCTCACTCTTCTCCTAGTGTTTCAGCCATTCAGATCAGACAGGCACTTCTTTTCATGGACAGAAATGTTGATGTTTTGAGTCAGGAGGGATTGTGACTCTGCCTTTTTTCCAGGCATGGATCTGAAGTATGCTCCTCCTGTGGGGCTATATTCACCCTGGATTGTTCCAGAAAGGCTGTCTATAGATGCCTCCATGCTGCACTCATCTGGGGGAAGCCCCAGCTATGTCTGCAGTACAGTGCCAGGGGAGAACAAGGTTCCCTTCTCCAAGACCCCTCACAATCACAGAGGCTGCCTGCCTGTTGGGGTCTAGGTGCAGACTTTCCCTACTATGCCCAGCACTGTGATTGTGTTTTTGCTGTGAGAAACGACCCACCAGCAGAAAGGTCTGGAACTCAAGGCCTGTTGTTTAGATTCTTTTGTCCCATGGAGAGATCCCTTCATCTGGTTCCCTCCCTCTTCCCATAGAGATGGAGTTTCCTAAGAGCCAGACTGCAGGGATTATTATTGCTCTTCTGGATCTAGCCACCCATTGGGGCTACTAGGCTCTGGGCTGGTGCTGGGGAATGCCTGCAAAGAGTCCTGTGATAGGACCCATTTTCAAGTCTCCAAGCCATGGATACAGGCACCTGCTCTGCTAGAGGTTGCAGGGGAGTGATGTAGACTCTGAGAATCCTCGGTGAGAATCCTTGGTTGTAGATATGTTCACTGTGCTGACTTTCTGAAATGCTGTTTATACTAGCAGTGAAGTTGTCATGTGAACAGATTCGGGACCTCTGATTAGCCAGGATGTTGCAGGCAGTGGGATTAGCTGTTGTTTTCTCCTTCCTGGGAGCAGAGTTATTCTGTCATGAATTGCTGTAATAGCCTGAATTGGTAGGCCTCCAGAAAGGAGGTGGTCCTTTCAACAGAGCACCAGCTGTGGTAGTAGTAATGGGATACAAGCTTGCCTTATGTTGGCCGGGGGGAAGTATTCTGGTTTCTCAGGTAATGGGTGAGGCCATAAAGCTCCCAAGACTTTGTGTCTTTTGTGTTTGGCAACCAGAGTAGATAGAGAAATATCATCAGCTGGGGGCAGGATTATGTGGGTCTGAGCTCAGACTGTCCTTGCGCAGGGCTTGCTGAGGCCACTGTAGGGGTTTATGGGAGTGGTTCTCAGTTTTCTGGGGTAATGTTCCAGAGTGGAGTATGGCTGCCTCTGCTGTGCAGTATAGTTTGCCAGGGAAGTTGAGGGTAGCAGGTAGTGAAAGGCCTCACCCAGCTCCCACACAGTTGGCAAGGCTGGTCTTTCTCCCTCAGTATCCTATTAACAGCTCCGAGTTTAAATCTGGGCAGCCTGCACATAGAACTCAGACCAGCCCCAGGCCGTAAGCTTCAATGCTGAGAAAGCAAGCGGGGCTTTCAAGCCACATCTCTCCCAATCTGTCCACAATATCAGCTTCTGCACTCAAATCTGCAACAGTTCCCTTTTACCCCTGGATTCTGCTCAGGCAAGTTCATGACCAATCAATATTACTACAAAATTTAGTTTGAAGCTGCTTTCACCTTGTGACCCCTACCTAATTGTGCTGGCTGCCTTTCCTGAGGGCCCCTGTGGAGATATAGTCAGGGAAGACTTCCCTGGGTGCAAGCTGGAGAATGGGAGTGCCTATAAGGCTCTTCCTGCTGCTGTTTCTACATTTATGTTTTGCGTGACTCCCTAAATCCTTTTCAGCTCTAGGTAAGTTTAAATCCTTCTCCAGTGATCTGGATTTTCAGATTCCCCAGTGGGATATGTTTGGAGGCAGATTTTTCCCCTCTCACACTTTGGGAACTCACAGTTTTTTGCCTGTATCATAGAATTTGCAGCAGCATGCCTCTTCTTTCAAAATATCTGTGAATTCTCTGTTTTCCCAGTACACTCCTGCAATGGTTTTTGGAACAAAAGTTCACTGTCTGAGTGTTCACACACTCTTCTGTCATTCCAGGTGGGAAATGCACATTAGTCCTGCTTCCTATCCAACACCTTCCTCCTGTCTCCTGTATGTCCTCTTTTGAAAAATGTCTATTCAGATCTTTTGTCCATTTTAAAGAATCATGTTAGATTTTTTTCCATAGAGCGATTTGATCTCCTTATAGATGAATTGATTTAAAAAAAAAGACCCAATAATCTGTTGTCTATGAGAAACACACTTCACCTATAAAGTTACAAACAGACTGACAATAAAGGGATGGAAAAAGATATTTCATGCTAAAAGAAACCAAAAAAGAGCAGGAGTAACAATACTTACATGAGACAAAATGTATTTCAGGACAAAAACTATAAGAAAAGACAAAGAAGGGCATTATATAATGAAAAAGTGGTCAACTCAGCAAGAGGATATAACAATTTTAAATACTTATCCACCCAACACTGGAGCACCCAGATATATGAAGCAAATATTACTAGTGCTAAGGAGAGAGATAGACTCTGATACAAAAATAATAGAGACTTCAATATCCCACTTTCAGCATTGGACAGATCTTCCAGGAAGAAAACAACAACAAAAATCGGACTTCACCTTCATTATAGACCAAGTGGATCTAATAGATATTTACAGAACATTTCATCCAAGAACTGCAGAATACACATTCTTTTCCTCAGCGCATGGATCATTCTCAATGATAGATCATATGTTAGGTCACAAAACAAGTCTTCAACATTCAAAAATTGAAATAATATTAAGCATCTTTTCTGACCATAATGTAATAAAACTAGAAATCAATAATAAGAGAAATTTTGGAAACCACACAAACACATAGAAATTAAATAATATGCTCTTGAACAACCAGTGAATCAATGAATAAATTAAGAATAAAATTGAAAAGTTTCTTGAAACTAATGAAAATGGAAATACAACATACCAAAACTTATGGGATACAATAAAAGCAGTACTAAGATGGAAGTTTACAGCTCTAAGTGCCTAAATCAGAAAAGAAGAAAGACCAAATAAGCAACCTAACAAATGCATCTTAAAGAATTAGAAAAGCAAGAGCAAACCAAATGCAAAATTAGTAGAAGAAATAATAAAGATTACAGCATAAATAAATAAAATTGAAATGAAGAAAATAATACAAAAGATCAAAAAAACAAAAGGTTGCTTTTTTTTTGAAAAGTTAAACAAAATTGAAAAAGCTTTAGCAAGAGAAAGAAGAGAGAAGATCCAAATACATAAAATCAGAGGTGATAAAGGAGACATGACAAATGATAATGTAGAAAGTCAAAGGACCATTAATGGCTACTATGAACAACTATATGCTAATAAACTGGAGAATCTAGAAGAAATCGAAAAATTCTCAAATACATAAAACCTACCAAGATTAGACCATGAAGAAATACAAAACCCAAACAGATCAATAACAAGCAACAAGATCAAAGCCATAATAAGGAGCCTCCCAGCAAAGAAAAGCCCAGGACACAATAGCTTCACTGCAGCATTCTATCAAACATTTGAAGAACTAATACCAATGCTACTGAAACTATTCTGAAAAATCAGAGTGGAGGAAATACTTCCAAACTCAATCCACAAGGCCAGTGTTAGCCTGATACTAAAACCAGAGACATATCAAAAAAAGAAAACTAGGCCGGGCGCGGTGGCTCACGCTTGTAATCCCAGCACTTTGGGAGGCCGAGGCGGGCGGATCACAAGGTCAGGAGATCGAGACCAAGGTGAAACCCTGTCTCTACTAAAAATACAAAAAAATTAGCCGGGCGTGGTGGCGGGCGCCTGTAGTCCCAGCTACTCGGAGAGGCTCAGGCAGGAGAATTGCTTGAACCCGGGAGGCGGAGCTTGCAGTGAGCCGAGATTGCACCACTGCACTCCAGCCTGGGCCACAGAGCGAGACTCTGTCTCAAAAAAAAAAAAAAAAAAAGAAAACTACAGGCCAATACCCTGATAGATATTGATGCAAAAGTCCTCAACAAAATACTAGCAAACTGAATTCAACAACGCATTGAAAAAGATCATTTATCATGACCATGTGGAATTTATCCCAGGGATGCAAGGATGGTTCAACATACACAAATCAATCAATGTGATACATAATATCAACAGAATGAAGGACAAAAACCATATAATCATTTCAATTGATGCTAAAAAAATTTGATAAAATTCAGCATCCCTTCATGACAAAACCCCTCAAAAAGCTGGGTATAGCAGGAACATAAGCCATATATGACAGAACCACTAGCTAGTGTCATATTGAATGGAGGAAAACTGAAAGCCTTTTATCTGAGATCTGGAACATGACAAGGCTGCCCACTTTCACCACCGCTATTTAACATATTATCAGAAGTCCTAGCTAGAGCAATCAGACAAGAGAAATAATAAAGGACATCCAAATTTGAAAGAAAGAAATGAAATTATCCTTTTTTGCACATGATACAATCTTATATTTGGAAAAGTCTAAAGAAGCGAAAGATATCTACAATGAAGACTATAAGACACTGATGAAAGAAATTGAAGAGGACACAAAAAATGGAAAGATACTCCATTTCAATTGTTTGGAATAATCAATATTATTAAAATGTCCATATTATCCAAAGCAATCTACAGATTCAATGCAAACCATATCAGAATACCAAGGTCATTCTTCATGGAAATAGAAAACACAATCCTAAATTTTATATGGAAACATAAAGGCTCAGAATAGCCAAAGCTATCCTAAGCAAAATGTGCAAACTTGAAGGAATAACATTACCTGACTTCAGATTCTACTACAGAGCTATAGCAACCAAAAGAGCTTCATTCTGGCATAAAAACGTATTATGTTCTAATAGAATGGAACATAATAGAGAACACAGAAACAAAAGCATACATCTACAGTAAACTTGTTTTCAACAAAGGGGCCAAAAACATTGGGGAAAAGACAATCTGTTCAATAAATGGCCCTAGAAAACCTGGATATCGATATGCCGAAGAATAAAACTAGATCCCTATGCTTTCCGTATGCAAAACTCAAATCCAAATGAATTAAATACTTAAATCTAAGGCCTCAAAGTATGAAACTACTAAAAGGAAATATTGAAGAAACTCCCAGGACATTGGAGTGGGCAAGGCTTTCTTGAGTAATACCCCACAAGCACAGGCAACCAAAGCAAAAATGAATGAATGGGATCACATCAAGTTAAAAAGCTTCTAAACAAGAAAGGAAACAATCAATAAGGTGAAGAGACAACCTACAGAATGGGAGAAAATATTTGCAAGCTACCTATCTGACAAGAGATTTTTATTATTTGCTCAGAAAATTGTTGCCATGCGAATATAGTACTACTTATCCCATGTCTCCACTGCCATTTCTGATAGCATTTCAAGTCACATCCTCAAAGTAATTGACAATCTTAGTTTATGAACTAGAGCCTTCCTCCACACTGACTTTTTCAACATCTTGCATTTCTTCAATATTCTTGATCTTCTCATTTTCAGTAAATAATACTCCCTAATACATCAGTTAAGTTCTTGCATGACCACATCCTGTCTTTTCCAAAAACTATACCAGTGGCAATGACAAATGTGGCCAGTTCACTTTCTGACTCCACATATCCATGCAACTGCTTCAGTATCATTATTCCACCAATTCTTTGTCTTCTTTAATCTCTGGTCCCTGGTATGCCTCTGCATTTTCCTGGCATTCATCTCTGCTGTCATACCTTTCATCCCTATTTACCTTAGATCTCATGATTCTATCCTACAATGTCTTGTCTAATTATCTTTCTGAATCCCTGTTTGGGGAAAAAAATAACCCTCCATTTCTTGGTGAATATAAGTCGCAAGTCTGACTCCTCTCATATCTAGTCACAGGGTGCTAAGTAATCCTGCAAAATTCAGACAACCTGACATCACTATAAATTCATAACCCGAAATATCAATTAGATTTATTAGCAACGCCCAACAATTCTCTGAGCCACCACATTTCCCTGTTTTTCACAATTCCATTCCAAATATTCTCTGAACACTTCAAACTATTGGCTCCATTTTTCTTTCACTAACTTTAGCTAGCCTTACTGTACAGAGAATAAAGAAAGCTTTTCATATAAATTACATTAAATTTCTTCTACCAAATGCAAGAATCCGTCTTCTTTTCAATACTCCTTTCTTCCCAACATCCTTCTCTTCCAGTACCATTGAAGAGGTGTCTCTTATCTTATGTAATGATAATTTATCTTGCTTAGCTCTGAATGGCTTGCACCAATATATATCCAGAAATGAAAAGAGCAGTTAAATTTGGTCCATTCTCCTCCTTCCTGACCAAATAACCATGCCTTCTGATATAGCATGTTTAGTGTATTGAATATATATATACACATATTTGTCAAATAATTGTTGACTGTTGTCACTGGCAAATATAAAATAATGCTTCTAAAATACAAAACTGACTTTTTTTTTTTTTTTACCTATAATCACATTTGTTTTCTCCATAACTGCTGTGCAATTATCAAGTATAAAAAAATAAAAAACTTTCACATGTTGGGGGTATCTTTTCTTAAGTCAAACAAAAAGAACTAAAATATCAAACTGAATTTCCCTAACTTTGAATGATGTTTAAGTTTCTTATAAGTGTAAAATGATTGATTAATTACTTTTCTTATTTCAACTCTTTAATGCTTTACTCTTCAGGTGACTTATTCAATACATTTCTTTAACCACAACTTAGCTATAGATTTTTAAATTCACCTCTAGAAATCAATGTATTTTTCGCAGATAGAACCATACTAATACATGTGCTTGATATAAATGATGCTGAGTCTCATGTGCAACAAAAATATATTTTTAAATATAGCTTTGGTCATTCTTTATTTTCGAGTAAGTTGTATAGTCCTACCCTATCTCCTTCGGAGAAACATGTAAATACATGGAGTTGTTGATATTATAATACAAATACACTTATGTCAGTGTTTGCTACAAAATTCTCAGTGCCTTATAATTACTTAAAAGTATAATAATCAAATCCCCTATAATGGTGGTTATAATTCCAAAGAATTTTTTGTTCTAAGACACTATTTTAGACTTTTACCGGTACTATTCATTCATTTAAATAAATATATAATTAATCTACTGGTCTAAATTTGGCCCCCAAAATGCCTATCATATTTCCACTATTCTAAACACCCATTCTCATTCTGCTTAGGTTTTAGTGTGTAAATGCCAATGTATGCATGAATTCTTCTTTATTTCATTAGATATTTAATTTTGTTCTCTTCTTCCTCTATGCTTCCACTGAACTTCACTGTAGTTTATTACAGCACTGAGAATATCCTTTTGTTTCTACTATAATTATTTACATGTATACATATCAAATGTACATTTTCCTTGAAGGCAAGGGTCATGCTCCGTTCATCTTTCTTATGCTTTGTTTAATATATATATATACATAATATATTCCTATTGAATGAAACTACTACGACTTTTTAAAAGGCTTGCCTCTAGGCTTAATTTAATTAGCATTTTTTCTATCATATTTAAGTGATTCTATATATAATATAGTTGACAGAAGTAGAAGGAAGATTATATGATGGAAGATCTGATACATTTTGCCTATTTGAGATATTGTCAATTAAAGAGGAATTAGTTATGTAAACCATCTCTCAATTCCCAATATATGACAAAAGAAAACTTCTTGGTTTATGTAGATTTTAATCAAATTTGGAGTAATTAGTACCCATTAACTTTCTATCATATCATTTAGGATACCATTTTGCCATAGAACTATATAGTGAACTATGATTATTATTTCAGACTATCCAGAAGTAGGCTGTAGTACCAAATAAATAGAGTGGAACAACCAGTATAGATTTTTGTGATGAAAAACACAGAAGTGCTATTATCTTCCTTACTTCATTTTCTTCCTTTCTTCCCTCCCACCCTCCCTTCCTTTGCTTATTCCCTGCTTTCTTCCTTCCTCCCTGTCTAAATTAAAAGATTTTTAGCGTTGTTGGAGTTTCTTCCCTTCCTCTTGGTATCCTTTAGATTGCTACTAAGAAAAATCTAAGAACAAAATATTACCCATCCAAGATAAATTTTTCCGATAAATGTGATTCATAAACCTGGGATGGGAACAAAGGCATTTAATAAGGTGACCCTCAGTGCTTCACGGCTTAATTTTTATTAGCACATCAGACACTAATAGACTGTCATTTAGGTAGGTCAAGAGGTTTTTACAGATAATGTCTGTAAAGGAAATAATGTTTCCAAATAAGGGGCTCCGAAAGAAGATCTGGCTTATTTTCCTCAGTCATAAAATGCTTTCCAGTGACATTCCCAGTTGAATTGGATGTCAAGTATTTAGAGTGAAAATTTCTTTGCATTTCTTTTCATTAAAATGGACTGTCATAAAACAACAAGTACGGCACCTCGCATAAAATCAGGTCATGTTTTATGAATATTTAACTTCCTTTGAACTTTTCAGAAGGAAACAGTGACCTTGAAAACTTCTAGTAGCAGTACAACATTGTAACACAAAGGCCACTGCCTCTGTCATTAATCATGGTAGATGACTGCCTAGAGCTAGTGTTGGCTTTTCAAAGAGAAATATTAAAAGATAGAAAAACGTGAAAATATTTATTATACACTATTTTATCGTTTAAAAAAAAAGGGAATGGTTGAGACCTAACCAGCACATGAGGGTTTTTTTGAAACTTATTTTTAACATAGAGTTTGAAATTTTTGGTTTTCAGTTCCTGTCAGCTTGAAATCAATATACTAGTCAAGCAATAAGAATTTAATAACCCAACTGCTAAATATTGGCTCAGTATATTACCTTTTTATTGGGCTATGGAACTTTGATTTATGCAGAATCACGACAATACTAACCCTAAATAAGCAGGCCTTTCGTGTGTGTGTGTGTGTGTGTGTGTGTGTTTAACTGTTTATGAAGGTTTCAGAAAGGCATTCAAAATTCTCAGGAGAAAACCAGTAAAATAAACAAATATTTATCCACATGTTAATTCAAACCTTATTTCTAGAATAAGGTTTGACTTGGAGCTATCATCTAAGCCAAGATAAAAATTTTCAGTCAAACAGAATGAGTGAGAACATTGTTATATTTAAATTTAAATAATATTAAAAAGGAGAACAGACAATTCAATCCCTTGGTCTTTAGTAAAAGCAATATTCAAAATTATAATGCTTTTTCTAGATTTTTAAAAATAAAGCATACACAAATCATGTAGTTTGCTCACTCATATAATATTATACCAAAATTACCTCCTGTGAACAATACTGCATTTGTTGCAATTAAACCCTCAGGATTATAAATTTAGGTATTTCATATTTTTATGCTCATCTATTTTTATACCTTCAAAATAACAAATAGCCAATAAAATTTCCATGGAAAATGTTAACTCTTTTTTCTCCAACCTCTTTGATGTCATCAATAATGTCTAGATCATCTATTGACAGACATTAAGCACAGCACAGTGGAAAGATAACAAATTTTGTAATCAGAAAGATGTAAGTTCAAATTATCTGTATCTGCACTATACAATACATAGCCAGTAGCCACATGTGCTCCTTGAACAGTTGAAATGTATTTAGTTCAACTGAAGGGTTGAATTTTTAATTAAGTAAATCTAAATTTTAAAATTCAAAACATATATAGTATTTCATTATTTTGAAAGGACTAAGTTTCATTGTAACTATTTACATTACATAAGTATTGATGTTGTGTTGTAATACACGTTAGGCTCATGTTTCATTTCTATGGTTTTATATATATATACACACATAACTGATCTATTGGGGTGAGTGGATTGACTCAGTTTGAATGACTTTTACGTGTACTATGTAACACTGCAATGTGTTGATTTGAACATTTTATGCAGAAGGCACAGTTACTGTTACCTATATAAAACATAATTGGTAAATACAGGCATTCCTTGTTTTATTGTGCTTCACTTTATTATTTTATCTTATTTTATTTATTTTTTGAGAAAGGGTCTCACTCTGTCACCTTTCACCCTGGCTGGAGTGCAGTGACATGATCACAGCTCACTGCGGCCTCCACCTCCTGGGGCTCAAGTGATCTTCCCACCTCAGACTCTCGAGTACGTAGGACTACAGGTGCATACCACCATGCCCAGCCAATTGTTTTGTAGAAACAGGGTTTCACCATGTTGCCCAGGCTGGTCTCAAACTCTGAGCTTCAAGCAATCCTCCCACTTCAACCTCCCAAATTATTTCTGGGATTATAGTGCGAAGCCACTAAGCCTGGCCTGAGCTTTACTTTCTTGCACTTTACAGATATTGTGGTTGTTACAAATTGAAGGTTTGCTCCAACCCTGTGTGGAGCAAGTCTATCAGCATAATTATTCCAACAGCGTGTGCCCACTTCATGTTTCTGAGTCAGATTTTGATAATCCTCACAGTATTTCAAATGTTTTCATCATTATTGTATCTCTTATGGTGATCTGTGATCAGTGATCTTTGATATTACTATTCTCATTGTTTTGGGGTACCACAAACTGTGCCCTTGTAAGATGATGGATTTAATCAATATATGCTGTGTGTGTTCTGACTGATCCACCCACTGGCCATTCCCTGTCTCTCTCTCTCTCTCTCTTCAGGCCTCCCTATTCCTTGAGACCAACAATATTGAAATTAGTCCAACTAAGAACCCTACAATGGCCTGTAGTGAAAAGAAGAATCACATGTCTCTCACTTTAAATCAAAAGCTAGAAATGATTAAGCTTAGTTGAGCAAGGCATGTTGCAAGCCAAGACGGGCCAAAAGCTAGGTCTCTTGTGCCAAACAGCTCGACAAATAGTGAATGCAAAGGAAAAGTTATTGAAGGAAATTAAAAGTGCTACTCCAGTGAATGCATGAATACTAGAAAAGCAAATCTTCTTTATTGCTAATATGAAGAAAGTTTTAATGGTCTAGGAGGAAGATCCAGGATCCAAGATAGAAGAGGTGAGGAAGCTGCAGGATGAAAGTATGGAGGTAGCAGAGATTGATTCATGAAATTCAAGGAATAAGCCATCTCCCTAAGAGAAAAGTGCAAAGTATAGCCGGAAGGGCTGATGTAGAAGCTATAGCAGATTACCCAGAAGATCTAGCTAGAATAATTGTTGAAGGTGGCTACACACTAAACAGCAGATTCTCAATGTAGATGCAACATTGTATTGGAAGAAGTGGCCATCTAGGATTTTTACAGCTAGCAAGGAGAATTTCACAGCTAGCAAGAATTTACTACTGGTATATTATATAGTGATGATATAGAAACTACCAAAATAATAAAGATGAAAAGAGTTTGGAAGTAGTTACATCACAAAATTCATGATGAATTGCCATTTATTGTGGTAGTGCGAAATGAAATAAAAGTATAAAAAATTCAAAAAAAGAATAAAGTTGACAGTATTAGGAAATATCTTCAGCAAATATGGAATGAATTTTATAAGAAGTTACCTTTGAGAAAAGAATTGATAAAATTGATTGTCTGCAATCTGAATTAAATGCTAATAAAAACATTTAAACAATTTTATACAAATTCTGAGTTTGTAAATTTGGCCAGATGTAAGATAGCTTGGATTCCTATACAAAAGAAATTTAGTTTTAGATTGAAATAATAAGATAAATTTTTACTCCTGATATGGAAATTTTGTTATGAAATTGCTGAAAATAAAAGACAATGATTTTAATTATCCGTGTTCTTTTTTAATGGTCATTGGTTGATTTTTACAAATTTTTACTGTACTCAACTTCAGTTCATGATTTTCTTTAAACAAAAGGAATGTTTGCCAAATGTAATTATCAAAGACAAAAAAATGCAGTGTGTTTATGTTTTTCACTGATACCACACTACATATGAATGAACAAAATCTGAAGTTCTATGGAAAAAGAAAGCTTATTAGTACTTAGAAATGTAAAAGTATTTTAAAGCTGACATTTCAAAATAGAAATAATAATTTTACACATTTTTCTAACATGAATCAATATGTAGATTCTAATCTTTGATGTTATATAAATCAGATTCAAAGTCTAAAAGAAAATGTCTAAGAAATGTCTTTTTCTAATATTTGAACATTTGGAGTTGCTTTTTAATCTATACAGTGATATTTTAAACTAGATATTAATTGGCACAATGGCTAGTGAAGAAAAGATGAATTAGTTCTGTCAATATATATGCGAAGATGGGAAGAAATGGTCTTTTTTCAATTATTGAAAATCTTTTTGACCATATTTGGAACAATCTATATAAGGGAATCTATTTTTTGAACTGTAAACTTCATTAAAAGTCAGTACAGATGAAGCAGTACTTATGAAACTAAGTGTAAAATACCTACAAATTTCAAAGAATTAGTATGAAAATATTGTGTGAAATATTTCATTAATAATTTTTATGTGATTACATGTTAAAATATTAATTTTTTATATACTAGGTTAAATGAAATATACAATTAATATTGATTTAACCTCAAATGGCTACATAAAAGTTTGATTACATATGTGGCTGACACTATCGAATACTGATCTATATGGTCTTGTACAAGCTACAAATTCCCTCACAATTTCATTTTCTATATTTTAAAAATAGAATCACTCCAGATAGTGTGTGATTAGGGTAACCCTGAAGTGGTCTTAGGGCAGTTGTTTCTGGAAAGTATTTCCTCATTTCTCTAAATGGAACTAAATAGTACATCACTGTTCAAAAAGTGTTTGGTTTTTACTTCTGTAATAGAAATATCATGCTTATCACAAGCATTCATCCCTAGTGGCTGTGACTCCAAAGGAAAATAAAAGAACATGTAAGAAAAAAAGAAAAGAGGAAAAGAAAAATATTCAAGCAATTATAAGTGATTTACTGACTAGTTCTATGAACTCTAGCATGGTGGCTGGGACACAGTAGGTGCTTTATGATTTTTACAGAATTAATATTTGTGTGATGCTCTAGAAGACCAAGCCCTATAGGTAATAGTGCAATAATGGTTAGCTAATTTACATTGGTAAATTTAAATATGGAAAAAGTGAGTGCTAATAACCCTTATTAGGTATATATGTGTATGCTATGTTTGTGTGTGTGTGTCGAACTCAGTTCACTTTTGCTACAGCAATCCTGTTATACAGGTATTAATATTCACATTTCACTCAAAAGAAAACTCTTACAGATAAAACTTTCCAAGGTCACTAAGCAAATATGAGAAACAATGTAGATTTTAACTAAATGTTACTAATTTCAAGTCTTCTGTCTGATTTTACCATTCCACCACATTGCCATAAAAACCAAATTATTTGAGCCATGTTACATATTTAGGTAAATTTTATAAAATGCAAATATTTTACCTATCTACTCTAATCTAATCCAGAAAAACCACAATAGCTCTGGTTTACAAAATAAATATGATACTTATTTTCTTAAAGGTAATGTTATTCTTATGAATCCTGTGGCATGTCAAGCAACCAGGGGCAGCATGAGGTACCTAGTATCCTTCTTGGCTGGGGTCAAAGGAATATAGTAAAAGAGTTTCAAATAGGGGGTAGGCTGGGCACAGTGGCTCACTCCTGTAATCCCAGCACTTCGGGAGGCTGAGGCAGGCGGATCATCTGAGGTCAGGAGTTTGAGACCAGACTGACCAACATGGCAAAACCCGTCTCTACTAAAAATACATAAATTAGCCAGGTGTGGTGTGCACATCTGTAATCCCAGTTACTCAGGAGGCTGAGGCAGGAGAATCACTTGATCCCAAGGGGCAGAGGTTGCAGTGAGCTGAGATCACACCACTGTACTCTAGCCTGGGCCACACAGCTAGACTCTGTCTCCAAAAGAATAAAATATGGGGGAAATATTTTATATATTTTATTTTACATATTATATATATGTATGTATATATGCATATTACTGTATTTCACACACATACACTCACATATATATAAACGTAAACTTTAATGTGTTTTTATAATTTTTTATAATTTTACAGCATCTGGAAATAAAGTTTACTATAGCATTATGTAAAATAAACTGGCAGTCTTAAAATTTCCTATTGATGACAGAGGATCACTTTATAAAGGAGTGTTTCTGAGAAGATGTACCCAAGCAGTCTGAAATGTATGCCCTCTTCCTACCCCATTCTGTCTCCAAGCTGGGTGAAGAAAAATGCAGGAATCATCTCAAAGATTATCATAGAAATGCCCTATTGTCTTCCAAGACTCTGATTCTTTTTATGATCCCAGCCATGTATCATGATGACAGCCGTTTCTCGGCCTTTTGACTAAGATCAAGTGTATCACCATGACAACTTGGAGAATTTCACCTGGGGGAGAGGATCCACAGGTAGTTCCCTGTACCTTATAATATCTGAAAAATATCAAACAAAAATTAAGTATGTTTACTCCAACTCCACCAAATTCCAGTATGGTCCCTGTGCAAATTTCCATAACTGTAAAAGATGGTAATAGGGAAGAATACAAAACAAACTCCAACGGAGTACAAGATAGAAAAAGGTTTTAGAATAAATTTACAAGATGTGCTCCTTCAAAAATTTATTGTCAATAGTGCTACACAAATGTGTAATTGTATATATATGATTTTAAGAATGTGCTTCTTAAAATTAATAAAGGCCTTTGTCATTGCTTTGTGGCCAGAAAGATGAAACCTAAAACACTGAGTTAGTCTGAGGTTATCTTTATTGAGTGGCAAGGAAGTATTAAAGAAACATTATTTCTGTAAGAATGACTGTCATCCTTTAGTACTTTGTACCTATTGCGCTATCTCTGCCATTCAATAGGCAGCCAAGTTCTCTGGCTTTCAAGTCCTCAGCCTCGTGTGAAGATGAATCTCATTTCCTTGAAATACTGCTGCTGCTGTATTTCAAGGAAATGAGATTCTGTTCAAGCAAGTTGAAGTCTTAATTCCAGTTCTTTTCAGAGCAATAATTTATATATAAAGTACCACAGATGGATGTTTATATTAGATATAATAACTTAAAGACTTATTTTACCTGAAAATGGAATTAGAGCTTCTTAATGCCAAAATACAGAACTAAATCATTTAAGGTTATAGCCCCATCTTTCAGTGCTGGAGAAGCACCATCTTTTACCAAAAGAGCATTTAAGTCAGCATTACTTCTTTCTCATCTGATATCACCCATAAAAAGTTTTCACTGTCACAAAAACCAGTAAAGGAGTAAAATATTTGGCAACTGTTGGGCAAGTATAAGATACCTTATTTTTACTAATGAACTAATGTGAATGAATATGAAAGAAAGCTCATGGTATTTTGTTTCATACAATTTTATCCATTACATTTGCTTAAGCAAAAACAACTTGAAGAAAAGTCAATTTGGTCACTAAGCTTTGGGAGTAAAACACAAGCTTCTCATTTATAATTTGAAAGAGATTAATAGGTGTCATAATTATCAATGTGTCGTTAAGACCTATGACACTCTGAATATTGCTCATATTAAATTAAGAATCATTAAACGTTCTGTCAGAGTCTTTGAGGAAAAATAAAAGTAAAAGGAACAATTACATTTTATTAAATAATGCTAAAGAATTATCTTAAAATTAATATTTAAGCTCTGAAGAGAATGTTATCGTTGACTATAATATGGGCTGATGGTTGAGTATAAGTGGATATTTAATTCTTATCTATGTTTTTGCACACAAAATTTGTCTGTATAAACACACCCCAAAACAAAATTTTCTAACTCATTCATATTGTTAAAACCTGCCTTAGGTGCTCTGTGGACATAGATAAGAAGCAGCCTTTTAATGCTTGTATTTATCAGATTATTGACATAGCTATTACTGCTTTTTCCTCAAACCACAACTTTCAGAAATGTTGCATTAGAATGTTTTTTTTCCAAAAAATAGAAGTAGATTAAATTTTTACCTGCATAATATTAATGGTGAAGAGAAAAAATAATGTCTCTTGCAGAAAGATTTAAAATTTTTAGTATGATATTTAACCATTTAATCACTGCCATTTTCTTTAGATATCTTATTTTCATTTAATTTTCTCTTTATAATCTGATTGGAGAGATAAAAAAATTAGACATATACTATATTCTTATAGTACTTGAAAATTGTGAATAACCCCAAGAGTTTACATATACTGAATAAATGTTAACTCTTGAACCTCTTGTAAAGTGACTACCTAGGTATGACAAGTTAACATTTCTCTAGTACAAAAGTTGCTTCAATCCCCTTATTACTGTCTTTTAATGGCTTATCTTGTCTCTTTTGGAACTAAAGCTGTTCCAAACAACTTTATTACACACACACGGAGAGAAAGAGAGAGAGACAGAGAAAGAAAGAGAGGGAGATCAGACAACTCTGATTTTTGAGAGAAAACTATCATTTTCTAGAAGTAACATTCACTGACCTATAAAAGCACATTTGTCAAATGCTTGTGTTCCATAACAAGAATATATTCTATAAATATAAATACTGTAGTATTTTTTTCTATAGTGTAGAAGGGACACTTGGCTATCAGGCCATTTTTTTAAATAAATATCTAAGAAAATATACTTCAGAGTTTCTGTGGCTTATGTAGTGTATTTCTACACTAAAAAATTAGAATGTCTGGGGTTTCAAATTAGATGAAATCACCTGCCTTATAAATTATGAAGATCCACAGAGCCATTGCTTCCCAGGAAAACTGGCCCTCAGTTATCACAGGGTTTGGAAAAGTATGGCTTGTCACTAGTTTTTCTATGGTCCATGAACTAAGAATTATTTTTATATTTTAAAATAGTTGAAAAAAATCCAATCATGATATGAGAAAATTATAGAAATCGTCAATTGTCCATGAATAAATTTGGATTGAATACAGCCACAGATAATCACTGGCATGTTTACTATGACTGCTTTCTTGCTACAGTGGCAGAGTTGTGTAGTTGTGACAGAGATTGTATAATCCTGCCCTTTACACAAAATATCTAGACCCTTTAGATAGACCAAAAGAAAGTTTTCCAAAGAGTAAAAAACTATTAGCCTAATGAGCCATTTGGAGATTTCTGAATTATCTGTGTATATCCTAATAACATTTTTATTGCACTACTAGTTGCTCAGGCCTGCCAACTCAATGACTAACTTTTAACATACATGATTATCAGTTGGACAATCAAAAATTGTTTTCTCAGCATAACCTTGTACTACTGCTAAAATCAGTGTCTAGTGAGTTGTCAGGGCCCAAACAAGATGTTTTATCATTATATCAAGCCATAATTCTTTTTAGGATATTTGCTCCAAACCATCTAAGTTTTATTCTATATGTAATGTAGTAAGTTAATACGACACGTTGTAAAATGCCACATCCCTGACTTAACCTCCTCTGTGCCTGAAAGAGTTCTCAAAGTGCTCTGCAGCGCCCTCTACTGTCTGGGCTGTGTACCAACTCAGACACTTGAGGAGCTGGCCATAGCTGGGATTTCCTTTTTACATATTTTGTATAAGTCATAGGGGCAGGCAACCCATAATTTAGGAACAGATCTGGGTATCTGTTCTTCCTTAAGGGGACTGTGTGTGTGTGTGTGTGTGTGTGTGTGTGTGTGTGTGTGTGTGTGTGTGTGTGTGTGTGTGTGTGTGTGTGTGTGTGTGTGTGTGTGTGTGTTTAGTTTGGGAATAAATAGAAACATGCAATCTTGAAACACAAATGAGAATATTCAGCATATATACTGTGATTATTTATGAATTTTCTTTGGCAAGTCAGACTCAGTGGTGTGATGTGCACACTTAGTCATCTTACATTTGCCAAAGTAATATGAGTACACAAACTCATGAATTTACAAGCAAGCAAAATGTTTCCAAGTCACTTTTATTTTAAGAAATGTATATATTTGTGTACCTGCATTAAAACATTAGATTCAGAATATCATGATAATTATGCAAAAAAGAGGGTAGTTGTCTTACAAAATATGGCACAAAATGACAGAAGTTGTGGATTTTAGGGTTTGGGGTACATTGCCTTAGGTATCTTTTGGTGCATCGACAGTCAAGAGCATGCTTTCTACACTAAAGGAAAAGTAATTTTATGTCTTCATGCTGCTAAATTTAAAGAGTTGCAAATAAATTTGCATAGAAGAATTGATGCAAAATATATTTATTGCAATATGTACAATTCCTAAACTCCTGCACTAATTAAACATCTTAATGTTATGGTGAAAATCATGTTACTGTCATTACTATTATATTACTATTCAAGATGACTTGCCATTTTCACAGTAAAATAATTTTTAAGACTTTCAGTGTGTCTATGGTATGTCTATGCCTGTCCTTTTTTAGAACAAGAATGCTTATTACCTGATATTTCAAAATAGTATAAAGTAAGTAAAATAAAAGGACCGCCTTCTTTAAAATGACTCAAAAGTTTTAAAAATGTGAAAAACATGTAAAGTTTTCAAGAATAATAGACAAGTCCATAATATCACTAAGCATGAAGAAAAATGTAGGCAGGACAAAGTTTCCTGAGGCTAAAATATGAAAGAAACCATCACAATTTCCTAATAAATTTGGACTCCTCAAGCCAGTAATATCAGAATAAAAATTGGCAGTGGATATTATGCCTAGGAATATTCCCGGCCTATTACTAACATCTAGAATAAAAAGACTTTGAATCTATTGATTGTTATAATATAACTAAGTAAAACAATACATTTGTGTTTAAAACATGCATTACATGTGACAATAATTTAAAATCTTTGAGACCTCCTAAAGCCAGGAAAAAGGAGAATATGACCCAATGTTAATACTATCAAAGCAAAGTAATACAGTTGATTGAAAATCCAGTTGAGCACTCCCAGCAGATGAAGGTGTGAATTTCCTCATACATCATCTTAATGGCAACGTTTTCTACAAAGCGACATGGAGCACTCCTTTCATATTTCATGAGTTCTATTTGCCTGACTTCAAAATGCCAAATGTGCCAGTGAATAGTGCTTTAATATTCATGGGTTTTTGAGATGGCTTTGACAGTTGTCAACTAGAGAAATGACTTCATCAGGAAAGAATCTAACTTATGATTTCCGGCACACATATAAAATCATGTAGTCATTCGCATATGTATTCTATTTGAAATGTATTATTTGCATAGTTATCTTTTATGAAAATTACAAAGCTATAAAATCTTTTATGTAACAGTAAGACATTTGTAAATCTTATTTGGATATATACTTAGCATTTCAGAAAATTTTGTTAACCCCAGACATTTAATAATTGAGTTATTTTTACAAATGTCTTTTGAAAGGACATAGCCCAGTAAGTATCCCAAAAGTTTTCTAAAGCATAAGTCATCACAGCATAAATCACACATATATGAGAAAAATTCCTATTTATTTCCCTTTCATAATTCAAAAGCATATTAATTAATTCCGTTTATAGAAAAAAAATGCAGGATTTTTCTTTAACCCAAAGGTTTGGATTTTCGGTCTTGAGTCTCTTGATTACCTTTCACACACTAAAAATAAAATGTAAAATTACCCATGAAATAGAGTTCACTGCTGTTAATCTTAAAAGTTTTAGGAATTTTTCACACAATGTCAGTAACTAATAATACATTGAATAAATTATATAAATCACACAAAGTCGTAAGAATTTTTAGTGTATATTATCTCATTGTATTCTCCCAAAAATCTTATGAGCTGGAAGGACCAATAGCATAATACCATTAGATTGAGAGTAATATCTAACAGTTATACGATAGTCACTGTTAATACATGCCAGTCACTCTTAAGCACTTCAGATGTATTAGCTCAATTAATTTCAGTATATAATTAACCACTTTTGTAGATGAGACAGATTAAATAACTTGTCCCGTATTTCCTCACTAGAACATTGATTAGGAGCCAGGAAGTCGTAGTCGTATAGCCTGAACTCCAACAAAAACCCTAAACTGTCAGATGTTAAACTACATTGAGAACCCAGTTGACGTTTCTACTCTAGGGTTGTTTCCATTTATTTATTACACAAAGGTTATTCTTATTGACTGGTATATTTAATTCATTGAATTTAGCCTTGAAATAATATCTCTTTTGGGACTATTCTGTCAGCACTGAAATTTACCCTAGGTATAACATGAAGTTTTGAAATTAAGTGTGATGTGTCATCTCTTTTCTTTTTATTCATCTTTCCTTGTTCTTTAAGTTACAAGCATTCAAAGTGGCAATACAGGTATGTGTGGAATGATGGCTTGAGTTCCATACATTAGGTAATTATACATTTCCTATTGGCTGGCACTTGGCTATGGACTATATGTATATATGAATTTTAAAAGCCTGAAATATTAATTTTTAGAGCTTGCTAAGATAACGGGCCCAACGCTGCTTACTTTCTGCTGGTACATGCCCTGTCACTTAACATGTATCAATACAATAGTTTATCTTTTCTGTGTTTATACATGGGTTATTTAGGATAATTTAAAAAATCAATAAACTGCTGAGTCTAGAACTCTGAGACTGGAGCTAACAGAATCTCCCCACTGCACAGCAATCCTCTTCCATTTTCCTAGTCAGCTCTTCCTCTCATTCTCCAGAGCATCTATTTGATCGTTCTTAAAAATATCTAGTACTTTTCTTTCCCACCACTTTGTGCAGATGGCCATGCCTACTATTTCGCAGGAAAACTAGATACTGTGATGCTATATCTGCTCACATAAAAACACTAAAAATGCCCTCTACATTCCTCTCTTTTCCTTTTCCCCCCTATTATGCTGTAAAAGCTTAACAATTCTGCCGGTGCCCTGAATGCTGCCTCATTCCACTTCCTCAAAGTCCTAACTCTTGTAGTGATCTTTTTTATCTTCTAGACTTTCAAACTTTTGTATCATTTAGGATGGGACAGACTATGCTGAAATAACAAACCTCAAACCATCTTGAAATCAGGAGCAATATTGCTATATCCACACTATTATTGCCCATTCAATTCTCAAAATTAGTTTCAGTTTCCGAAAGTAATCACCAATAACTTAACTTGAAAAAAAATTCTAGAGACCAGGAGCGTTGGCTCACGCCTGTAATCCCAGCACTTTGAGAGGCTGAGGCAGGTGGATTACCTAAGGTCAGGAGTTTGAGACCAGCCTGGCCAACATGGTGAAACCCCGTCTCTACTAAAAAATACAAAAATTAGCTGGGCATGGTGGCACACGCCTGTAATCCCAGCTACTTGGGAGGCTGAGGCAGAAGAATTGCTTGCACCTGGGAGATGAGGTTGCAGTGAGCTGAGATTGTGCCATTGCACTCCAGCCTGGCTAACAGAGTGAGACTCTGTCTCAAAAAAAAAAAAAAAAAAATTTAGAGATAATTTTCTCAGTCCTCTCTTACTCATCTATTCAGCCTTATTTGCAAATTGTATGTATCTCCCTTGAAACACTCTTTCTCTTGTTTTTTCCTGATATACACACATATTTTTCCTGGCATTTTAATTCTAGACTTAACTTTTTTATATAATCATGAACATCGATATTTGTGAGAGTTTTAAGTATTTTTTCTTCTCTTTTAAATATATTGTCTTTTCTTCAACCCAAGGCCAATTTGCTAAAGAGAGTTTATATACTCTATCTTCCAGTTTAATATATATACATTGTCCTTGCTTTGCTCAATTCTAATATATGTAAATTTCAGTAAACTATTATTTAGTTAAATAATACCAAACCCCCAACAACAAAATTCAAAATTCAAATTCAAAACTGAGAGTAATTATGTGAAGTAAATCTTTGCTGCTAGCTCTTTAGTCCACAAATTAATACATTAAATAATAGGTATGCATCATGATCCGTTACCAGCCCCATCACTTTCTTCCAAGTCTGTTGGTGGTTGGTCACCGGTCATTTGTTATTCAATTCACAAGCAGTCAGCAAAGCCTGTAGTTATGTTGCTTCCTTGTCTCCCAGTTATGAATCCATGTGATATGTTTTTAGATGGATAAGTGAAAGAGAGTTGGCCAAGAAAGATGAAAGAGCAACAAGGAAATAGAAAGTGATAATGCCAGAAGTGAAATTCAAATAGAACATAAAATGGATTCATAGAAGAAGTAGCTGGCCCTGAAAACATTGGCATTGGCACTGTCTGAGAGAATCTAGATCTTTCTCTACTGAGATATTCTTTTTTATTATTCACTACAAGCGTATTTCCCTGATGCCACTGGGTTTGGTTATAACAGCTGCTTTATAATCCTTTTCTCTTCATTTTGACACCATGATATTTCATGATCAGGCTCCACCAATGGTTCTATCTACTGATCATGGGTCATATTTCTTTTGTTCTTCATGTCAACTAATTTTGCATGATATCATTGATATTGTGAATTTTGTATTGTTGATTCTGTTATATTCTCCCAAAGAGTGTTCACTTTTTTGTTTGTTTAACTGGCAATTAAGTTTGGTGAAAACCGCAAACTTGTATGTAACCCCCCAAAAATTTTCAATGCGGTATATTTTACATTTTGAGACTTCTCGATATTTGTTCTTCAGCCTAGAAAGTAAAGAAAAATGACAGAAGCTGAGAAGCTTTTTAAAGAAGAAGTCTTAGAAGTATAATGAGAAAAATAACATTCTTTGATATCCAGCAGACAAATGGTGAGGGTAGAAAACTAGGTTATATATTTGTGTATTTTGCCAGAAGCTTTGGCTATATTAGCAGCTGTCACCATGGGGAGATACCCACCATTATGTAGCTTCTCTAGCAGGGGACAGTCAGAAAGGAGTTGTGGAGAGAAAGCAGGAATCTACAAAGGACAGTTCATAACAGTGCAGCTGCAAAAACTTTCCAAGAGGAACACATGAGACCTGAGAAGTAAAAACAGCCTCTGGAGACTCCCAGTCAAAAGTGCAGAAGAAAAAGGGAGTGGGGAATCTGCCTGAGCAAATGGGCAAGATGTTTAAACTAAGATTAAGAAGATTAACCAATAGCATGAGGTTAATATGCAATTGTCAGTACCTATAAAGGGATAAACCTCAGGACAACTCAGTATATTAAAATGACTTGATTGCCTCTAATGTTAACATATTTTATTCCAGAGTAATTTCATTAAGATGAAGTTAATTTACATGCTTACTCTTGCTGTGAGAAAGACAACTTCAGGGCTACAAAAAAATTTACTTTGTACTTAAATGAAAAAATATTTGCAATCCATATAAATTTGACTAAATGAACCAACAAAAATGTTAGTCCTTTGGAAAACATATGTTTACAAAATAGTTATTTCATCAATTATAGTGTGCAACATACTTTGAAAGAAACACAAAAACAAGGTCCCTGGGTTGCCTGGTTTTCTATAACAATGGCACAATGGAAATGAGAATAAAATGGAGACTAAAAAATAGCATATTAATAATGATTGCACTTTCTGGATCACGCCTATGAAAGACATATTTTATGTATCAATAACCAACAATTTAAATACTTACAAAATAAATTTTAGACTGATATTAAAGGTATTTATCTGGAAAGATTTTTCTCAGCTATTCTAATATATCTGTTTGTTCTTATTTTTTTCTCAGTTTTACTCTTTTGTAATATGCAAAGAACTTTGTTTTTTTATGCCACTTTTATACTTTTTACTTTTTGCTTCCTTTTTCCTAAGACTCATTTTTCATAGCATATGTTCCTTTTTTAAAAATCATGTAATAGAGTTACCCTCTTTCAGATGCTCCAAAATAAATATTTGTGAGAAAAACAATTTGCTTACTGGTTCAACTTCTACCATGCCATTAATAATGACTAATAATTATAAAAATAATAACTGACTATTGATGGTCTAATATGTTATTTGAATACATCATTTTGATTAATTCTTACAATGATGCTTCAACATGAAAACAGTATCTTCACTTTACAGCTGATAAAATTGATACTTAAAGAGGCTAAGTGATTTTTCAAGGTTAGGTGACAAACTGGAAGAGCCAGGATTCCAACTACAATTCCCATTGTTTCTTTGAATGCATTGCTTTCACACTTTGATCATAATTATTAATATCTTAGAATAATTAAACTATTAATGTCATATATTGATGACTTGCAACTGCACAATGTAATTCTGTACAAGTCAATTATAATACCTACAATATCATTTGTCTTAATTGGTTGAGTGTTATTACATATTATATTGCTGATACAACAATAATTATCATTGTTTATACAATCATTTATAAAGAACTAAATAGTACACGATGGCATTATTAAAAGTTCTGAGGGACGAAAGGAAAATTGAAGCCTAATATCTAATTGTTTTTTTATTTTAGATTGCTAATCACAGCCATCTCATAATTTTACATAATGTTGATGATTGCATGAGTTGGGAACATTTTCTATTTGGTTTATTGATCCCTATGAATCAGAACTTTGACACTCACAATAGCAAGGAAAGTGGTTTACTTCAAATGGCATTATTCTTTGCATGGAGTTTGCTCTTTTTCAAAGGCAGCATTTGACCTTTTCTTTGAAATCATCTTATTGCTGAGTGTTTTAACATTCAGTGGGCAACAAGCTATCAATTATATTAAGAAAAAGTTCTACATGCTGATCTAATGCAGTCAGTCATTGAGAGTATTTTTAAAACATATTTAAAATTAGAAGTTTTAAGCTGAACCTGAAAGACTGTTCATTGTGAACCTTAGCTTAAATAATTTATAGACATTTGTAATCCACTACTAGAGGAATTCAAAAGTACCGACCTGTGAGTATATCCTAAATATCTTAGTCCCTTTAGGCAAAATGACAGAGCATCTGAAATGATTTAAAGGCTTTTTTGTGATTAACAAAACTATAATTGCCTACATTAGAACTATTTCATTAAATAAACACATTGATTACTTACGGTATGCCTGGCCCTTTGCTACAGGTGTACTTTGTATAAATTGATAGTAGCAAGGAGTAATTATAAAGCATCATAGGTGTAAGTGTGGTAGATGGAAGATGGCCGCAAATACATTAGCACTCTTCTCACTGAGATGCGAAGTTTTTGTATCCTCTCCTTGACTCTGGTCTAGCCTATGAGTACTTCCACAAATAAAATGTAGTGGAGAATGAGGTTATGCCATTTCCAAGTTTAGCTTTAAAGAGGACTGGCAGTTGATAGATTCTTTCTCTTGGATTACTCAACTCCAGTTAAGAAATATAACTATTATACTGTAAAAAGCCAAGACTGACCTCTTGGAAAGCCACTTGGAAAGGTCATGTGTAGAAAGCAAGGGGTATTCAGCCACCTTCCAGCTGCTCTAGTCCTCAGCAATTCAATTAATAGCACTGATACCCTGAATATTTTGAGTAAAGACACATTTTCTATAGTATGCCCTGTTCCAACTCTTAATCCCAAAACAATGAAATGTAATAATAACAAATTTTGCTTTAAGCCCTATGAGTTTTGGCAAACTCTGCTACTAAATGAATTTGTGATATTGGATATTTTATTTAAACTATTTACACCTGCAATTGTAAGTAAATAAAATGATAGTGTCTATCACATTGTTATGACTAATGAGACACTGACCTTGATGTTTCTAAACTGTATATGGCATGTAAAAATAAGGCTTTAACTCCATAACTTGTATTTCCAGCCTAGACTTCTCTTATGAGGCCCAGACATAAGCATATATCCAATTGCTCACTAAGCTATTCTACTTAAACATTTTATAGCACTTCAAACTTTTGTATATTCAAACTTTTCATGTTCCCTCACAACCTGCTCCCCTTTCTGTGTTCCCTATTTTGGCATATGGCACCCTGTCTATTTAGTTTCACAAGCAAAATCCTCAGTTATCTTTGATGGTTTCCTTTTATTGTCTGGAAAAATCTGCTTTTTTTAAAAAAATATGCAAAACAACTAAAAAATGTTTTCACTTCTCCCACTGCTGCCACCTTTCTTAACTCATCTCTCTCTTTCTTTCTCTCTTTCTCTGACTATTCTGATAGCCAACTCATGTCACTCAAACTTCTGCTCACTGATTACATCAACTTTTGGCACTGCTCCAAGTTTTTACCTTGTTCTATCAGAGCAATCTTTAATAGTAAAAAAAAAAAAAAAAGTAATTATTGTGATGCATAAAACTATTCAATGAATTCAATACAAAACCATTTAAAATTTGAAACACAGTGTTACAGACTCTCCAAAATCTGACTTTTGGCAACTTTCCATTCTGATAATGAGTCACCGTCTTTGTTGGTCGTTACCTTTCAGCCACACAACACTTTGGCCTATTTTAAAAATATGTCCCGCCTTTTCTCATCATCAGGGCTTTGCAAAGCCTGTTTCCTTCTGTGCACACTCTCACTGAGTTAACTAGCAATTATTTAGGCTTTTGTACAATCATTTCTTCCTCAGGAGAATTCTCTCTGATAAACTCAGGTTTGATTAAAATCTCTGAAATGTAATCTCTTTGTACAGTATCTTCTTCATGAAGTTCATATAATTCAAATGGATTCCTTTTGTGTGTGTGTTTCTATTATTACCATTATTTAAGGCCATGGCACAGAGAGGCTTAAAAGTGGAAACCAGCAATTAAAGGTAGGGAAAACTGATAAGATATGATACAAACTTTCAATATTGGCAGAGGCCAGACTTTATTAAAAGATGATCACATTTCTCAGCACTGTGAGCTATGGATCATATGCATTTATTTACTCCCATGTATACACACATGTGCATGTGCATATATAAATACATAATGATGTACAACCATAGCTATACTTTTTCATCTTTTAAAGGTTTTATTTATAGGATTAGAATACAGGTTACAAATGTTAAATAAGTAGAACAGTTACTAGTTTCCACAAACATTTGTTTAGTGTATAAATATTCCAGGAAAATTTCTGGAAATACAGGAAATAGTATTATCTAACATAAGGCAAAGTGTTCTCTACCTACTCTTTGTTGAAGATTTTCACCAAATACTAGTAAAGTTTTAAATGCAAAGATATCTTCAATTTTGAAAGGTATGGCCTTTCAGCTATGATTACAAGCAGGCCCTTATTGCATTTTCTGTTCTGTTTAAATGTTTGCTTTAAATGTCACAAGTTTACGGCATGCATATTAAATGGAGAAATATATTCTCTGTAGACATGAGAGTAAGCTTTAAAGAGATTTGTTAGTCTACTTTAAAACAGAATCACAACCTCTGTACTAGGAAACAGTGTAAGGAAGGAAAAAGATGAAGATGAAAGTTGAGCTTCCCACTTAGCACTAGGATCTTAACCAAAACATTGAGATTCTCCCTGCACAAAATTAAGAGGTAAGAAAAGGTCAAAATTCTAAGTCTCACCGAATTTTAACATTCTACCATATTTTAATTACTCAGTCGCCTAAAATTCCTTCTGGGCACTTCCTATTAATACAAAGTCACTATTGATAAAATGGTCATATATTGAATATTGTTATCCATTGAACATTAAAATAATATTAGGTTGGTGCAAAAGTAATTGTGGCTGTTGCCATTATGAATGCCCTTATAAATACATGACACTTTAAAGACAAATTGAAAAATGCGTACTATCATTTGTTTATATTTTTGGTGTTACATTTCCAGCACGTAGTGAGAAGCATTAAGAAAACAGAATTCTAGCTTATCCTGAGAATGTCAATTTTATCTTCAGATATATGCCTTTCACATAAAGAAAAATCAACAGACTTAGGGAAACAAATAAAAATGATAGTAACATCAGGACACCAAAGTTCTATAATGATTATATTGTACTACTATTCAACAAATTGTATTCTAATTATATGCCTGTAAATGCTGAGAAGTGTCACAATTGTATAATACTGGGAAAGAGATGATTTTAATTTTGCTTTTTTCATTGTAATTGATTTATTAGACTCTCTAGAGTTATTAATCCTTTGTAATAGAGTTTAAACAATTGTAAGCTCAGACACTTGCCTTTAAAATTGTGATAACTTCAAATAATAAGGCATACCCAGAAAACTTTGTTTGCATGACTTAAAATATCTATTTGAGCTACAGAATTAGATAAGCCTTCTTCTTTTCTATAAAGTATCAAGATCTACAAAATTATATTTCAATTACTTTTTCTATACAATATATTTCAGTGGGTGCACATAGATTGTTATTGGATGAAAAAAATGTAAAACCCATGTCAAGTATGCCAGCCTGTGCTGTGTATCACCAACTGTAATTTAAATGTAGCTATTTTATTCTTATATAATTTTCGCTTTTCACTGTTCATGATATATACTAATTAGCTGACATTTTACCTTCATTTAATATATTGTTTTTGATATCACACAAAAACTTTCAGTGTTTGATTAGAATATACTTGAAGCAATGTTTAATCTGCCATAATTTTTTTCATCTTCACTATAATACAGTAGAGCACTGTGCTCCTAAGAGACAAGCTTATATAAGGCCAGCTTTGGCTTTGTACAGTGGAGCAGATGGGTTTGAATTCTATTCTAATGCAAAAGGAACTCCACAAAATTTGTCCATATTTATGTGGAAAAATATAACCTGTTAATTGCAGTGTTTGAGAATTTATATATTTAAAAATCCATATAAAATTTCCCTAAAGTCTTCTCAGTTTTTGCTAATTTAATTTAAAAACAATATCATAAACATTATAAGTCAGGTTCTGTCATTTTGAGATTTTTTTAAAGGGTCAAATGCATGATTTAAAAATAATTTCATGTTCAACATAGTATTAAATGCTTTCCAAACACTCCATACATACTTTGGTATTTATAGAAAAAGGGCTATTATGTGAGATGCAAAACTACTGTTCCTTTTTAGGCATGTAAACTGATACTTCATATTTTCCTCAATAGAAAATACCTCCATATTTATAGGCAGTTCATAAACCAAATGCAGTTCATTTGGAAATTCACATTAAAGTTTAATTATTGCACACTGTACAATAGAACTAAAAAGAAAAAAGAAAAACTAAACAAATTCCTCCTATCTAACTGAGATATGGTACACTTTGACCATCTTGTCCTCATTCCCCTGGTCACTCCTCTGTCTCTGTAATCACCATTGTACTCTCTGCTTCTGTGAGTTCGATTGTTTTAGATTGTTTAGATGTAAGTGAGAATTTGTGTTGTTTGTCTTATTGTGCCAGCTTATCTCATTTAGTATAATGTTCTCCAATGCCATCCATGTCTTGCAAATGACATAATTTTCTCCTTTTTTAAGGCAGAATACTATTTCATAGTGTATATATACCACATTTTTATAATCATTTCATTCATTGATGGACATTTGATTCCATAATTGATTGAGTTGATTTCAATCAATTGAATTAATTGATTGCATAATTGAGTTGATTCCATAACTTGGCTGTTGTGGATAATGTTGCAATAAACATGGGATTGCAGATATTTCTTTGATATATTGATTTTAAATCTTTTGGGCACGTACCCAGAAGTGAGCTTGTTAAATCATGGTAATTCTAATTTTAGTTTATTATTATTATACTTTAAGTTCTGGGGTACATGTGCACAATATACAGGTTTGTTACATAGGTATACATGTGTCATGTTGTTTTGCTGCACCCCTCAACTCGTCATTAACATTAGGTATTTCTGAGGAAATTCCACATAGTTTCCCATAAGATCTGTACTAATTTACATTTTCACTAGTTGTATACAAGGGTTCCCTTTTGCCAACATTTCACTGAAACTTGTTATCTCTTGTCTTTTTTATAAAACCCATTCTGACAGGTGTGAGATGATCTCTCTTCATGGTTTTAATTTACATTTTTCAAATGATCAACCATGTTGAGCATTTTAAAAATAGATCTGCTGGCCATTTGTATATCTTCTTGTGAGAAATGTCTATTCAGGCCCCTTGTCACATTAAAATTGTGTTTCTTGTTTCTTTGCTGTTGAGTTATGTGAGTTTCTTATATATTTTTTATGATTACCCCTTATCAAATGTATTGCTAAAATATTTTCTCCCAATCTTTAGATTGTCTCTTCACTCTGTTAATTATTTTCTTTGCAGTGCAGAAGCTTTTCGGTTTGATGTAATTTCCTTTGTCTATTTTTGCTTTTATTGCAACCCCGACCATCTACTTTGTGTTATGTATTTACTTTGTCAAACATGACAGCTAATCATGCCATTTTTTCAGAGACATTGAGACATCAAGGGGATGAGGTTCTATATTCTGTGATTTTCTTTGAGAAAACTCTCATTAATTCTTATGAAATAAAGGAGAAAATGATTGGATATTGAAACAAACTAACCTGCTGAAAATGAACATCTATTTTCCTTCGAACTTTGCGCTCACTTCCTTTAATTGACCCAATTGCTGCCACTTTGGCCTCCCCACGCTCCCCACAGCTCTGTATTGATTCCCTGGGAAGGTTGTATTGAGGCAGTGGCTCTCAAATCTAATTTTTCCATTCTGTTTTACTTTCTATTAGTTGAAACAGACAACACCATCTCCTCACTAAAGATATATGCTACGGAAGTATACAAACAGGTCCTGGAGCCTAGGGCATTCATTAAAATAGAAATACCGTAAACATTTATTATAACAGAAATGGGAGACTGCACACCACTGACCAAACAACAGATGTGTCAAAATGATGCATTAGTTGAATTTTGCCGTGCTTTCCTCTTCCTTTTCTACCTGAGAACAAAGCAATGTACTAGTTAGAAAAAGTAAAATAAAATAAAATCGGAGACTGAGTTGCAGAGTAAATGATATCAAAACTCTGTGCAGATTTGATAAAAGTAAATTGCTAGAGGTCATTACTTTTCAGGTTTATTGATTTTTGCAGTCGATATCATTATTAGCTAGTGGAGAAAAAAGATTTATCATGAAGTTCCAAAATACAGAGTTAAATGAAGGAGAAAGTTCAGGTAGTTCTCTATTTAAGGAAACATTATACTCACGAACTATTATCAAAAAAACAAAGAATTGATAGTCAATGTTTTTTAAAAAAAGTTTTCTACAGTCATGAAAAGGTATAGATTGTGTAAAAGAAGGTTGTGTTTATTTTTAAAAATTAATATTATATTATTGTGTTAATATAAAAATTTTAAATGAAGCAAGAATGAGTAAAACATTTTTTCCACTGAGTATACCAATTTATATTTTCTACTATTGTCCTTCAGGGTCCTGAAGCCCTCTGGCGACCTAATAGCAGTGTTACTAATAACATTGCAAACTCTTTGTATAAATTCCACAAAGACAGGAACCTTATCTTTCTCTTATCTTCACAGTGCCTGGCATATCATAGAAACTCAATAAATATTCTCGAATGAACAAGAACCAGCAAGTTTCAAAGTAATTTTGAAGGGACTAGGTCATCAACTGAGTGGAATAACTTGGGTGAACTGACTACTGCCTCAGAATAATATCCTTTTGCTATAATATCCCATTACTATGCTAATGTTTCAGTGCAAAAGAAGCAAAGAAGAAGAGACCAAACTCCATGAACTTAAAAAAAGGGATTTATAGATACAGAATACCCAGAAGCCAAAACTTATACTTTCTGATATGTCCAGAACTATTTCGGGTTAAATTTTTGATTCTGCTCCTGCATCTCTGAAGCAAAACTCATAAGCACAGCTATTTGAATAAAATATCTGCTAATCTAAGCCATTTTCCCTCAGTCACCACAGAAGGCTGTAATCATAGATGCTACTATGAGTCAATGATTCCTTCAAATGGTTTAGTTATCAATAAAACCATCAAATGGACCGTTTCCCATAAACTTGGATGAAAGTATTATGTAGATTATATTACGTGATGTTAAAATACTGTTTTCATGAACTAAAATTCGTCTTAAATGTAACAACTTAAAATTTGTACATTTTGAAATAATAACCAATCTGTTTTAAAATTTCCCACTGAAAAGTTTTTCATATTTTATTTTATTTTATTTTATTTTATTTTATTTTATTTTATCACACTATCAGAGGCATTCTTGCAGCCCCATGCCAAGCACTAACTGCACGCAGAGCACAATGCTCCAATTTGAATCTTCCAAAAAAAGACAGCTCAACCAGACTTAATGTATTTTGGCTGGCAATTTGTATGCTTAGTCTCTGCCCAACATACTTTAGTTTGAAAGAGCCAAGCTATAAAGCCTAGAATGATAGTTTATAATAGGAAGCTTGATAGAGTTGTTTCCACTGATATTTTATCAGCTCTAGCAGTAGCGCAATTTGTTTCTTAAAGAGATGGGAGTGTTCCTTGTGGACAGAAGAATAATAGTGGGTTTTACAATGATTATTTTGGAGAAGTCATTCTTTCTACCTTTCTGCAAATGCTATAGTATTTTTAGGTTATTTTATAATTTGTGTATAATCATAAATTATATATTTCTTTGTGGGTCTAGTTTGATTTGTAAAATACTGGGACTTCATGAAACAAAAATTTTTTTTATAGAAAGCATTCACAAGAAGTAAACTTCAGTTAACTTTGTTCTCTTTATTAGGAACTTTCCCTGCATACACTTGCCTGGAGGGAGATTAGTGAACAAAAAGAAACAGTAGAGAGCTTTTGCCCACTTCTGCCCACATGCCATTAGATTATCCTTTTTACCTTTTATAAAATAGTAATTGTCAATTACTTTACACTTCCTTTTATATTTATCTCTGTTGGATATTCTTATTTAAATTATTAAATAGAAAACATAGTTTATCAGTAACAAGCCATATAATCATAGAATTGCACATAGAAGTTGTGCCAGCTACAATATCATGGGTGGAAAGATTGATTTCTATTTTACATGGCTTCTCAAGAAGCCCATGTACGTTTATTCTCAAATGTAGAAAATGTAGTCTTGCCAAGTCAAGGTAATGCAAGTATTTCTAATAAAAAATGCAGGCTCGGCCTGGCGCAGTGGCTCACGCCTGTAATCCCAGCACTTTGGGAGGCCAAGGCAGGTGGATCACCTGAGGTCAGGAGTTTGAGACCAACTTGGCCAACATGGTGGAACCCCATCTCTACTGAAAATACAAACGTTAGCCTGGCATGGTGGCAGGTGCCTGTAATCCCAGCTACTCAGGAGGCTGAGGTAGGAGAATTGCTTGAACCCAGGAGGACGAGGTTGCAGTGAGCTGAGATCGTACCGTTGCACTACAGCCAAGGTGACAAGAGCGAAACTCTGTCTAAAAAGAAAAAGAAAAAAGAAAAAGAAAAAAAAATGTAGGCACTATGGAGTAAATTCTCAATCGAATATACGTATTTTTCCCGCTTTTACTCGCCTTCATTTTCTGGCTGGCAGGCTGGACTTCAGTAGTGGTAACTTTGGTTTTATTCCCTCAGAATCAGTCCCTGAGCCTATGATGTTATCAAACTAAACTGGGGTAGGCACACTGGGCCAGTAAACCCAAATACCCACACCAAGGTTTGCAGCAGGAGAAAGGAAGGCATTTATTTGCGGGGCACCAAGAAAGGAGAATCAGGCAGTTCAGACTTTAGTCCCAACTTCCCCAATGGCTTGCAGGTGAGGGTTTTTTAAGAGCAAGTGTGAATTTCAGGAAGGCAGAAGTTACAGGCAAAATCATAGACCAATACATACAGGTTACACAATGTTTGGCCTAAGGTCATATTTAGATTTAAAGTTCTTATTATTTGCAGTTGGTTAAAAAAGAGAAGCTTTGTTTAAAAATTTGGGGTGGGCATTAAAGAACTTTAGCTTGTGGCGCCTGGATGTGGCTTCCTCCAGGCCCTTCAGGAAAAAATGTAGAACAAAGAACATAAGTGGTCAGAGTTTAGTCCTTAGCACCCCTTTATCTGAGGTCTATGTGCCAGTGGACCCATTTGGTGTGGATCCAGGTTTCAGCAAAACAACTCGGGGGACGCTCGTTATCTTTAGTTTCTAACTTCCTTGCCTATTGTTTTGAGCTGTTATCACCTTCTTGCTTATCAAGTTCCTTATATACTTCTCCGGGCTAGCTAGGTCCCTGGAAGAAACTCAAGATTTTTCTTTAATTCTATGTTTGGGTGGGCCCACAGGCCAAGAGGGGTCCCTGCTCCCTCTCAATGATTCAAGTGAGAATAATTTATCTGGGAAATGAACTTAGGAAATACTGGGAAAGCAATGAGGAAATAAGAAGGAATACTAGCTAAGAAAGTACGGTTATCATCAAGGTCACTAATGTGTATAAAGAATTTATTCTTGCTGGGGTATTCTTGGAATTTGTAACAAGGCACCTCATAAGTTTCCTCCTGAAACATAAGGGTAGGAGTATTTATGATGCACTGTCATCAACCTTGGCAAAGGCAGAGTGTTAGTGAAGCAGGAGAGTTCCCTGACCCTCCTACAGGGTGTGTGACAGGGGTGTGGCTTGTGTGTTCAGCACCATGCACTTAAATCCCTTACAGGAAGGGGAGCACGCAGACGGACAGGTGCAGGAGCTGAGGTGAGTGCTTTGGGGCTCCATCCCCACGGTAACATGTAGGGGTGGGTACCTATGATTTCCAAAGCCCAAGTGGGCGTGTATTACAGTGCGTTCTTTTAGCTTTGCTGTCCACAGATGGCTTAAGTGTTAACCAGCTCAGTGCCCTCTTGATACCCAGGTCCTTGTCTGGAATCCAGGAAGAATCAGGTCACACATGGACTTGAAGGATAAATGCAGGGATTTTATTAAATGGTTGCGGTGGCTCTCAGTGTGATGGATGGGGAGCTGGAAAGGGGACGGGGTGGGAAGATGATCTTCTCCTGCAGTTTGGCCACCCAGCGGCTGATCTTCTCTCTGATCATCCCCAGCCAGACTCCTTTCAGCATTCAGACGTTCCTTTTCTTCTTGCCTTTTCTACCACACTGTTCTGCCATTTTTCTGCTCTTCTGTTCATCTCCTCATAGGTTCTGTAGCCTGGGGTCTGAGGTTTATATGGGCACAGGATAGGGGAGCATGGCGGGCCAAAAGGCAACTTTTGGGCATGAAAACAGGAATGCCTGTTCCCACTTAGGGCCATGGGTTTCCAGGCTTGCAGGTACAGCCTCTGCCAGGGAACCACCCTCTTGTACTCAGTATTTCCCTGTCTCCTGTCCATATCATTAGTTTTCTGACACCTTGGGAACTGACAAAGCAAATAAAGGCTTTGGGCCAAAGGGTGTATGGAGTCAACCTTTCCAGCATTGATAGGGCTCTGGGGCTACCCTCTCTGCCTCCAGCCTCTCCCTTATCAGCACTGTCATACAGCTTAATATGGTGATCCTGACTCCTCTGCAGCCTTCTAGGAGATGAAATATTGCCTTTAAACTTTTATTTTACTAATAGCTCATTTTCACTTTACAAGTGTATTCACTCTTTTCTCTATGAGAAAAGAGTCCTCACATATAATTTGAGAAGCACTGCCTTAGAGGGCTTCTAGCTCTGGTCTTATATCCCGGTCATGGAAATGGAGCATTCACAATTTTATATTATTTCAGTAAAGCCTCAAAGCAGAGAGGATATAGGACATGTACCACACTTCCCAGGGAAGAGCTCTGGTATATTGTGAGCTTATTTAGAGATGGGCTTGAACACACCCTTGAAGACCTATGCACACCTTCACATCCTTAATAGTAACCACAAGCTCCAGATGGGCTGTTTACCCCAACCCATTCACCAGCCAGATGAGAGCCAAGTTCAGAGCCGGAGCTGGCCACCAGAGGAATCCAAGCATTAGTGCAGACCACAGAGTGCATAAGCTGGTTTACCAGGTAAACCGTAAAAAGCAAACGGCTGCAGTGCAGACCAAGACAAGATAGGGTGGTTCATCTCACAGATGCTTGTTGTTGAATCAGGACTTTAGGGTCACGTAGTCTCACCATCATCTCTTTCTTTTGTGATCACTTTTGCCTAGGGTAGACAAGGTTAGCTTTGCTATCACTTTGTATTTAGAATCGATTCAACCTGACTTCCTACAGAGCTTTAAGCTTTGATATTTGAAGTCAAACTTTTGATATTCAGAAAACCTTTTTTCTCATGAAGTTTTCCTATATAACTGTCTCTACTATCATAAACATACATACATATTCACCCACACTCTCTCACACACACAATTGTATTTGCCTTAAAAAACAAAAAACAAAAAAACTAAGTTATACTTGCCCTTTCTCTTCAAAACAATAGTTACATGAAGTTGTGGTTGCTGCCTGAACGTCAAGGGAAAAGGAATGAGTACCAGGCAGCACAACGAAAGAAACCTTACTATGTAAAATAATATTCAAGACTTACGCAGTGACATGTAAATAGGACAAAAATAAAATACAAATAAATACAACTAAGGCTAATTTTAAGATAAATGAACTCTGGTCTAATTACCATTTTCATTAGATACCTAAACGTATTTTTACCTGGAATAAGAATCTGAATACCAAATTTTAGTGATGAGAATTTTGTAATTTCTGAATCATATTTTACGTGAAAAGCTTTTTGAGGATTTCTTTGTAACCAGACATGGTACTTTTTTTAAAAAACACAATAATACAGGGGATCAACAGACCAAGCAGGTGCTATCCCCAGTCATTATAGTCAACTTAATAAATACTCTGCACGCAGACATCCAAAGCCTATGAGCATTGATCCAAAAGAAAAATCATTAAGGTGAGCATAGAGGTAGCCATTCTCTTGAAAGCTGCTTCCTTTAGTGCCTGTGGTGTTGGCATGAATAGCTCAAAGCTGTCTGGAATTAATTCTTTTCTAAAGGGACTGCTGAAAAAGACAGGAACATGTGTTCTTGGCAGAGAAACAAAGGGTTTTAAAGTACCTCAGTATTTATCCCACTACAAGCCAACTTAGTGCATTATATTAATATCGAAATTGTCCCTCTACAATTGGGGGAGAAGTTTATAGCTGCTGACAAAATTTTCCATACACATCAATCAGAATGAAACAAATGAGCTATGTCTATGTGGGTGGTGTGTGTGTATGCACGCATGCACGTATTTTGTGTGTCTGTGTACCAGAGTGTAGGTGAACATGGACCATTTTTAATAGGAATGGGTCCCCTAGCGAAGGAGGCAAGACATTTAAATTTTATCTTTTGAAGTTATGCAAATTTTTATAACAAATAAATAACATCTATCCATGGGCCAAACAAAAACTAAAGAAATCACAAATTATGAGTTTCAAAATCAAAGCACAATTGTATATACAAAACAAAATCCAAAATTAATAAAAATATTCTAAAATATTTTCATAGTTAAGCAAAATGTTATTGGTTCATGTTGAGAAATAAATGTTGGCTTCTAGAGTCCAGGAGGCTTTCTAAAGTTAGAAATCTTTCTTTCTAACTCTACACTTTAACATATTTAGGGATACTTCATGAGAAATCTAATATTCATATTTAATTTTTCTGTTAATATTATAATTAATGTTTGATAATGGTAACTCCAATATATTGCAATAATGTTAGATATTAGAATCATTCTTATCACAAACATATTTTTATAACAGGGTTTTCAATCAAGGGTCAAAGAATCACAATTCAAATAGAAATAATTTAATGAGCACATTTTATATTTTACTTACTTTATTTAGATGAATTAAACATGCAAAGTGTCTTAGTTTATTTAGGTTGCTATAATGAAATTGATGGAATGGTGTATAAACAACAGACACTTGTCACAGCTCTGGAGGCTAGGAAGTCTAAGATCAAGGCTTCCAGCAGGTTCAATGTCCGGTGAAGTCCCACTTCCTAGTTCATAGACCACAGATCTTCTGCTTGTATTTTCACATGTTGGAAAGGGCCTCTTTTATAAGGGTATTAATCTTGTTCACAAGAACTCCACCTTCATGGTCAAACCACTTCTCAAAATCTTCATCCCCAAATATTGTAACATTGAGGGTTACATTTCAACATAAGAATTTTGAGGGAATATAAACATTCGGTTTAAAGTACAAAAGTAACTGTGTACAATAGTATAAAGGAAACCTAAATAATGATTCTTGTCAAACTCATATTGTCCAACTACTGAACTTCGAAACAAATGAGAAGTCGTGCCTTTTCATTAATGATCAAAAGAAAGTTGTTCTGTTTCTTGATCCAAATCTTTTGATAATGGAGAATGAATTATTACAACTTAAAGTTGAAGAGTGTATGTAACAAACTTTGACTGTCTCAATGTGGCATTCAAATAGGAACCAAGAGATATCCCAACCTTATTATTCAGCTTTTCTCCTTATGGGTCCAGAGCATTAGAACTAAATGCATGGAGACACACCCAAATGGAAGACAGAATCTCACTTTATTATTTGCTGAATGAGGGGCTTATAACTTACCGTATGGGGCTCTCTGGCAAAATAAAAAGAAAACAAATAAACCACTAAGTAGAGAAAATTTCCCCTGCTTTCCTTCTTCTTATTCTGAGATGGCCAGTTCTCAGAGCAGCCTCCTTTTGCTTTCAGATGTAGGCAGGAAGTGAACCACAAGGAAAGAATCAGGCTACTTTAAGGGAAAGTGGGCATTTGGTTGTATTAAAATTGTGTAATATTCTGGAACTAAAAACTCTCCTAATGCTTCACTGCTGCACATCCCTCTTTCCAACAATTTTCTTGAAGTAAACGGAGCTCTTTTCTAAAAAAATAGGAAATTTGGAAAAGTACAATTTCACTGTTGTTACACATTTGAAAAATTCCACAATAGGGCTCTTTGGTAAAAATTAGATTGGAGAGTGTGGTCTGTGCCTAGAAATCAAATTGAGACTTCGATTTCTTTTCCTACCCTTTTCCCAGATCCAAGATGGGTAGAAGTCCAGAGCAAATCCAAAGTCCGATTAGTCAACCAGCCATTGCAATGGAAAAACCTGCTAGGCTTTAAGCTGAGCTCTGCCTGAGCAGGTCCTCTGGGGTGGGGTGGATTTGAGAGCCCCATCTGACACATGACAAAGTAATAACACTCACTGATAGAATGTAGCTTTGACAACTTCTGAGTTAATGTGGGCCAGTTATCAGGGTACTTCTTAGCCAGATTGGCCTATAGTTTTAGATTTCACAGAAGGGATCTAAAATTGAATTCTAGCCCACTCTGAGGTTATTAAGCTTGGGGGAAAATGGACAGAATGTAATTGAGTTCATCAATGATAGTATGAAAAAAGTTGTCAGTTTATGATGATGAAATATGTAGCAGCAAAGCAATTCAATACTTTGTCTACTGATAAAAGCATTTGTTCCTTAAAAGAGTATTTGGGAAACCAAGTATTCCAAAATAGTAGAAAAATTGCTGAGTGAAGATACCTATAAACAAAATGTGTTTTTAAAAATCTGCTATTAAGAATAACAGATTGACTTAAAATTCTGCCACTTAATGAAAAAATGCTGCCATTTAGCCATTTTATTACATAATATTTATCGCTTATACTGTTTACATACTTGAACTTATATTTTCTGCATAACAATGAAGTATGCATTTTATTTTTCAATATCATGCCAAAAGCATAACTTTCTTTTCAGAGAAAGCCTTGAGGATATTATGTAGATAGTTGTATGACATTCTTTCATATATACAAGTACAATAATTGATTACAATATTTACTTTGTTGACCATTTAAGCTGTTAACATTCTTTTTTGCTGCTACAAACAACTCTCTCCTGAGAATATTTCTATTTATATTTTTTCAATTTTAGATCATTTCTTAGAGTGCATACGATAAAATTATTTGGGTCAGAGTCTATGAACATTTTTAGGACTCAATATACAGAATACACAATTTTTAAAGTTTGTATCAATATTTATTTCCTTCAGTCTCTTGTGAAACTGCTAAAATTAAGTATTATCAGGTTTTTAAACCTATGCTAATTCATCAAGCAAAGAAAAAGATTGTAGAAGTATTTTTAATAATATAGTTATTTAATAATAAAATAAGCATTTTGACGTATTTGTTTGTCATTTGTGGTTTATCTTTAGTGAACTGCTTATTGTAGTACTTTATCTGGTTTATAGAAGTATCTTTTCATTTTATCAGTATGCAAAAACATTATAGACTGTGTATCAATTTTTGTCTTATTGTAAATATCCTCCTAGTTGATAGCATTGTATTGTATGATGGTTTTATTTTAAAAACATTACCAATATTTTAAATTATGGTTTTAAAATTAAAATATTTTAATGTTACAATATTTTTAATGGAGTACTTTAATGAAGTAAAATTTTTTCTTCTTTATAGTGTTGGTTTGAACTGTTACTTCAATCTTTAAAAGAATTTATTTTGCAACAACACATAAACTTTTGCCTAATGTGTATTACTTATTAACATTAAACATTAATTGTTTTTGGCTGGGCATGGTGGCTTACACCTGTAATTCTAGCACTTTGGAAGGCTGAGGCAGACACATATCTTGAGACCAGCAGTTCGAGATCAACCTGGGCAACATGGTGAAACCCTATATCTACCCAAAAAAAAACCAAAAAAATTAGCCAGTTGTAGTGGTGCATGCATATACCCCCAACTACTCGAGAGGCTGAGGTGGAAGGATCACTTGAGCCCCGGAGACAGAGGTTGCAGAATATTTAGAAGGTGAGACTAGAAAAAATAGCTTTAAAAAAAAAGTGTAGGCCAAGCATTGTGGTCTCATGCCTGTGGTCCCAACTACTCAGGAGGCCAAAGCGGGAGGATCACTTGAGCCCAGGAATTCAAAATCAGCCTGGGCAACATAGTGAGAGCTTGTCTCTACAAAAAGTAAAAAATTAAAAAAAAAAAATTAAAAAAAAAAAAACAACTGGGTGTGGTGGTATACTCCTGTAGTCCCCAGCTACTCCATAGGTTGAGGCGGGAATATCGCATGAGCATGGGAGGTTAAGGATGCAGTGAGGAGAGACTGCCCCACTGCACTCCAGCCTGGGTGACACAGACCCTGTCTCCAAAAAAAAAAAAATATATATATATATATAAAAATCAAGTTTTTATTCATCTGAAATTAGATGCTATGGGAATGTGAATTGTTGTCTTTGTGTGATAAACTTTTGATTGATTAATGTGGTGTTTTTAACACGATGTATTATGTGGATACACACTTATGAACATAGCTCTTTCCTGAGATAAAGAATCTTTTCCATTTTTCCGCACATGTTTTTATTTTAGCATTAGTACCAAACTGACTTCATTTGTGTGCTTGTACTCCATGTTATACTCCATGGTTATATAAATCAGCAACTACACATTTTGGAGTTTTTTGTTTGTTGTTTGTTTTTGAGACAGGGCCTCACTCTGTACAATCTGTCACCCAGGCTGAAGTGGTTGTTTAGTTTAGTTTTGTTTTGTTTTGTTTTACAGACCAGTGCCCAGGCTGGTCTGAAACTCCTGGGCTCAAGTGATCTTCCTGTCTCCACCCCAAGTAGTTGGGACAACAGCTGTGAGCCACCATGCCTACCCTACACTTCTTTTTAAAAGTATTTTTTCTAGTCTCACCTTCTAAATATTCTAAAAGTATTAAAGATAATTTTGATAAATTGAGACCGAATTAAATACATATATAAATTTCGAGAAAAATAAGATCTCGAAAAATATGAACTTTCCCATCCAGACACACAATACTTGTCTTCTTTGATTCAATTTTGTTTCCATTCATTTCAACAAAGTTTTGTGGTTACCTTGGTTGTATTTTATTTTCACCTCGATTTTTTTTTCTTATACTTAGGAGTTGTTTTGTGTCTGTGTGTGTGTGCATGTGCACTTGCATGTGTGCACACCTGCATGTTGTTCTTACCTTTTTTATTCTAGCTTTTTCTATTCTCCTGACTTATTTTACATAATCGCCAAATAATATCTATACTTCTTTTCATATAGTTTGCCACTGTCTATTGCCATTCCGTTTATTTAAAGTCATTCATTTTTCCTCTAATCAAGTAGTTGCTTTTTTATAGTATAATGATCAAATGGCAATCTTACTTCCCTCTTTCTTCTCAGATTTCCAGAACCTACTTTATTTTTCTGCATGCTTTAACTATAAAAAGGGAACATTTAGAAGATGGTGACTTGAGCATTTGTTTCTGATCATTTCTCTCTTCCAATTTACTATTTTTACATCCCAGCCACTAAAATAATTAAAATTTTCTATTGAGATGTGTACAGACATCCTATTCCATCTGAATCTTTGGAGAGAAAGTGTAGGTATCAGGGCATCTTTTGTTGCAATTGAGAGACAATCGAGAAACTAAAGTCTTGGAAAGAAGTGTGTCTATCTACCATGCTTGTGCAAGTAAGCAGATTTCTGAGTTGCCTAGAGGAGAGATCATCTCCTTGGAGAAGAAATCTTTTGGAAAAAGGAAGGGGGGGTTGCTTCTGCTCACTTACTCTGTGTTCTCTATGAGAAGGAAGCTGTTTGTTCTGATTCAGACAGAATAAGAGGAAGCAGTTGTATTGGTTGAAGCCCACCTCTCCGGGCTGACTTCTGGGAGCAGAGAGACCTCCTGGGGTGAGGTCCCAGATTTTCAATTCCATTGTCAATGGGTGACTAAAGAAGACATCATATTTCTATCTGCCAAGGGCTGTGTGCTCATACTTGACGTTACAATATAATTCAAATGGTTGATGGCATCTCAAAATGACACAGAGAAATAAAAATAATTGTCAATTTGGAAGAATCCTGTGACTTGAAAGGGAAGAAAGAGTTTAGTAACTTGAATAGTTGTCTAATATAAATATATGAATGAGGGCAAGAATGTAAGAAAATGTAAATAGGAAATATAAGTAAGGAGTTTTAAAGAGATTTAACACAACCAAAAAGATTTTGGAGCTGAAAAAAAAGTCATGATTCTCAGATTTTAAAAATATTTAAATGTGAATTAGTTAAAAATGTCAGGAGTCAGGTTATACTTAGATTGCAATACAATGTGTGATTTTTACTCATGCTGTGTTTATTTGAAGTTTTAGTCAAAAGTCAAACCACTAGTCAGTGGTGGAACTGAATAAAAAAACACATCTGTCATTGTCATAAGTCCATTTTCTTCTCAATTATATTATCTCTCCAAGATTTAAAATCAAAATGAGAGCCAGTTGCCAGTTTTTTTGTTTTTTGTTTTTTTTTATTATACTTTAGGTTTTAGGGTACATGTGCACAATGTGCAGGTTTGTTACATATGTATCCATGTGCCATGTTGATTTCCTGCACCCATTAACTCGTCATTTAGCATTAGGTATATCTCCTAATGCTGTCCCTCCCCCCTCCCCCCACCCCACAACAGTCCCCAGAGTGTGATGTTCCCCTTCCAGTGTCCATGAGTTCTCATTGTTCAATTCCCACCTATGAGTGAGAACATTGGGTGTTTGGTTTTTTGTCCTTGCGATAGTTTACTGAGAATGGTTGCCAGTTTTAATGTGAGAGGGAAGGGAAATACGAAGGGCACAGGGCTCCCAGGAAGCCCAGGATAAGGAGAGGGCTCAACAGAAGACAGTGTAGGGAATTTGAATCCAGCTTCACTTAACTAAAATTTGGCTCAAGTAGGAATAAGTTACTTTTCCTAAAATGAGAAAAGCTCAGTCACAAATAAAATGTTCTTTTTTTTTTTTTCTTCTAAGGATATCTAAATAACTCACCAGGAGAGACAAAATGTATTACTTTGTGCCAAATTAATACCATCTTAACCTGAATTACCAAAACATGGAAAAACCTCAGAGAAAGAGGACATAGTTAAAAATTTAAGACAAAAACAATTCTATAAGGGCAAAATACAATCAAATATTTCTGTATGTATATACATATATACATGTTTACACATACATATACATATCTGCATGTATATGCACACAAATATATATACATATGCACATACATACATGTATATGTGTATTCATTTATTGATAATGCATATGCATGAATGAAATGTTAGAAATAATTGTATACTTTAATTGCTCTATTTTCCTGTTTCTCTATTTTTACATATAACCAAAAAAATTGTAACATGTTCAGCTGATGATTTATCGCAGTCAGTGATCCCCTATATTATCTGAATCTGCATGAAAAATAAAACATTTTATTTCTCTAGGAAGGCAAAATATTTTGAAAAAAAACAAATAAAAGTTACATATTTTGGTATCAGAAAACATCTTATTGTCTTTTAAAGAAAGACACATAGAACAATTTAATTATGGAGTTGAGGTAGTTTTCTATGTATATCAGGCCCTCCAAACACACCCACTACCATTTCAGGCTGGCATTCAAAACATCACTTAGTCACTACCCAGCATGCCATTTTGTTTGACTACATAGAAATAACATTTTTCTGCAGTGGATGAATTGCTAATATATACAATGGAACTGACTTATTTTGCAAAGCATTTCAAGGTCTTCCAGTTAATTTGACAGAAACTTATTCCATTATGTAAATAAAAATTACACCATATTACATGGGCTCTAAGGAAAATAACAAATGCAGATTGCTATGCATAGACGCATAGAGCCATCATTAGGAATATGTTTGGCACTAATGTGGGAAAAAAACAACAATCTTTCTAATTAGCCATGAAGAAAATGCACATACATACTAATAACTGGTAACAGTGATTACCTGAAACCAAGAAATCAGTTATTGTACAAATTCGTACAACTAGAAAAAAAAACTTATTTTTTTTCTTTAAAAGACTATTTGTAATACTAATAGAACTTTTCAGGTCTTTTTTTCTCTCTCTGTATTCTCTCTCTCTCTCTCTCTCTCTCTCTCCCCCCCTCCCTCCCTTCATCCTTTTCACCTCCTTTCAATCTGACTACATAATATTTCAAAAATACATTTGTTTAAAAAAATTCACCCAGTCTCCTTCTCTGGCAAGGGAGAAGGTTGTTTAATGAGGAGAACAGATGCTTCACTGTCTAGTCCCCCAGTAGTTCATGTTGTATTGAGCTCAGCAGCACTACTCATATATTACACTTTCGTTCTGTCATTCAAATGTTGCAAAATCCCCTCAAGCTCCTTTATTTGTCTAGTGAAAGAAAAGAACTATTGTGGTCATATCATTTCAAAATGTCTTGTTGTCACCTGAAAATCTTGATAAAAGACTTTTGAAATGCCCCGGAAGGGCCAAATATGTGCTTGTATTATTTATTTCATTTTTTATAATGCTAGAATTTAATTTTTCTCTTAATTAACCTTTGGGCTTTTTTTTCTGTTACCTACTCACTGTATACTAACCTAACTTTTGTAATAAATAAGCTCCATGATTTTAAGTTCTATTGCTTTAGGAGATGGCTTGATTTATTTTAGACCACTAAACACCTGAATTTACAAACTTGCTGCTTCCAAATGCATCCACCCTGAACGGTCTCAAAACTCACCATCTCTTAAGGACTTAGCATACGCCAACATTGCACTGTAAATGCTTTGGAATCTGTTATTTACCACCCTTTCCCTGCTTTTGAGCTTGGTATTTTTATCCACTTTTTTTTTTTTTTTTTTGAGACAGAGTCTTGCTCTTGCTGCATAGGCTGGAGTGCAATGGCACGATCTTGGCTCATTGCAACCTCTGCCCCCCAGGTTCAAACGATTCTCCTGCCTCAGCCTCCTGAGTAGCTGGGACTACAGGTGCACACCACCATGCCCAGCTAATTTTTGTATTTTTTTAGTAGAGACAGGGTTTCGCTATGTTGGCCAGGCTGGTCTTGAATTCCTGACCTCATGATCTGCCCACCTTGGCCTCCCAAAGTGCTGGGATTACAAGCGTAAGCCACTATGCCCGGCCTCCACATTTTGTAAGTAAGAATACTGAGAGAGAAATTTAATAATGTGTTTAATGTCACACGGCCTAGAAATAGACCAAATACGAATCAAATGTCTATCTCTCCAGTAAATCGTTACAAAATACCAACTCACCAATTTTATTGCTATGAAATAAGCTCAATTGTGCTAATATTTATATTTTTATACGACTACTGTTTCTTACTGCCTTACCTTTCCCCAACCCCATGTCCCCAAAACACACACATGTATTTTCTCCCTTCGTACAAAGTCACATCTCTTAAAAGTAAAGAAATATAATGAAAGAAGATTGGTCATGAATTAAAGGCTATCGATAAATTTTCAAAGCAATAAATAACTATTGTGGCTACATCCAAAATCAGCATTCCAAAACACATTTCAACAAAGCATGTCACATTTTAAAAAATGCAATTCTAGGATATAACCACACTTTTCATATGACGGAAATCACTTGGCCTTTTGCCCTGTGCTCCATGAAGCAGTGATGTGTACAGAGAGGGGAAAAATACATGGCTGTTGTAGACCTCTGAATCTCCTGCCAAGTCCCCAATCAGAGAGACTATGAGTAACCCTTCTCTGCCTGGCATCATAGTTCATCACTCTACCTCCTTTCTGCTTCCTTTGTTACCTGGGAGAAAAGCAATGTAAAATTTAATAAGTTGAATAAAAGTTATTTTTCCCACCATCTGTATGGATTCTGGCAGTGTGCCTTGCAAAGTACTTTTGATTACTAGGAGCTATGTAATACCAAAACCCTGCCTACTGGCTGTTGGCACCAGAGTAAGTCTAAGAAGTTCTTGAGTGGCCAAAATTTCATCTTGTTTCCCATTGCTGTGAAGTCCTTTTAAGCATCTTAGTGCCTTCCACCTTTGGAAAGCTCTGCAGGGGAAGGACAATGTAGCTGAGTATCTGTGAAGGCTAGGGTCAACACAAGCACTTTGCTTCACTTTCTTCAATTAGCTTGCCCAAATTCAGAAGGAAAGAGTAGTTTCTCAGTATAATCTTTCACATTCATGTTTCAATATAGTAAGTCTCATCAGCCTCATAAAATTAAAGGCTACCATAATTAGCCAAAGCATGGCTGATTTGTATTTTTTCTCATTTAAAGATGTTTATATTTTAAATGTTTATAGAATATCACAGATTTTTCCCTAAAACTGAGTTATTTCTAGTTTTTTCTTATAACTACTTTTTTTTTTTAACTTTTTTTGGCTTTCTTTTTTTTGGTTTTGTTTTCTAAATGTATATGACTCTAAACAAAGTGATTTGCAAAACCCTCTGTTGCAATTAAAGAAGACACTCTTTCTGCTTTGTTATTAAAGACAATTGTTTATTGACCCAAAATGACTACTTAAAGCAGGTCCCATCTCCTCAAATTAGTCTGTTCTTTTGAGTGCTACAGACAATCCATAAAGCCCTTTAGTGTCTGTCCTGGGTGGTACAAATGCAGTTGTGTTAGCTTTACTTATGCATCGGGCTTTCTAAACTTTATATCATTTTTATTGTTCTTATTTGGACTCTCTCCAATTTAACAAGACATTTTTTTAAATGTGTGCTTGAAAAATGCACAAGATAATTTTTTTCTGAAAAAAATAAACTCCCTTATCCTTTATGTAATACCTCTGCTATACATTCACATATGAGCCGCAATTTGCCTTGTGCCTGAAGCATTACATTGCAAATTTATGTTAAATGAGTGGCCCACTATCCAAATCCTTCCTCTGCAGGATTATTTCATTTTCTTCACTGACTAGTTTATATAATGGTTCTGTCTCTCCAAATAAAGTTACTCCTTTTTGAAACACATATTCCTGATCCAAGCCTATCCCAGGATCTTTGGTGATATCACGTGCTGAATATAAACCCTTGATTCAATATTGGCCATATTAAATTTTGTAGACGTTGTAGTCAGATCATCCAAGAACATCTATGCTAATTGCATTGCCCTCAATTGATTTTATTTTTTGTTTTTCTGTTTGTTTTTCTCTCTCATTTGTTTAAAGACAGTGACAATCAAGTCAGCATTATGATTATTTGGCCTTTGGTGCCATCTGCCTATATTGCTGCATCCATTTTGACATGAACCATTATAGTTAATGTCTGAATAGTGTACGCTTGAAGTCAGACTCTTTACAACTTTGAGACAAATTAGTTTTCAAAAGTGTATTCTAGGTCATAGACAATTTTGATTATACACAAACCTTTCTTGTGTCACACTTTTGAGATGTGGGAGGCAGGAGGAGGTTAGTGGTGCTTTGAATATATATTTAAATTCCAAGAGCAGTGTTCTGACCTAGAATGGGTACGATGTTCAAAAATCCTTAAGACAGGATTTTTGAAGGCCTAAACTCAAATAGGAAATTGTGGCATGTGGATATGGGATCGTCCCCGCCTTGTCATTCAGTTTGGGCACAGTTGATATCACCTCTTTCCAACTTTGGGATCTGGTTAGAAATTAGATGGGTTTATTCTCCCTCCTTGCCACAGTAATCAATTTAACAATCCTGGACAAAATATAAAAGTTTGTGCCTTTTCTTCACCTCCAGTTGGTCCCATCAGCATCTGTATTTGGCCTACTGATTGTGGCCATGTGAAAAAAACAATAATCACTATTTTTCAATATAAATGCCTCATTTGAAAATAACATGGAAAATATTTTAGTAAGTTTTATAAATTTTTTTTCTAGCAAATCTTCATGCTGTTATGTTAGAAGTAGTCAGGAGCATTCCTAGTTCATCAAAAAACATCATTTGAGTTTCATTAGTCAGCAGGTTTGACCATTAAATGTAATTTAAAATATCTTAGAGTTGGTGTTATTTTTAGTCACACTATATCAGCAGTCCCCAACCTTTTTGGCACCAGGGACTGGTTTCTAGGAAGATAATTTTGATAGGGTTGGGGGTTAGGGGGGATAGTTTCAAGATCAAACTGCTTCACCTCAGATTATTAGGCATTAGATTCTCATAAGGAGCATGCAACCTAGATCCCTCACATGCTCAGTTCACAATAGGGTTTGTGCTCCTGTGAGACTCTAATGCCACCACTGATCTGAAAGGAGGCGGAGCTCAGGCCATTATGCTCTCTTGCCCACTACTCACCTCCTACTGTGCTGCCCATTTCCTAACAGGCCACAGGCTAATACAGGTCCTCAGCCCAGGGGTTGGGGACCCCTGCACTCTATTACTCCAACCTGAAAAATATTTGAAATTCCCAATTCAAATGTAACATCATAGGTAGGAAATATATTTTGGTTGTAGTCTTTGTAGCCTTTGACCTCCAATACTGAACTTTAAAAAAAACAGACTAATTTTTTTTAGAGTAGTTTTAGGTTCACAGCAAAATTAAGAGGAAGGTACAGAGATTTCCCACATGCCCTTCTTTCTCCACATATGCCTAACTGTATTAGTCCATTCTCATGCTGCTATGAAGAAATACCAGACACTGGCTAATTTATAAAGAAAAACGGTTTAATTGATTCACAGTTCCGCATGGCTGGGGAGGTTTCAGGAAACTTACAATCACGGCAGAAGGCACCTTTTCACAGGGACGCAGAAGAGAGGGTTAGTGTTCAGTGAAGGGGGAAGCCCCTTATACAAGCATCAGATCTGGTGAGAATGCACTCACTATCATGAGAACAGCATGGGGGAATCCTCCCCCATAATTCAAATTATCTCCACTTGGTCCCACCCTTGACACACGAGGATTATCACAATTCAAGGTGAGATTTGGGTGGGGACACAGAGCCAAACAACACCAATAACCTCCTTCATTACCAACATCCCCCACAAGATACATTTGTTACAGTTGATGAGCCTACATTGACACATCATTATCACCCGAAGTCCATTGTTTACATCAGGGTTCACTCTTGATGTTGTGCATTCTATGGGTTTGGATAAATAAAAACTGACATATATCCACCATTATAGTATCACATAGAGTAGTTTCACTGCTCTGAAAATCCTCAGTGGTGTGCCTATTCATATCGCTCCCTACTCCCAGCTCCTGGAAGCCACTGATCTCTTTACTATCTCCATAGTTTTGCTTTTTCCGGAATGTCATATTTTCCAAATCACATAGTATGTAACTTTTTCAGATTGCCTTCTTTCTGTTAGTAATATGCATTTATATTTCCTCCATGTCTTTTCGTGACTTTTTTGCTTTAGTAAGATAAATCTCAAAGCAGCTAAGTTTCTATTTCTTTGCTTGTGAGGCTGCACTATAGCTTATATCTTTACTGAATCCAATTATGTCTGACCTGGACTTTTTTATTTTTTTAAATTTCCTGCTATGGAGTGGAAGACCTGCTGCTTGGCCTCAGGATTAGTGAAGAGCTAATCTGAATTTTAGTGATACATGAACTCATCTCAAGATTTCTCTGTAGAATGGCAGAGCCTGAGTCCACTGGAATCATCTACAGATAGTGCCACCCTATTGCATCTGAACACTACACTTATCATTTTAACAGAACATGACATTTGGGCCTTTATCATTGCCTAATGACCCTACTAAACCTTGCTAGTTTGTTTTTTCCCAAATGTTTTCGCTCTCTTCTAATCCACTTGCATGCTCTTATGTGAACCACTTCTTTCTCCCTAACCTTTACCTATATTTTCAACTTATAACCTGACTCATGCTTCACAGAGAAAAGACAAGCAATTGAATGAAAAGTTTTTGGACTTCTCCCTGGACTATCCATGAAAGTGTGGATATACCTATCTGCCTGGCTTCCTTCTTACCATAAAGGATGATGTGTCTTAGATTTTAACAGTGGTTAATCCCTCCACTTTCACCATGGTTCTTATTCCACCTTTTCTGCTTGAGGATTTTGCTGTTATGACTCGTCTCTGCCTCTCCCACTTGATCAACTACAGCATACATTCTAGACTCTTTTCATCTCTAGTATTTCCTACTTTAAAAGGCAGAATAAAACAAGAAATCAATTTTTTGCTAGTATACACAATTACAGGGCTCCAGTCTTACTGGTCCATCTTTCTCTGTCAGTCTTCTAAATATTGAGGTGACCCAAAACTTTATTCTCAGCATCTCTCCTCTACTCTCCTCTTTCCTTCACTTTACTTCTTTCTGTTTCTTTCCTATCTCTGTACGCTCTACCTTAGTGATTTTCTCTTTCAGAGTCATTGCAAATGACTCTCGAATTTGCAATTATAGCTCAGTTTTCCCACCAGACCACCAGATGTGTATATAGCCATCTACTTGGCCTCTGCACTTGGACATCTAATTGGGAATTCAAACTTAGTGTCGTCAAAGCAGATGTCTTGATGTCCACCCCCATCTCTCTCTTATCCTTAGCAAAGTTGTTCAGGACAAAACTATAGGAATCATTTTAATTTCCATATTTCATATATCTATTAACTAAATATCCAACTTTAACTTTCACTGTTATCCACACAATGGGTGGGTTCTGTCCTTTGGTGAATGACAGTCCAATGATCATTACCAAGGAAAATTTAACAAGGACATTTTATTACTTGCAACAAGTAAGGAGGGCACCCAGGTTAGCTGCTAAAGCAGTGCCTTCCTGACCAGAGGTAAAAACAGAGCTTTCATTGGGCCGATTAGTTGAGTCGTTGCATGTAGAAGTGGAGTAAAGGCAGCAGAGGCGCAGTCACCAGTCATGCTTGTTCATGCTTTGCATGTATTGAAAATGGTGAATCAGTTCCTCTTGGGGTGGGGCTGTTAGTATGGTAATGCTGAGTTCACCAAAGTTTATCTCCAGCTCTGACATCTCTGGATCCAACAGGTTTTTTGTTGTTGTTGTTTTTCCTGGATGGTGCTTCTTCCTGGAACTTTCGATTCTACAAAATCTCAGGGTGAAACAATTACCAGTGGGTAGATTTATACAGTGTGTACCTGAAAACCCATGAAAACCCAGAGACCCTGGGTTACCTTGCCAACACCACCTCTGAAACATGTTCTGAAAGTGTCTACTTTTTTCCCTCCTCACTATCCGCACCCTAGCTCAAGCTACCTCTACTACTTTGTCTTCTCTAATAGCTTCTTAATGAACTATAGTAGCTTCCCTGCTTTATCCAAACATAGTCTGTCAGTCTCAGAATGAAATCTAGGCACCATGCTTGCTGCATGATCTGCTTTCTGGCTTCTGCCTGATGTTATCACATAATGTTCTCTTTCTTAAGTTCTATGTTCTAATCTCCATTTTATAGAAATGCTGATCTGGTTCTTGCATTCAGGCCTCTGTACTCACGGTTTCCTCTCTCTAAATTAGAATGTTCTTTTGTGTCCTATGAGTCCTGTGAATGTCTATCTCCTCCTCTGAAAGGACTTTCCCCCACTTTAATTCTCAGTACTTCACTTCCTGCAGTCACTCTTTATTCCATCACTCTAGTTTGTTCATTTTTACTCATTAATAGACACAATGTGAATTTGCTTAATAATCTGCCCAGTCTTCTCCTTTATATTGTAAATTCCATTTCAGCAGTGGCTTTGTTAGTCTTCCTCGCTCTTGTATGCACAGCACTTAGTAAAGATACTTTTGTGAAAGAATAAATGAAATTCCTTTACCCTTGAACATGTAGAGCTCATTGAAGTCTTCTAACTTTATTCCCTAACATGGATATTTTACAAGGAGCATCTTTTAGCAGGCTTTGTAAGCAGTTTGGTGCCTGCATTCTTGTTCTGACTTCGTTCATTCATCTCTCTTGGCAGCACAAATCAGGGACAAGGAATCCCTCGTCTCCTCCTGCAGAAATGTCAGGTTTGGTTTGGTTGTCATCCACAGATTTTTATTTATTCCAGCACACACAGATGGGCTAATGGGCCTCCTAGAGAGACTCAGCAGAAATTCTCCCTTCCAGCTGGAGACTGAAGAACTCTGGCTTAAATGAGGAGAAATCCTTGACAATGTTATTACTAGATAAACTTTTATCCTGAATATGCAATTTTTTCCTATGTATTGATAACCTAGGTCATTAAAGATGATTAATGTCTGCCATATTCCACCAGCATTTAGAACAATTCTTAAAACCAGTTATAGTGGCACTAAAATTCATTCATCCAGCATTCAGCATAAAAGAGATTCTTTAAAATTAACAAATTAATTATAAACATATGTAGTGTGTATATATATGTGTGTGTGTGTGTGTGTGTATATATATCCTAAATTTCCTCATACATAGTATCTGACAACATATGTGTAATTTCTGCAGGAACAAGTAAGCCATAAATGGTGCTAGACACCTCATCCGCAAAATTCCACTTAGAAGATTTGATATTTGCCTTGAGCTATTTAATCATTCCATAGTAGTTGAAAATGTACTCTATGGCAGGCACAGTTCTGGGTGCCAGAATCTGATATGAACAGACAAGAAAACACACCTGCTTTCCTAGTTGTTTGGGGAAAAGTATAATAGGGAAATAAACCAGTACATTTATATTCATTATGTGATGCTAAGCCTTATGAAGAAAATCAGCTGGGTAAGAAGGTAATAGAAAAAGAGTGAACAGAGAATTGTATTCTCAATGGGTTGCCTCTCTGGCCTCTTCGATAAGGTGGTATAGGAAAATGTGAGCTATGGAGTCATCTTGTGAAGAACATTCCTGGCAGGAGAAATAGCAATGTCGCTGTTTTACTATCCTAGAAGTGGTGTGTTCTGAAAACGGAAAGGATGCATTGTGGCTGGAACAAAAAGATGAGATAACAATTTTATTTTCAAATCATACTATTGTTCATAGCTGCTTATTGGCATTTCAGATTTGGGAATTTGTGGGTTACTTGATTAGAAAGACATGGGAAATCAAGGACAAGGTTAAACAACAAGAGAAAGAAATTAGGGTTCAATAAAGCAAAAACAGAACAGTGGAAGATGATTTAATAGTGTTATGGTTTGAATATGTCCCCTAAAAGTTAAGGTGTTGGCAACTTCATCCCTCTGCTCTTATGAATGGATTAATGTCAGTTGTACTCTTATGAATGGATTAATGTCAGCTCTACCTTCAAGAATGAATTAATGGATTAATGTCACTGTCACAGGAGTGAATTTATTATATAAGCCAGCTCTGTCTGGCTTTCTCTTGCCTACTTGCCATGTGACCCCCCACACCATGTTATGACACAGCACAAAGGCCTTCACCAGTTGCCAGCACCACGGACTTGGACTTCCCAGTTCCCAGAACTATGAGCTAAATACACTTTAGAAAAAAATAAATTACCCAGTTTGTAATATTCTGTTATAGCAACAGAAAACAAAGTAAGACAAATAGTAAAAAAAGATCTCTGTTAATTCATGTTCTAGAAAGGACAAAATGTAGTCCTAAAAGTATATTACTGAAAGCACTGTTTCTGTGATAATGCCTTTAAAAAATCATTGACTGGAAAACAAGTTTGATATATGCTTTGCCATCGTGATTATAGAATAATATTATTTTATACTATATCCAGGCATGTGAGAGGTATAAAAATAAATACTCATATAAAAATACTCAGTTAGTTGTGTTGATCCCAGAATCACAGAAACTTATTTAATCACAGAAGGTTTTATTCATGTAATACATTTTGAAAACAATTGCCTCAGAAGTAAGAGTCAGATCTGATGTAGTGAGGTGAAGACTGACTAATAAAGGTGAAAATTGTACTATAGTTAAAAAAAAATGCTCCAAATGCAATGGCTTAAATATAATGAGATATAGTTAGACTCAATGACATGAAGTTATCCAGGTGCCAAGGCTAGCATGGGTGAAGTGGATGGTTGAGGGTGGAGGATGGTCAGCTCTCTCATCAATGTGTGGTTTTCAAGGATTGTGCTATTCCTCAATACCTCTCAGCTGAGCCTCATCAACATTGGATACCAGCATTTTTCTTTGCTGTGTTCTGAAAGAAGAGTTTAATTATTGTTCACTTCTACACTAATCATAAAGGTGTGCCATTGTTATTAAAACATTATCCTATTAGAACTCCTATGTCTTACCTTAGCTTGTCTCATGTTCCTCATACCCTACAATGTCACAAAAAACAAAGCTCAAGATCAAATATGGCAAGTTCCCTTCAGTTGTAAAACCCATTTTGTGTTCTGCTTTTCTCATTGGGTTCCACATTTAGTGTGTTTTTTTTGTTTGTTTATTTGTTTTTTCCTTATTTCTGGCCAGCCCATCAATGCATTTAAGGTAGTGTTTGTTGTGTAAAAATAAATTCAATTGAGAACAAGGAAAAGCTATTTATTCAGAGCTTGCTAGACCAAGGGAGTCAGCAATAGTCTCTTGCATTTTGAGAGAGACTCAAATGCAGGCAGAAGAGTGGAAAAGCTTTATTATGGAAAAAAGAAAGACTTCAGGAATGCTCTGATTGAGGACTTTTGGCATAAGAAACCTAAGGCAGGCTAAATGGAAGTAGGGTATGCTATGTGACTGGATAGGAATGCATATTTGGGCTTTCTCTGCTTGGGCTTAGGGAAGTTATCTGTTAATAAGTCCTCTTATTTGGGATCAGTTGTTACAGAAGTTTTTGCTTGGCTTCCAAGATGGTTACTAGAGATAGCACTCTGACTTCTACAAGTCTGTTTTATAACTGGCTGGCTTCCCGGGCTCTTTATTGTAGAAAAGGGGTTTCCCAGGCACGTTGCTGCAGATTGTGGGTCAGATCCACATATTATACTTCCCCTACTCCCCACTTCACATGGTAAATTATAATCCTTCATAAGGCCTGAGAAGCCCGATGTGATCTTATTTCTGCCTAGCTGTTTGTAGATTGAGTCTCACTAGTTTATTGATTTTTTTTTCTTTTAATCAATATTTTTGACTCTTCACAGTAGATGGTTTGCTCAGGGAATCTATATCAAATTTTTAGTGACTAAGGTTTGGTCCTTAGGGTTTTTTTCTACTTATCTTTTTAATACTGTTTCTTTAAATTTTCTCCCAAGTGATTTCATGCAGTTTCATATCTTCATATGCATTCTTTATGCTGATGACTCAAAATTACAGCTTCAAATAACACCTCACCTTGAACTACACACGTAAAAGATAACACATTACTTGACATTGTTACTTGAATATCTAGAAGGCATCACAGACTTCTAGGATTTCACAGAACTATTCAGATCTATCTCACAATGTATTGTACTGTCCACTCCCAAACCATATGCTTCCCAGTAAATGACACTTCTGTTGACTTTGTTGTTCAGGCTAAAACTTAGTGTCCTTGATTCTTCTTGCCTATATCCAGTAACTCCTATCAGATTTGTCTCCAAAATATATTTCATACTTTAGCAAATCTCAACATTTCTGTCACTAACATCTTAGCCCAAGCCTGCATAATTTCCTGACTGCCAATAGCCTCCTAAATGACCTGCCTTTCTTTATTCTTTTTCCTATGCAGTCTATCTTTTATACAGCATAGAGGATTTCATTTTCTTCCTCAAACTATAAAATATCAACTTTATGAATTCCCATTTCACATGATAAATCATGATCCTTCATATAGCCTACAAGGCCCAATGTGATCTTACACCTGCCTAATTCTCACTTATCAATTCTCCTCTCTCCTTTTTGTTTTTTTCACAAAATACAATTCTTAACATTAGACTAATGATTTCTGCCTCAGTAACATGGAACCTGCTGTTTCTTTTGCTTGAAGTCATCTTTTTCCAGATTTTCACAAAGCTACTAACCTTTCATCTTTAGGTTTATACTTAAATATCATCTTTTCATAGAGAACTTCCCCAGCTATAAGAGACTCACAGACATTCGCTACCACATTACTATATTAAATATTGATAATAAAAGCTCTTGCAAGCCCTTGAAACAATGTCTCCCCTATATCTAAGCTCCTTGAAGCCATTAAACCATTTTTCTAATTCACTGACGTAGGTATAGTTCTACGAACAGTACCAGGCATATGGCAGATACTGAATAAATGTTTGTTGATTGATTAAAAGAAACTATGGCTGGAGTTGTGCTATAAAAATCAAATGGTGAAAGAGAAGCAGTATTCAAGTTTTTTGGAATATAGAAGAGTAGGGTCCCTTCTGGAGATAACAGCTGGCTGCTATGATTTTTATTGCCCATAAAACATTCATGGGTCAACAGGGAAAAAGAGATTACTATAAACACCTCCTTCCCTCTAGAATTTTACCTGGGGAAATAAACAAAGGTCAAGGAATTTTGATTGATTCTGCCATTGACTAGATGTTCTGAAGCAGTGGTAATTAATTAAGGAACTAAAACTTAAGTACAGGATAATCCATTGCCTGAAGCTAGAGACAGCAGCAGGGCTGGAGGTTGCTGAAAAGCACTACAGTTCTCAACTACAAAGCGTGTGTGAAGAGTACTACAATTTGGCTGAGGGCCAACTAAGCTCTTTGAGGGGACAATAACTACTGGGGACAGGGAGGGACTCTGTAAGCCAAAGCAACTGACTACAAAATCAAGCCTTATGTTAAGGAGGCAGCTTTGATGTAATTGTGATAGCACTGATCTTGACATCCAGAGATCAGATTCAGTCTCAAGTTGCCACTTCTTCAGTAAGTTAGATCTTAACTTCCCCTCATCTCTACTCCCTCACCTGTAGAACTAGCATAGTAACAACTGTTTCATAGTTTATTGTGACTAATCTCAATAACGTGGAAGTGTTTAAGAACCACAGAACAATTATACAAATTTTAGGAATAAGCCCTAAATATTTTTATATTCCTCCTTCAGATAAGATGTTTGTTGACAACTAATTGTAGATGACATTGACATGAAGAAAAATTTAGCTTCCTTAACAATGTTCGTTGTTAATCCTATATTCTCCATCCCACCTTATCATTTAAAAATCAGGTATCATTGAGTATTGCAATCAAAAATGTTAAACCTGCATCAAAAGGTGATTCCATTATCTTGTAAATGCATAAAACCTTGTGGGGAGAAGGAATTAATGAAGCAAAACAAACAAAAAAAACAAAACATTTGGGTTATTTGAAGCAGTTCAGTGACATCTCGTGTCACAATGCCAAGAGGGCCGTTCTATCATCCACAATTGCCATCAGCAATTGCCTTTGTCTGTGGGATCTTCTTTAAACTGTGCTCAGTCATATGCATGCTTTACAAACTTTTTTTTTTTAACATTGGTTACAGATGGTCATGTAGAATATGACAAAATATAGGCTCAGAAAAATCAAATAATGGATCCAGGCACTGTGCAATCATCTGGGGATAGTGTCCTGAGAAAAACAGCACTGTCCCTACCCTTCTTATAAAAGTGCACAACACAATATGGAAAACAGGGCTTTAATTAAGCAAACAACATTTTCAAATTGCAAAAACGAGAATATCACTTCGGGCAAATGCACCAAACGAGAAGCTATTTCTTAAAATCAGGTGTACTAAGGGGATGTTTTCTTGATTGGGAAGATTTGGGAGGAGTTTTACCTTGCATGCTAACTTTTAAAATATGCTAAAGATTCTAACTTTTAACCTGTGTAATGGTACTTTTGGAAAACTTGCTTTTCCATTTTTAGTATGTTTGGAACATTTTGTTTATAACAATAATGTTCGTATTATAGACAATCCTGCGTGTTTTCTTTCTCTTTCACTATCAATTATTATAAGAATTTCAATTAGCTTTGGCATTTTAGGAATATTATTTATTGTTATTTTCTAATCACCATGTTATAATTCTATAATGTTTATGTTTAGAAAATCTTGTATTTATTGTTTCATTTATTTTTTCTATGACTTATGGGCAAAGTTTCAAATAATGTATGAGCTACCTATCCATCTAAATTCTAATTTTCCTTTTTAAATATTATAGGATATTTTTTCTGGATTGAAGTTCTTGCTTTCTTTTTTCTTACAAACACATTTTCAAGCCCAACAGCTATCTTTTTGTTTGTTTGTTTTGAGACAGAGTCTTGCCCTGTCGCCCAGGCCGTAGTGCAGTGGTGCGATCTCGGCTCACTGCAAGCTCTGCCTCCCGGGCTCACGCCATTCTCCTGCCTCAGCCTCCCGAGTAGCTGGGACTACAGGCGCCCGCCACCACGCCAGGCTAATTTTTTGGTATTTTTAGTAGAGACGGGGTTTCACCATGTTAGCCAGGATGCTCTCGATCTCCTGACCTCGTGATCCGCCCGCCTCGGCCTCCCAAAGTGCTGGGATTACAGGTGTGAGCCACCACGCCCGGCCTCCAACAGGTATCTTAAAAAAGAAAAATGTTCTGGTAAAGTTTGCTGATAGTTTCTAAAGCAGTCAAAATAGTCATGGCATCTCCCTTCTGCTCTAATACCCTGCCAGAAATGAGAAAAAGAGAGACAGAGAGAGAGAGAGTGAGAGAGTGAGTGAGCACTGTGTTAGAAAAGTGGGCAATCATATAGAACAATACAGAAGTCACCAGACTGAGCAAGTTAATTATCCCTAAAATATTTTTTATCCTAGTGAGTAATGAATCTTTTAAATATGTGTCCTTAAATTTGTGAGATAGTTTACATTGTAGTATATTGCATACAGCTCTTTAATCTATTCACACAGATCATTTAGTTTGGCTTAATTAATTGTTTGGGCTCTTTTGCAGAGAGGCATGTTTGGTAGAGGGAAAAATTCCTTTGGGTAAAAATGAACCTTTGTAAATGACATGCACCAGGTTGTGTGTTTTTCCTCTAATAGCACCACCATTTTGGGAATTAACCTAGATGCCCAAGAAAGTCCTCATTATTGAGAATTTATGTTTCTCTGGTGGCTTTCATTTGCTAAATTAGCCACTGCTGCATATTAAACATAGATAGCTAATGCCACTTTATTGCTGCTGGTCCTATTCAGCATCTCTTTTCACAGAACACAATCTACATAATTAGAAAATAGCATGACTTCTGCATCTAGCACATCAGGAGGGTAAAGATGTTGTACTCTTGCTTTCATTTCATATGCCAACCTTTGTAACACTGATGTGATAATCACATTCTTTCAATTTTATAATGGTAATAGGTGTACTGAATTGTGTTGCTGGAAGTACGAATGAAACAAAGGGAAGATATGAATTTATTAAGACAAGAAAACATAAGATTCAAGTTAGTTATCAAATAAAATTTTAAAAAACATTTTATATTGCAGAAAATCGCCACATCTGTACTGTCACTAAAAATAATTGCAAGACGTGAGACAAATAGCATGCTTTTTATAAACCAGTCTACAAACTACTCAAATTCTTGCTATGTATTTCATATTCATATATTTTCCCATTATTCATTTGTGTCCCATTTAAGTAAAGCTCATAAAGATATTATAAGGTATATTCCTAAAATCTCTACATAATATCTCTGTTATTTGAGAAAATATCAAATTTTACTTATGATATTGTTGAGGGATTACAACATAAGGCCAATTATATGGTTTGGATTTGTGTCCCCACCAAAATCTCATGTGGAATTGGAGGAGGGACTTGGTGGGAGGTGATTTGATTATGAGGGCAAATTGCTGTTCTCATGATAGTGACTGAGTTCTCACAAGATGGTTTAAAAGTGTATGGCACTTCCCCCTTTGCTTTCTCTCTTCTGCCACCACGTGAAGAAGGTGCCTACTTCCCCTTTGCCTTCTGCCATGATTGTAAGTTTCCTGAGGCTTCTCAGTCATGCTTCCTGTTAAACCTATGGAACTGTGAGTCAATTAAACCTCTTTTCTTCATAAATTACCAGTCTCTGGTAGTTCTTTATCGAGTGTGAAAATGGACAAATATAGAAAATTGGTACTAGGAAAGTGGGGTGTTTCTGTAAAGATACCTGAAAATGTGGAAGTGGCTTCGGAACTGGGTAACAGGCAGAGACTGAAACAGTTGGAGGCCTCAGAAGAAGACAGGAAGATGTAGAAAAGCTTGGCACTTTCTAGAAAATTGTTGTATGATTTTGACCAAAATGCTGCTAGTGATATGGACAGTGAAGTACAGGCTGAGGTGATCTCAGATGGAAATGAGGAACTTACTGGGAAAAGGAGTAAAGGTCACTCTTCCTATGCTAGCAAAGAGACTGGCAGCTTTTGCCCCTTCCCGAGAGATCTTTGGAAATTTGAACTTGAGAGAGATGATTTAGGGTATTTAACAGAAGAAATTTCTAAGCAGCAAAGCATTCAAGAGGTGACCCAGCTGTTTCTAAAAGAGTATATTTATATGTGTGAACAAAGAGATTATTTGAAACTGGAACTTATATTTAAAAGGGAAACAGAGCATAAAAGTTTGGAAAAATTGAACCTAGCCATATGGTAGAAAAGAAAAACCTATTTTCTGGGGAGAAATTCAAGTCTGCTGTAGAAATTTGCATAAATAAAGAGGAGTCTAATGTTAATAGCCAAGAGAAAGGGGAAAATCTCCCTAGGGCATTTCAGAGACCTTTATGGCAGCCCCTCCTATCACAGGCCTGGAGACCTAGGAGGAAAAAAATGGTGTTATGGGCCAGGCCCAAGGCTCAGCTGCTCTATGCAACCTCAGAACAGGGCACCCTTCATCTCAGTTGCTTCAGCTCCCATGACTAAAAGGGACCAAGGTACAGCTTGGGCCATGACTTCAGAGAGTGCAAGCCCCAAGCCTTGGTGGCTTCCATGTGGTGTTGGGTCTGTGGGTGCACAAAAGGCCAGAGTTGAGGTTTGAGAACCTCCACCTAGATTTCAGAGGATGTAAGGAAATGCCTGGATGTCCAGACAGAAGTCTGCTTCAAGGGTGGAGCCCTCATGGAGAATCTCTACTAGGGCAGTGCAGAGGGGAAATGTGGAAGTGATTGGAAGATGGGGGCAGATTTCCACCTTGCTATTCTCGTGATAGTGAGTTCTTATGATATGTGATGGCTTAAAAGTGTATGGCACGTCCCCCTTTGCTCACTCTCTCTCCTGTCACCATGTGTGGAAGGTGCTTGCTTCTCCTTCCCCTTCTGCTATGATTGTAAGTTTCCTGAGGCCTCCCTGTCATGCTGTTAAGCCTGTGGAACTGTGAGTCAATTAAACCTTTTTTTCATAAATTACACAGTCTCAGGTACTATTTAACAGCAGTGTGAAAATGGACTAATACAGCTAGAATTTAATTTATTGATATGTATGTTGGTAGCTAGTAAATTAAATTCAACCAGCCATTATTAGGTATGAATGATATATATGGATATATCTTAGATATTGAAAGGGAAGTAAAAATTAAGAGGCTGCTTCAAGTTGATTAGAGTAAACTTGAAGAGCCTGATATGTAGAATTAGCATTTTAATATGACACTGTCTTGGAATAGTAAACTAATATAGTCAATGTTAATTCATGGTCACTTTCTTGTCTTTGAGGGAAAAGGGTGTATTTGTATCTTTTTTATAGGGAATTGAAATAAACATTTCCAATTTTGAGTGCATTTTAGATTGAATCTTTAGAATGTTTTGATACAGAAATCTAAATTTTAAAATACTTTATTAAAAAATGAGGCTTTATTTAATCACACATTTATTGAAAAGATGCCTTCCTCAAATTCACTTATCATAATAAAGCACACATCATCATATTACTGTTTCAACAGTATTATTGCTGGTTTTGAGAGTTCTCATCTGCAAATGTATGTTTATACACACATGTATGCATGCAAATATATAACCATACATAATCAAATATGTATCTATATTTACGTTTTTATCTATATCAAAGTCCATGTCTATATCACTAACTATATCACCATCTATGTCTGATTATATACCTATTGAAAATAAGATTCTACTGGTAGTAAAGTTTATACTCACTTTTTTCACTGAACAATATGTCATAGGTTTTTCTTTGTCATTAGATCGGCAAAATGTATATGTATTTGTGAGTAAAATATATTATAGATAATGTAGATTTGGATAATCATTTTATTAGTTTTACAGTATTTCCTGGTGTGGCATTTCATCCTTATTTAACCAAGCCTGTATTATTGATTTTGTAGGTTATTTTAGACACTTTACTATTATATACAATGCCTTTATGTAGATCTTTGATTAATTGACTAATTATTTTCTTGGTTCTCTTTCTGTAATTTTGATTTATTGATCAATCATAAAATATGTACATTTAAAATAGTTCCACATAGTACTCAATTATCTCCAGAAATGCTGTACCAGTTTACACTCTTACCACAATTTTATGATAAATATTATCATTATAACTAAAATTTTGCCACTGTAATAAGTTAAATCTTGGTAGCTCTTTATTGTTTTCATTTTCCTTTTCTTAGTGCTTCTTTTGATTTGAATAATGGCTTTTCTACTCAAGTTCTTATGTGTATTTGGAATTGAATTAAATGAATTTTTTATTTTTCTACTGAAATAATTATTAATTCTCTTAATTGTGATAACTTTTAGTATAAGAGATATTTACCTACTGTCTATCATGAACACAACACTTTTTTTTCTTTTTTACAAAATTTTGTTCTCTTTAACTTTTAAAAAAAAATTTGATTGATAGTAGTTTTCTCGTGGAAACAATGTTTATGTGGTTAAATATAGCCTTTTTCCTTCATGATTTCTAATCTTAGTGTCATACTTAGAAACATCTTTGCTGTCTAATATAGATTATAGACTTGTATTTTATGTGTGATTTTTACATGTTTTAGCATAAAATATCTATAGCACTTTCCTTTTAGGCATGACTTTTTCCCCAATAGTTCACCAACAGTGCTAACATAATTTCTCAAATTAAGTTTCCCTTCCACAGCTTTGAAGTGCCAGATTTACTTATTTACTTATTTGTTTCTTATTTAAAATTTTTTCTTAGAGACAAGGTCTTGCTTTGTTGCTCTTGCTTGAGTGCAGTGGCAAGATCATAACTCACTGCAGTTTTAAACTCCTGGGCTCAAGCAATCCTCCCACCTCAGCCTCCTGAGTAGTTAGAACTACAGGCACATGGTACTACATTTAGCTAATTTTTAAAAATTTTGTTGAGACGAGGTGTCTGTATATTTCCCAGGCCCATCTTGAACATCTAGCCTCACACAATTCTCCCACCTCATTGCCCGAAGTGCTGCAATCACAGGCATAAGCCACTGTGCCTGACCTGAAATGCCACATTTTTGATTACCAGGTTTACATATACATGTATGTGTTAGCAGGTACATGTATATAAATTATATAACTATTTTAGAAATAATTCACACAAATAAAGTGCAACAAAATTTATAAATAGACCTATATATGTGTGTATATGAAATATTTAAATATTAATACACAATTATATATAAATATATGTTGTATATCATATATCAATGCATAGGCCATACAGTTTGGGTCTGATTTTGAATTTTCTACTGTGTTTCACTGATTTATTCAGAGTCATTAATATAAGTCACTCTAAAAGGGCATTTTTTATAGTGCATGAAATATTCCAATAAAATATAGTATATAAATTGTGGTATATAAATTTATATTTAATTTTTTAAATTTATATTTTATATTGTAGTATATAAATTTACATTTCTTGTTGCACACTCTTCATCTGGCATCAATACTTCTACATGTCAATAGCATACCCAGTGTTGCCTCTCTTAAACATTTACTGATGGCATCACTGCTATGAAACCCCTTCATATGGCAGCCATTATTTATAATCCATTTCTCATAATCTATTTAAAACAATCACCTGGAGTACATTTTGAATGTACTATGTTTAAATAACATATAGCACCCAAGTGTATGAATATATAGAGGCAACAGTTACTTGAGAAAAAATAGATATATAGACATCAAAGGCAAAAGCTAGAACTGAGCCCTCAAAAGGGCATATAATGCAGAGTGAACCTTAATGCTTATCTTCAATCTGTATTCATGAGAAACTGAGAAACAGGAAGTTGCATCTAGCATTTGTGCTACTTCCAAAATAACTGGAATAAGCGTGACATTAGTAAAGAACTACAAACCTATTAAGGCTGAGTCTGAAAGTTGACAACCTGGGTGGGCGTGGCGGCTCACGCCTAGAATCCCAGCACTTTGAGAGGCCAAGGCAGGCGAATCACGAGGTCAAGAGATCGAGATCATCCTGGCCAACATGGTGAAACCCTGTCTCTACTAAAAATACAAAAATTAGCTGGGCGTGGTGGTGCATGCCTGTAATCCCACCTACTCAGGAGACTGAGGCAGGATAATCACTTGAACCTGGGAGGCAGAGGTTGCAGTGAGCCGAGATCACACCACTGCACTCCAGCCTGGTGACAGAGCAAGACTCCGTCTCAAAAATAATAACAAATTAAAAAAAAAAAATGACAACCTCTGTGATAAAGGTGTTGCTAAAATGCTTGGAGCAGGAAGTGGAATACAAGGTGAATGTGAGAGAAGGTAGTGCTGATGCATATACAACAGCCATACTACAGGAACCCCGGCAGGAGATAATGGTAGCTTAGACGAGGTGGTGGATAACGGAGAGAAGTGGAGAGAGTCAAATAATATTTTCTTTTTTCTTTCTTTCTTTCTTTTTTTTTTTTTAATTGAGACAGAGTCTCGCTCTGTCACTGAGGCTAGAGTGCAATGGCTCCATCTCTGCTCACTGCAATCTCTGCCTCCCAGGCTCAAGCTATTCTCCTGCCTCAGCCTCCTGAGTAACTGGAATTACAGGCACCCATCAAATTGCCCGGCTAATTTTTGTATTTTTAGTAAAGATGGGGTTTCACCATGCTATCCAGGCTAGTTTCAAATTCCTGACCTCAAATGATCCAGCTGTTTCGGCCTCCCAAATACTGAGATTACAGGCACTGTGCCTAGCCAAGTCAAGTAATATTTTCTAAGTAAAGCCATCATGTTCATGAAATATTAGCTATGGGGAAGGAATAAAAGGAAAGTAACTTGGAGAAATTTAAAAACAAAAATACCAAATTCTGTTGTACAAATGAATGACAGAAGCCTAGGTTTTAGGGAGGGAAAGAAATATACTTCAAAACAGATTGAATTTGAGATGACTTTCAGAAGTCCAAAAGGGAAAATCAAGTAGGCGATTGAATCACAGAGGACATAATTGGGCACAAAATGAAATATGTGAGGTGGCAATTGCACCTGCAGTTATAGATGAGATTACCAAGGGAGAGAGCAAAGGGATAGAAAAGGGGCTAAGATTTGAGCTTAAATAACTGTATAGGGGAGCATGTACCTGCCAAGGAGAAAGACAATGAACATTGAAAGTAAAGGGGAGAAGAAAAGCAAGAAAGATTGTGGCAGAGAAGACAATGAAAAAATGGTAAAAGAACCAGAGACCAGTTATCATTCTTGAGTTTTGATAAGATGTTAAATAGGAGAACGCAGAAAATATTTTACTTTAATGGCAGTCACATGAGATTTCAGCAAGAATCATGTCAGCAGAGTGGTGAAGCTCAATGAACCTAGACTAGGTTGGGTTGAGGATGGAATGAAAAATGAGAAAGAAGAGACATCTATGAGTATTGGTGGTGCTTTAAAAAGTTTTATCGTAAGTGGAGGGAGAGAGGTTTATTTTATTGGCTGAATTCTTTTTGAGACCCTTAATCTCCTCTTCATTGTTTGTACTTCTTTTTTGGTGTTATAAGTTAATGTTTATAACTAAAATATTTCCCAAAAGCTTGATCCTTCTGGAATCTTCTTCCTCTCAGCTCATAGTAGTTTCATTTTCCCAAGTCCACAGGACAAAAACTTTAGTGTTATCTTTAACTCACCTCTTAATCTCATGCTTCACAACACTTTGTGAGTAAATCCTGTTGGTTCTGTCTTAAAAATGTTTTCAGAATAAGTGTTTTCATCACTTCCACAGAAAACTATCTGGTCTAAGACTTTCTCTTGCTTTATCTGAATTGTAGTTATAAAATCTCCCTAAGTTGTATTTCTAATCTATCCTTGCCCCACTTCAAGACAGTTCTCAAGAGACTGATCCTTTTTATACATATTAGATCCTGTCATTTCCATGCACAAAACACTCCATTTAAACATGAGCTAGTGACATCCTAGCTCACTTAAATGCTAAAGTTTTTACAATGACATCCTAGGTCCTCAAGGATTGCTGATTCAGCTCAAGATTAATTGTTCTCCTTGCTGTTCCTCAAACACAATATCATACTCAAGAATGTTCTTGGCCCAGGGCCTTTGCATTACTGTATTTTCTACCAGAAATAGATTTCCCTTAGATATTTCCATAGCTCCTGCCCTTATCTCTTTCTGCTCAAATGTCATCTTATCAGTGACACCTTGTTAAATAATATTACTCAATATAGCAAATTTTAGTCCCTTCTCCCCAACCTCATGACATTCCTTATCCCTTTTCTCTTTTTGGCCTCCATGCAACATATCATGTAATATATTATGGATTTTGTCTATTCTTTTGTTTTTTTTTACGTGTCTCTCTCCATTAGAGCATAAGCTACATTAGGGCAGAAATTACTGACTCATCTTATAACTGTTCTAGTTCTAATGACCATAACAATACCTCATGTACTGTACGAGTTCATTTGCTATTTCATGAAAAACAAAGCTGTGGGAATGGACATACTCTCAAGAGGAATGTGGAGTAAGAGTGTTAAGCTATCTGTTAGAACCCATGGAACTCCATTATTTAAGCAGTGGCTGAAGAATAGGATTCAAAAAAAGTCAGGAAGTATATGCAAGGCAGAAGGAACACCTGCAGAGATTGATATCATAGGAAACAAGAGGAAGTTTGAAGTAGATCACAGAGTTGTTTTCTATGACAAAGGCTGTGAAAAATTAAACAAGATGGAAACTGAATACAAACCTGGGAGTTTGTCTAATGAGAGGTGATTGATGACATTGAAATTGACTTCTAATAAAGAAGATGGGTAAAATATATGTGAGTGAACTAGGTTTGCAGTAGGTTGTGATAAAATGGAGTATGAGAAAATGAAGAAGTGAATATAGAAAAGACTGAGAGTGCTGGTAAAAGGGAAATTTGTGGTGAAAGGAAGAATTTTTAAATTTTACAATTTCTTTTTCCTCCTAGATAGGAGGTGAGCAATATAACTGGAACAAGAAAACGATTACCATATTATGACCAACTACATGTTGTGCTGTAAAACAAACCTATATTACAACAGCAGGTATGCAAAGGGATTACAGTGCAAGACAAAACATTAATCTTTGTACAGTGCAATAGTGTGATCACAAACTGCTCTAGAAGGAAGAGGCCTGCATAATTTTAACTGTGGGTGAATTTATAATGAAAGATTTTTTTTGTTTGTTTGTTTTTGTCTTTATTTTTTATTTATGCAGTTTAGCCCAAGATGTGTCTAGAAATGTCATTTTTTTAAATAGCCAACTGAATGTATTAATTTTGGATCAGGCAATTTGGCCTATCATATGTTGCATTTCTTCATCTGATTCCTAATATTTCATCGGTATAATGAGTCATATACAGGGATGATTATCACGTAAAATCTACATTTACTAAAATATGAGCATGAGAAGGAGAATAGACACAGCCAGGAAGCACTGTCATGATATATATGATGTTGTCATGTAAAATTATTTACTAAAGTACTTCCTGAAAATTCAATCAGCAATTTGAAAATCAGTCATTTAAATTTCAACAAGATATCAGGGAGAACTGTTTCTTAAAGATGTGAAACACAAGAGGGTGTTCCTAAACAGGAGTAAGGTATTTTTATTAGAAAATTGTAATAGAATATATTGTAAGCAAAAAATAATACATATAAATAGCTATAGGAAAAAACCTAAATATATAGTAATCAGTGATAACAGCAAAGGTGATTAAGTAAAAATCATAGGAATACCTAATTTTAGCACATTTAGTTATTCAAAATACCCATATTTTGTTGAAGTCCCCTGAACACAAGTTTGGAAAGACAGATATAAAATACTAAGAAATGTATAAATTGGTTACTTTTTAAGGAAGGGGAAAAATAAAGAGGCAACCTGATAACACCACAACATTCTGGAGCAATGAAAATGGTTGGGAATCCATGTAAGAATCATGCATTTCCATTATGTGGTTACAAATATGAAATATATTACAGGCATGGTGGTTCATGCCTATAATCCTAGCACTTTGGGAGGCCAAGGCGGGAGGATCACTGGAGCCCAGGAGTTTGAGATGAGCTTGGGCAACACAGAGAAAGCCTGTCTCACAAATATATATATATGTATTTCATATGAAAATGAAAGAACATTAATAAAATTATACATTAAGCATGACATAGCTACTGGTTTAAGGCAGAAACATATTAATATTTTAAATAAGGTATTTTAATTTGCATGGCAAGAAAATCATCTTAATTATATATTTAAATTATTTTAAAATATAAATGTATTTAAAAATCTAAATCTATTTTGTAAATGTTTGTATAACATTAAATGTTCTAAATAACAAAAATAATATTGTCTTTTTATATAAAGTTTAATTTCTTCCAGGAAGTAGTCTAAAGCATCTTCTAGAGGCACACACAGCCTTATAATTTTTTAATTTTGTGCTTTATTTTCATTTCATGACTTCTCTACCTGACATCACACTCAAATATCTAGATTAGTGCTTTGCACTCTGTAATCCTTAACAAATATTTTTAGATCAATTTAATGGGTACTTTGCAAACACTGTAGCCTTTGTTCCCAAACTCAGATTATTATACCACCACAGAGAGTTTGTCTTTGTTTATATCAACCAAAATTCTATCAGTTCTGATAGAAAAAAGCATTAATATTCTCTCGACTGGCGTTATTTCCTGAAAGAATTGTCCTGAGGGATTTAGTAAGGTCAAATAGTAGAGATGATAATTTATTAACCTTTATGATTAGGTGTACACATTAGCTATAATTAAACTATAGAAAATTAACACTATGATTTTTAAATGAGTAATATAATTATACTTGAAGATCTATTTGCAATATATTCGTATTTAGCATGTTAAGGGAAACATCGTGTCTGAAGCATTAGTTTTCTAGTTATTTCACTAACACTAACTTCCTCTACGATCAACAATAACCATTTTTAAGAATAATCACTTATAATGTCAATTTTATTTCTGTGCAAGCCATTTTTGTTGTATATATATAATTATTTTGACTTTAAACTTGATTTTAAAGCAGTTTTATTTTACTGTTATAAACTTTATTCCTAAATGTTATAAAATAAGATACATATAAACACATGCACACAGAGTTGAGATTAAGATCATAAAAACTGGCAAGTCATGATTTATACCTCAATAGTAACCCACAGAAGTAACTGTGATTGGCCACTTTCATATTTTCAGCTCTGCTGTTTTTGATCTCCATTATTCCAAATAATATGCATTTATTTCTGTCTAGTGAGTGATTTATCAAGTTGGCATTCTTATTGACTTCTCATTATAAAAATTAGCAAGAACAAATTTTCTCATACTATTCTAGTACCATGTATAGTATACCTATTTCCCTTTTCTATTTACTTAACGAAATTTTGATAGACAGATTATGGGTATTTATTTAACTAAAAATAATATTCGGAAATTTTACTTCTTAAATATTAATAAAATGAACATTCTTCATATGGAATATACCAATATTGCTTGACATCTTGTCCATAATTTAAGATGTGCACATGAGAGTCCCTCTTCTGTCTCCTGCTACCTTCCAGTTCCTACTGTGTATTGTGGGAAATGACGAAAGTATTCAAGGTTATTCATTGAAGTTATCAGCTATAATGGTAAAGGCCTAGAAACGACCAAGGTGGCTCTCTCAAAGGTGAAATAAACTGTGATACTTATACAAAATAGAGCACTGGCCGGGTGCAATGGCTCACGCCTGTAATCCCAGCACTTTGGGAGGCCGAGGCAGGCAGATCACGAGGTCAGGAGATCGAGACCATTCTGGCTAACAAGGTGAAACCCCGTCTCTACTAAAAAATATAAAAAAATTAGCCGGGCGTGGGGGCGGGTGCCTGTAGTCCCAGCTACTCGGGAGGCTGAGGCAGGAGAATGGTGTGAACCCGGGAGGCAGAGCTTGCAGTGAGCTGAGATCGCACCACTGCACTCCAGCCTGGGCAACAGAGCGAGACTCCGTCTCAAAAAAAAAAAAAAAAAAAAAATACAGCACTAAGCCTATTTTGAAACAAGATAGAAATGTATGTAGTAATAATGTTCCGTGTTCCACAATACATTGCTAAGTGAAAGCAAGGTGCAGAAAAGCATATGTAGTATGTCACCATTATGAGGAAAATAAGCAAATATATATTATTGCCTTTTAAAATAAGCAAATATATACTATTACCTCATGGAAAAAGGCAGTAATGTACATTTATTTTTTTTACAAGGATTTTCTGTAAAGGTCCCCCTCAAAACATAAAAACTGATTACCTACAAATAGCAGAAAAAAAAACAGTGGAAACTTAGGGGCCAGTCATATTTTTTTATTGTACATCTTTTTTATATATATTTATTCTGAACCATGCAAATATATTAGCATCTGAAAAACTACTATAAATTAGTAATTAGTTAATTAGCCATAGTTAAAACATAGTTAAATAATTTGGTGTTCAATTAAATACTTTCTTATAAAGTTTCCTACTGTAGGTTGATCCCAAAAGTAGGGAAGAAATAAAAGCTACCTTATTAAGACTATATGAATAATGTTCACTTCAGAACAAAGTAGTTACTGGTTGTACAGAAAGACATATTGAATCCTACCTAATTGCCCATCATTCTTCCAAAAGGTTTATGATAATAATTAAAATAAATTATGTTTTTATTTTCATGACTTTTTCAAAATCATGCTACATAATAATTTGTTATTCATTTTGAACGACAGTTTTCTTGTACAGATCTTTACTTTTTCCCAAAGAATATTATTGCCATTATTTTAGCTTTATGCTTTCACTATTACTCTAAGATTATTAGCCCTCTTCATCATATTTATTACATGTGTAGGGGTGAAGGTTCACTCAAACTGAATAGACAAAAAGCAAATTAATAGGAAAATGCATACAAATTAATTTTAATGTGCATAGCATGAGGAAATTACAGAAAAATGATTACCCAGTAACTCAATGTGGTACAGATGTGTATATCGCCTTCTTTATAGGCAAAGAAGAGTTAGGGGAAATGGGGCAGTTTGAGGGATAGTAAATGCTTTTTATGGGGAAAATGAATAAATTTAATGCTCAGACAATGGTTAATAAATAATTTCTTTGGAAATTAAATTGAACAGAGAGTTTGGTTTGGAACAAAGTCTGGGCTCTAGGTGTGGGGTTTAGTTTTCAATCTCCTCCTCTGGAATACGAGTTTTCATCTTTTCTGGTTAATGAAATTTCAGAGAAGGCAACTCTGTTTCTCTTTAGCATATCTGGTTTCCAGGAAAGTAAGGGAACTTGAGAGAACAGATTAATCCTGTGCTCGAGACAGACGGGATTCAGAGACAACAGCAGGGTACAGGAGAGGCCAGAGAGACCTTGTAACTATTTCTTTAGCCAAATTTCAGAGTGAAATGGTCTGGTTTCCTTCAGTCCCCCCGTTTAAAACCTTATTTTCAGAAAGTTACACATATTAAGGTAGGGTTGGTAGCTATGGATAGAGAAATCAGGGTAGTAATCAAGTGGCGAGAGACCTGCAAAGGAAGAAAAGAACATAGATTACACTGAGAATGAGTACATAGAAAAGAACTCATCTAAGCACTTTTCTCCACACCCAATTAAGTCAGTTTTATTTCTGAGAATAGACCAGTCAAATTAAACAGTTGAGTCTCATCTTAGGAGATGGTGGTGCAGATGGGTTCTCAAAGCTAGGTCTCTATATATGATGCAGGCAAACAAATCTTTATTAAGAGGCATTTCTATGGAAACAGAAAAAAAAGGCTAATGTCTGGAGTCATCTATAAACTAGTTTTTCAAGTCTGGAGGGCAGTCAGTTGCAAAGATTTTTTTATCTGAGCTGAAGCATCCTCAGTTGGAGGAGGGCAGACAGCGGCAATCTGACAGATTTTCCTAGCACAGAAGTGGTCCATGCACAAGCCATCGTGGTGATTTCTCTGGAGTCTATTTATTACGCGGGTGACCAGTTTCAGTTTACAGGGCTTTAGGAAAAAGGCCATTTTAATTTTAGTAATTCCAAGTCAGAAGGGTGGGAAAGAAATTGAATATGTTTGTTTGGAGATTCATAGCCCAATACTGGAGGAAACTGAATATTCAGGATTAAGTCCAGATAATTTAAAAGAAAGAAAAAACTCAAAAGCAAATAAATCAGGCTAGAATTTAGTAACAAGTACACTATAGTTTCTTAGGTTCATTCTAAAATTAATTTATTTCTTTATTTTTAATTATACTTTAAGTTCTGGGTTACATGTGCAGAAAGTGCAGGTTTGTTACATAGGTATACAAGTGCATGATAGTTTTGCTGCACCCATGAACCTATCATCTGCATTAGGTATTTCTCCTAATGCTATCCTTCCCCTAGCCCCTGACACCCCAAAAAGCCCCGGTGTATGATGTTCCCCGCCCTGTGTCCATGTGTTCTCATTGTTCGACTCCCACTTATGAGTGACAACATGCGGTGTTTAGTTTTCTGTTCCTGTGTTAGTTTGCTGAGAATGATGGTTTCCAGCTTCATCCATGTCCCTACAAAGGACATGAACTCATCCTTTCTATGGCTGTATAGTATTCCATGGCTTATATGTACCATATTTTCATTATCCAGTCTATCATTGATGGGCATTTGGGTTGGTTCCAAGTCTTTGCTATTGTGAATAGTGCCATAATAAACATACGTGTGCACACGTCTTTGTAGTAGAATGATTAATAATCCTTTGGGTATATACCCAGTAATAAAATTGCTGGATCAAATGGTATTTCTGGTTCTAGATCCTTGAGGAATCGCCACACTATCTTCCACAATGGTTGAACTAATTTACACTCCCACTAACAGTGTAAAAGCGTTCCTGTTTCTCCACATCCTCTCCAGCATCTGTTGTTTCCTGACTTTTTAATGATCGCCATTCTAACTGGCATGAGATGGTATCTCATCGTGGTTTTGATTTACATTTCTCTAATGACCAGTTATGATGAGCGTTTTTTCATATGTTTGTTGGCTGCATAAATGTCCTCTTTTGAGAAGTGTCTGTTCATATCCTTTGCCCACTTTTTGATGGGGTTGTTTTTTTCTTGTAAATTTTTTAAGTTCTTAAGGTTCTGGATATTGCCCTTTGTCAGATGGATCAATTGCAAAAATTTTCTCCCATTCTGTAGGTTGCCTGTTCAATCTGATGATAGTTTCTTTTGCTGTGCAGAAGCTCTTTAGTTTAATTAGATCCCATTTGTCTATTTTGGGTTTTGTTTTCTGCATATGGCTAGCCAGTTTTCCCAACACCATTTATTAAATAGGGAATCCTTTGCCATTTCTTGTGTGTGTCAGGTTTGTCAAAGATCAGATGTTGTAGATATATGGTGTAATTTTCAGGCTTCTGTTCTGTTCCATTGGTCTGTATATCTATTTTGGTACTAGTACCATGCTGGTACCAAGGCTACAGTAATTACAAGTTTCTTTTTTCTCTGAAACAATTTTTCTCTCTCTGGTTTCCCCATTTTTACCAAAGATAAATTATTAGTAAGACAAATTTATTTGCAAAATGTTTCATCCTTGGCCTAATTATTTGCATACATCTTACAAGAATGGTGATTGTTCATATAGAGTCTTTTTAAGCTGGCTTTGCTGGAACTTGTTCATCAGGAATTTCAGATTAGGCTTTTAAAAGTCTCTCAAAGCTGGAAAGCCAAGCCAAGAATTTGACTTGCTCTCAAACTTTGTAATACCTTTATGAATTGGGTGAATACCTTTATGAATTGGGTGAATACCTTTATGAATTGGGTGAATCTCTTCTTGAGATACCCCAAAATATCTTCAGATTCCTGGGCCTGCCAGTAAGTGACATTCTTTACCCAACTCTAAGACAACCAAGTGAGTCATACATTTAAGGTATCAGGCCAGTTTTTCCCAAGGAGATTTTTAATGGCTCCATAAATTTAACTTTAATTTCCAAAGGCAGTCTGGTCATATCTGATAATATGCATTTCAGTCGAAGCCTTGGTAAAATAACCAGTGTTTTCAATTATGTCCTGTTATAATAAAATAAAAGAGATTCTTATTAAACTTGTGTAAATAGCGTATTTCCGTGAAATAAGAATACTCACAAACATTTTCTGCTTCTGGAGGGATCAGGTAGAGTAAAAGGTAAATGTTTTAATTTTGCTCACAAAAGCATATTTTACAAAAGTGCTGTAAAGCTATAGATAGCTGAAGAGAGAGATAGTGAGAGAGAGAGAAAAAAGAATTGGGAATTTTTTTTTTTTTTTTTGAGACGGAGTCTTGCTCTGTCGCCCAGGCTGGAGTGCAGTGGCGCGATCTCGGCTCACTGCAAGCTCCGCCTCCCGGGTTCACGCCATTCTCCTGCCTCAGCCTCTCCGAGTAGCTGGGACTACAGGCGCCCGCCACCACGCCCGGCTAATTTTTTGTATTTTTGGTAGAGACGGGGTTTCACCGTGGTCTCGATCTCCTGACCTCGTGATCCGCCCGCCTCGGCCTCCCAAAGTGCTGGGATTACAAGCGTGAGCCACCGCGCCCGGCCAAGAATTGGGAATGTTTTAAACAAAAAAGTCATAAATATAATTTCATTCCTTCATCAGTTTAGTTCCATTTATTAATTATTGTTTTGTTTGATATTGGGTTAGTGATTTTATGAGTCTATGTTCTTAAAATTAAAGTTCTGGAAATTTTGACCCAGTCTAATGACATAACCTCGTAATTGTCATAATTGTATTTCTGTATTTGTTACAGATTTTTTTCTGTCCTTACTATGAACCTCCTTGAAGACAAAATATTTCAGTATTTGCAAAAAGCATTCAGAAAAAAAGAAAGTACCACAATAACGCAATTAATTATGGACAAGACCTAAAATGACCATGGTTAAACATGTAATTAAAAAGAAAATTTGGTTATTTTAGGTGTCTTACCACAATTTTATATAATAATTATAATAACAACTAATAGCATATACCAAGGCATATCAAAATTTTAAGAATCTCAAACAAATTTGGAACACATATTAATAAACATTCATATAAATATAACTCAAAGAAGAGTAAACATCATTTCTTATTTGACACTTCCTATATAATTTAATACATAAAATAAGCATTTTTCTTATCTCTGTTTTACATGCTTCAGGGGCCTCTGGATCATGCTAAAGTTAGGTTGATGTCAAAAAGACTTAATTTTGATTTTGAAATATGATTTTGGGAAGACTATCAAAACTGCCAAAGGTTTAGAGCATTTGATCAAAATAGAATCACAGATCACTATAAAATAATAGTCATTCATTTAGCCAAAATAATAAATAAAAGATTTCAAAAAGCAAAAACCTTTACTCTTTGATAAAGTAAATTCAGTTTTTAAAATAATCAAAAGATCTAATAGAAACAGCACGAGACACACAGAATCTTTCTCTTTTTCTACCCCTACCTTTTTGTGAAGTTTACAAAACTTTTTACTTTTATAATATTAAAATTTTGTATTGAAGAAAAAATTAAATTTTAGTTTTATATCAGTTTACTATTAAGGCTAAAGCTAATTATTTTTCTTTTCTTTCTTTCTTTTTTTTTTTTTTTTTTGAGATGGAGTCTTGCTCTGTCACCAGGCTGGAGTGCAGTGGCATGATCTCAGCTCACTACAATTTCCACCCCCCAGGTTCAAACGATTCTCCTGCCTCTGCCTCCCAAGTAGCTGGGACTACAGTCGCCCGCCACCACGCCAGGCTAATTTTTTGTATTTTAGTAAAGATGGGGTTTCACCATGTTGGACAGGATGGTCTCAATCTACTGACCTCGTGATCCGCCCACCTCAGCCTTCCAAAGTGCTGGAATCACAGGCGTGAGCCACTGCTCCCAGCCATGAAGTTAATTTTAATAAAACCTTGTAAACAAATCTGTCGATCTCAGTCAACTTTGACTACACACGATAAGATTTTCGTCAACCTTTTATAGTCTCTTAAATTTTTTAATTCTTTTTCCCCCTACTGTTTATAATAATCTAATTTTATCTATACCCCATTTTATCTTTTTTTTTTTATTTTGGAATAACTTTTAGATACCCTTTAACCTAAACAAAATTACTGTTATTTAACAAAAACCACATCCTCATACCGTATAACATTTTACTTTTCTCATACACTCTGTATACAGAACTGTTTCTTACATATAGTAGTTTTAATTATATAGATCTGGGGTCTTCAAATCCTGGGCCACAGACTGGTACCATGGCCTGTTAGGATCTGGGCGGGACTGCAGAGCAGGAGGTGAGTGGCAGGCAAGGGAGCAAAGCTTCATCTGTACTTACAGCCACTGCCAGTCACTCTCATTCTTCCCTGAGCTCCGCCTCCTGTCAGATCAGCATCAGCATTAGATTCTCATAGGAGCGTGAAACCTGTTGTGAACTGCACATGCGAAGAATCTAGCTTGCACGCTCCTTGTGAGAAGAATCTAGGTTGCACGCTCTTTGTGTGAAGATTCCAGGTTGCACGCTCCTTGAGAGAAGATCATGCCTGATAATGTATTACTGTCTCCCATCATCCTGAGACTGTTTAGTTGCAGGAAAACAAGGTCAGGACTCCCACTGATTCTGCATTATGGTAAGTCGTATAATTATTTCATTATATATTACAATGTCATAATAGAAATAAAGCGCACAATAAATATAACCCACTTGAATCATCCTGAAATCATCCCCACTGCCCCGGTCTGTGGAAAAATTGTCTTCCACAAAACCAGTCCCTGGTGCCAAAAAGGTTGGGGACCACTGACATAGATTAGTTAAAATTTTCACTCATGGTACCCTTAATTTCTAGTGAAAACCGAGAAAGCAAATAATTTTAATTTTTAGGCTTTAGGTAAAACAATTTTTCAATGTGGAACAGTACATATTTACCAACAAGCCCAGATATATAAACTTAAACTTATGTAGAATATGTTTCAGTATTTTAACTTGGAAATGACTTAGACATATTTCGTGATTGTCTATCACTTAATTTACACGACTTTAAGATTGTATAACACTGGAAAGATTTTTTTAAATAATATAAATTACAATGATTATTAGATTTGTATTCCATTATGTAATAATAATTTGGGGTTCAATGAAATACTTTCTTATAAAGTTTTCTACTCTAGATTAATCTCAAAAATTGGGGAAAAAAACTTACCTTATTAAAAGTATGAATAATGTTCATTTCAGAACAAAGTAGTTAGTGATAACAGTCCTAAAGAAAGGGATATATAATCAAACCTAGTTAACCATTCTTCCAAATAAGTTTGAGATAACAATCCAAATAAATTATGTTTTGTTTTTATATTTTCATAAATGTTTCAAAATCATGCTATTTAGTAATTTGCTACCCATTTGAACCACGGTTTATTTGTATAGATTCTTATTCTCTTCATTTATTTCCCAAAGAGTTTTATTGCTACATTTTAGCTCATGCTTTCACTATTACACTAAGATTATTAACGTCTTAATCATATTTATCACATGTAATCCACTTTTTTCTTGAAGAGCTGCTTTCAAGAATCTTCCAACTTCCTGCTTAAATCTATAGCTATTATTAATTCTGATTACTGTACAGCTATATCTTGATTTTTTTTTTTTTTTGCATTCCTGGATTAACTTCACTGTTTCTTAAATCCCATAGTTTTTTGTTTTTTGTTTTTTTTTCCTTGAATTTTCTGGACCACTTCTCCCACCCCTTCATGTTTTCAAAAAAAAAAATCACACGGGAAGTACAATTTTCAGAGCTTTGCTTATTTAAAATTTTAACAATTTGCCTTCATACTTTAAAACTGGGGTGAGGGCTGTGTTGGGGGGGTCCAAAAAGAAGAAGAAAATCACATCAGCTATTCAAAAAATAAAATAATGTCAAAAAATTGATGCATTACTGAAAAGGCAAATAAGAAAAGAGAGAGATGATAGAAGTAGTAACATCAGTAAGGAGATATCATCTCTAGGGCCCTGAGGTAGCAAAGGATGCTCAATTGGCAACTCAGGAACTCTGAGGAGTCTCATAGAATTAATCCCAGACTTCAGGAACTTAAGAGAGGTCCAGCCTGTGAGTAAACATGTGTATGAGGGGATGCAATAAGATTGGTTCTGGAAGTGGTGGAAAAATGCAAACAAAAAGCTGTGCTATGGGGAGAAAAAGCACAGTTGGGGATACGTAACTAGGAACATTAATCGAACAGGAAAATCCAGTACCCTTTGTTATATATTTGCATGTTTGTTTGTGTGTTTGTTCTTGGCAGGTGAGTCTCCCTCTAGCATCCTGTATTGTGAGAGATTAACAAAGAATCCAGGTGGCAAGGGAGGAATATGATTTGCAAGTCCTTGTCCCAACATCATAAAGCAGAGCATAGAATAATGGCTTTTGAAACAAGAAACTTAGGTTTCCTCAGAATTTTAAAGGGCTTATTGCAATCACTCTGGTAGGAAGATCATCGCAGTGAAATCTCATTTCTTTGTGGTAAACCTTTGTGGGGGGAAATTACTGTCCTTTCTTTAGTTGTTGGAAGAATTTTCCCCATCTAGAATTATTTTTTACTTATCCTAAATATTCTAAAATTTATATTTAAATTTATAATAAAATGTAGAATAATTTTAATATTATTTTAAAATTGGGAAATTTTAGATTTTATGGATAATTTATTTTTTCCCATTTTTCTTTTCTCTCTTTCCTTTTCTCTCGTTTCTATTAGTTAAATATCAGGCTTCCTGGATTGATGTGTTTTGTTTATTTTGCTGTCGTATTTTCTATTTCTCTCTCTCTCTCTCTTTCTGTGTGTGTGTGTGTGTGTGTGTGTGTGTGTGTGTGTTTAAGAGACAGGGTGTGTGTGTGTGTGTGTGTGTGTGTGTGTGTGTGTGTGTGTGTGTTTAAGAGACAGGGTCTTATTCTGTTGCCCAGGCTGGAGTGCAAGGGCACAATCATAGCTCACTGCAGCCTTGAACTCCTAGGCTCAAGTAATCCTCCCACCTCAGCCTCCCAAATGGCTAGGACTACCGGTGCATGCCCCCATGCCTGGCTAATTGTTTAGACACTGGGATCTCACTATGCTGCCCAGGCTGGTCTCAAGATCCTGGCCTCAAGTGATATTCCTGTCTCAGCTTTACAAAGTGTTGGGATTATAGGCATGGGCCACTGCTGGGCTTGGCCTCTGTTTCTTTTTGATGAGTGCATATGCTGGATTTTCTTCAATTTAACCTTTAGGATTCCCTCAGAATATTTTATTTCTACCCAATCACACAATTTTTCCTTGTTTTCTGATTGCTTATATTTACTGACAGCCCTTTAAAAAAAAAAACCTTACTATTTGCTTGTTTTTGTTTATCTTATCTTCAATTTCTTTCAGGTGATGCTCAGGATTTTTACATGTTTTGTTTGATCCACAAATAATTGATTTTTTTCTTTTCAAATTTTTCTGTTTATTCATGTTGGACCATTTCTTTTGTATTCTTAATGCTCCTAAAATGTCCAGTGATCCTTATTTAGCCATTCATGTTTTAAAATAAAGAAGTGAGTCAATTAACATAAGTAACTGATACAGATAACCTCTTCTGTTGAGAATTTAGCTTCATATCCTAATTATCTTCCATAAAAGGATCACACTCTGGAAACCAGTAGACTTGTCTTTAGTATGTGTGTAGAAAGTAGGCTAGGATCTCTCCCACTAAATGCCGGTATGTAGAGGATGATATTCTTGCATGCCAACATCAACACTAAAAACCTCAGCTATTCCCAGGCAGATCATCATACTTTTTTAGAAAAGCACCATCTGTTTTTTGTTCTGTATGTATGCCAGGTTTCCAATCACTCTCAACAACTGAGTTTTCGAGAGCAGTGTGTAGAGGAGTGGTCCTTACTGGGAGATTTCTTCACAGGCATTTCTTCAGGTAACCTTCCTGTTTTTGGTCATATTACCCACTTCTATTCTTTGCTTTGTAATCTCTGTTTGGAGTCGTTGGGAAGCAATAATGGATAAATCAGCTCTTATATTCACTATAAACTACTGAACTGGTTTTGAATGTTGACAAATATCCACGAAGTGCTATCTCTCAATATCCTCCTAGAGGCTTTTCATATGTTAGAAATGCATTTCTAGACCTCACCGAGGATGCAACCAGAAATCCTTCCCTGCTATGCCCTTGGCAACTGAGGATGGATAGATAACAGAGCTCTGCCCATTACGAGGAAGGCAGGAGTCTGAGAGTGGAACTTCTGGGAAAGGTTGTACTTTATTGATAAAATGGAACAGATTCAGGTAACTCATTATCCCTCCCTCTCTTCCTCCCTCCTTCCCTCCCTCCCTTCCTTTCTTCCTTCCCTAAAGGGAAATTAAATTCAAATAAACAGAAACCATTTTAGAACAATGAAAATTAAAGCAAAAATTCTGAGGATGGCAGAGCAAAAAAGGAGCTGAGACTCTGAAGTCATTGTTTTTCGAGCAACCACAGTAACCATCAACTGCCTACCTTCACTCTTACTAAGAAAGAAAAGCAAATCCATATTTGATTCAGCTACTGTTAACTTGGTTTGCTCTATAACTGGTCAAATGCATTTTTAACGGTTACCAGCCTGCTCCTAGTCCTTCCCAACCTCTGCATGTTTGCCCTTTGATATGAAGCTATTCTGTTTAGAACTTGTCTACTATTATTCAAAGGTGGCATCATGAGAAAAAAAAAAGTCATACTTCTGCTTGGTCTGCCACAGAAAGCCAGAAGGTTTAAAATTTCATAGGAGCACACTTTTGCCAAAGGAAATGGACATTACAATAAGCATTATTTATTGGAAATAAAAAAATCAACTAGCAGCTGAATATCCATTATATATAAGAATCTGTATTAGAAAGCAAAACTATAAAAATTAAAGCATTTCCTATGTATTAAAAATGTTTAGGGACTGAGATAAGATAACTCTATATATGTATCTCTCTCTATGTAAGACATCTATATATCTATGTATATATATAGGATATCTATAGGTTATATAGCTATCATCTATCTAGTAAGATGTGAACTAAATGAAAAAATCAAATAATCAAGCCTAATATTAATATGGCCTAATATTATCTAGGGTTCATTTGGTGGGACAGAGTGGGGTTGGAGTGTGTGGTGGTACAGAAAAGAATTACTGGGGTTGGTGATACGTGAGCTGAGAGTTGCATTTTCCAGAGAGAAAAGCCAAAGGAGGATAATTCAGGAACACAGTCAGACTGTTGCAAAATAATAATGTTCAATCAAAATATTTGGGAATTGGAGTGTAAGAATTTTTATCTGATATAAGTTATCTGGGTTGTTGGGTTGTTTCATTATGCAGCCAAATGGGAAACCACTACAGAAGGAGAATGGCATGGTTGTATTTGTGTTTTGTAAGGACTACTGTGACAGCATGGAGGGTTATATATTGCAAGAGGGCAAGACTGCGAACAAGGAAATCAGCTTGGGTTAAATTCAGGTTTGAATGTTTCTTGCCATTTTCTTGGCCAGTGGTTCTCGACCAGGAGCAATTTTGCACCCTGGGGAGTATTGGCAATGTCTGGAGACAGTTTTATAAGTCACAATCTAATAGTGTGATGGGTTTGTTACTGAGATCCAGTGGGTAGATGATGATACACAGGTCAATACCCTGCCCCCAAACAAATTATCCGACCCTAAAGGGGAGGCTGTTGGCAGACTCTGACATAGGCAATGTGATAGTCACAGATAATAATAGAGAATGTTATGACAGGGAACAAAATCACCGACAGTGTGTTTATTGAGGGAATTTGGTCAAGGAAGGAGTCCTGGATACCACACCTAAATATATATTGCCAAAGGAAGAGAGTAGAAGGAATATCAAGAAAGAAAAAGATGGGGAAATAAAAAATAACAGACTTCTCAAAAAACGCTGCTTCAAACACTAGAGAGACGAAAAAACATGCTATATATTCCCATTAGGTTGGTGAACTTTGAACTGACCAATGATTTGCCTTAAAGCAAGTTTAGTAGGCAGTTAAAACCAAATGTAATCGCCAGGGGAATGGGTGAGGAGTTAAATAAGTATGAGCACTATGAGGGAGCTTCAAAAGGTTTACAGAAAAATGGAATTAAAAATAAAATAAAAATACAGACTTTATTTCTCAATATAAGCTCCATCAAAATCAAGACAATTTTGTAAGTGATGATACCAGCCATTTAGTCCATCCTTAAAGAACTGAAGGTCCTGGGAATTTAACCATGTCAATGTAGCCTTTTGTACATTATTAACTGCAAAAGGGTGCCCTTTTCCAACAAAGACCAGAAATAATTGGAGGAAGAAACTATACGAGCTTCTGTCATTCCAGGGAGAGGGAATGGCAAGGGCAACAGCACTAAGATAAAAGGATCCTTTGTGTTCTCAACTGTCTTTAAATTTTCTTCTGGCTTTTCATCTAGCACTACACTTGTCTAGTTGTTGGAAACTTCAAATCATTTTTGAAAGAAAAATCAATGTTCATTGCATGCTGAACATATCTAGGAATTAAAATCTCTAATTTATGTATGGTTATCAGTTACGTTGGTTAGAACACGATGCTTAAATATAAGAAGTTTCAGGTTTGGTCTTTGTATGAAACCATGATCATTTTCTGGTCACTCTCTGCACTGTTGACACTGTCCTTATTATATACCCTAATGATTGTAACAGGGAGTCACTAAGAGTGTTGGCTTGGTGCAAATACTACTACCACCACTGAAAGAGGCAATTCATATTGTAAGCCATTCTCATCTTGACTCGATAAAATTACAGCCACACAAAGGAGATACTATATTAGTATACTCAACTTCAGAATCTGCACTAATTTTTTATCATCATTTATTCCATATCAAAAGTAGTTTAATGGTGGTTTACACTAGAACTAAGAATTATATTGGTTACTTGGCTCCTTATCATGTAGTTATGTTGATAAATGAAATTATTTCTTTCCATTGATATATTCTACTTTATCACAAACATTGTTATTTATTTGATAAGATTCTATGTGCAAGATGTATAATGTGGTAGCTAATACATAACTGGCCCTTAATGATAATAATATTATTATGAATCCAAGCTCCAGAGAGCAGAATTTCAGCCTCTTTTATTTTCCGTTAACTGAGTTTCAATTGCATAGTAGGTGCTCCATACATAATTGTTGAGTGATTGAATACACAAATGAAAAATAATAGCTAATATTTGAAGACACAGACATAAAACATACAAATATAGAATAGTTGAGATTACCATTTTTAAATAATGAATGATTTTAAAATTAAAAATATAATCATTATGCCAAAAGGAAATGGTAAAGCTGTATGAGAAATTCCATTCTATTAAGCAAAAATAATTATTAGCTATAATTAATTGAATGTTTATCATGTTACAGGCATAGTGTAATGTGATTGACATAACTGAAACTCTCACAATAATCTTTCAAGTTGGCATTATTATCTCAGTTTTACAAATGAGAAAATACATTGAAAAGGTTAAACTTCGTGCACTAAGGAAATGAGTTTTATGATGTCCAAGTCATTCCTAAGTACAATAACCTGGTGTTTTCTTCTGTATTAAACCTTCTCAATGACCCAAAGACTCCATCCTCTTTTTCTGGGAACTTATGAGTCCTAGCTCATAGTATGGAAGTAGGAGGGTGGAAATTCAGGGCAATTAGAAGATTCATTAAAATCTCAGGGCACAAATACATACCCTTAAGTTAGACCACCAAATCAAGATGACCAGCCAGCTTTTGCTAAAAACAGCTAATTCAGCACCTCAGTGAAACATATTGATAGGCTCATTGGAAAACGAGGAGTTGGTTTTCACATTCTAACCCATCTTCCTGGATGAGTGCTCTGCAGTCTCTATTGGGCTTATGAACTCCTCAGACTGGGACTTGTAGAGCCAGTTTCCCTTTTCTCCACACTCTTCCCACTTCTAATCCCAAGAAAATGCTTCCTTTTCCTTCCTTACAAATCTAACCCAGGTTACCTTCCTCTAGGATCCAGGAATCCTGCCTGGGTACTTTGACCACTTTCTATGCTCTTTCCAATCCATAGCTATAAAGTAGACTATAAATTCAGCTTTTCTCAGAGCCTACTGTTTTGAATAGCAAACACTCATTGGGGAGCCTAATACTGAAACTCACCTATACCTTTCTTTGCATTACTGTTCTAACATTCTAATTCTCACTCAGGAGATTTGGATTCTGCTGACAAGAGATAGATGTATTAAAAAGTGCAAAAAATAAATGCTTACTGGTATCTTATTTTGCACTTATTCAAGATCACTTACATTTCTTTGAGGTCAATTGCAGACATGCTATTCAAACTTAATAAAAATCTGCAGTTCATAAAACCATTTAATTTGCCTCTTTTTTTGTAATTATTTTGGTATTATCTAGACAGTCTTCGTTTAAATTTGCAATTTAATATATTCTTTGAATATTTTGAGATTTTAATTTATTTTAAAACAATTTATATTAACATTTATTTTAACTTATTTTACTTGATTCTAAATTAAATTAACAATTATATATTGGCTGATGATTAAACATCAGCAATTTACTTCATTGTTTATTTTTATACCTTTTGAAAATAATTCCTAAAGTATTTTAAAGTGAGTTGAAATAAGACACAAAAAATCAAAACCAGGTTTAAAATTAAAAATATAATTAAAAAGAATAGACAATACTGAACAAATCCTAGTCTTGAGTTTCTGAGAAATCATGGTAAAAAGAAAGCATTATAAACTATACAGTTCTTATTGTTTAATTAAAAGGAATATATCTGTTTTATAAAAGGTGAAAAAAAGTCCTGACTTTGGAAAATATTAATGAAATCTCTTCTCTGTGAAAACTTCGGTTGTAAGCAGTAGTTTGCAAAATAATTAAGGAAGAATTTCTACATGGTCTTGGGGAATATATAACCCAGTGGGGATTTACTAAATTTATTCTAATGTAATTTATTTAAAAATAGAAAGCTAGTGTATGTCTTCACCAGCAGCTTCTCAATGCTACAGGAGCTTATTAACTCCCTTATTTCATACCCAGATAACAATTTCAATGACGAATTAATATAGCTCAACATGAAGAATTCAGTTGATACAACTTTATACATGAGAGCCACTCAAATGAAAAGAGGACTGTCTAGCTGGTCTTTTAGGCCAAGGGTTGTGACCCCTCAAAGAAGTTACTCTGATGTCATCTTAATTCTAGCCATAACATTTTGTACTTAGTGTGGATGATGTCAGGTGTTTTACTGAGAGTAGTTGGCTCATAGGAACAACTGAGAGGTATTTCCACACCTAATAACAAGGCCAAGTATTCAACACCAGAGATGTCAGAGATGTCAGGCACCTGAGCTGCAGACAGAGCTGAGTTGCCATATGTCAGCTAAAGCAACAAGGAGCCAACATGAGAGTAGACAGTGAAGACCTTAATAATTGTTTACTGCAAGAGCATATTCAAGAGTTTAACACTAGAGAAAGTGGTGATTCCTTCTGTTACATTCTTACTCCGACACTCCTCGCCAGGGAATGATGCTCCCATAGAAGGTCAGATAGATCAGGGGAGGTCACCTCACTGTCACGGGAACTTGGAACACAAGGCTCCTGCAGTTTAATGGACCTGGGGCCTAAGAAGAGGGAGAGGTGTAGGGTTAGGAGTGGAAAAGTACTGATTATAGAGTCGGAGTGATGGGGAAAGTATCTTCAAAGTTTCCCTCTCTTCAGCAGAGGAACCTGAAGATGACCTCTGGTCAAGGCCTAAGATAAGGAGATCTAGGAATAAAGGTTCATGGGCTAGGAAAACAAATATACATAAAAGTATGGTTGGCCAGGGGACACTGTGTCCTTGTTGCAACTCCTTCTAGAGAGACTGCAATGCACCCACCAGCTAATCACCAGTGTGGTATGGAGAGGGCAGCTTTCCCTCATGAGACCTGCCAGGTAAATTCTTCACAGTTGCTGATGACCAGGTCTGAAAAACCACACATAGGTTTTTAACCAGAAGGCAGAATTTTTAGGAAGTAGCTAACTGCTCTTATATGCTAAGGCCGACGATTTTATGTTGTATTAATCTAAAAGCTGATTTGAATTATTTCTGCAGGATGGATTGCTACCAGACACTATGTGAGTCTAAAGGAATTCAAAAAACATAGGCTTACTATGTTTAATGTTATCTTAATGGAACTATATATATATATTATAGTATTTTATAGTTATAAAGGGATCTACATTCACTCCTTGCCTATTCTCCAGTTGTATCAGCCCTTGCCCTGAATAAATCCTATTCCAGTAATTTAAGATATACACACAATCTATCTGTAGACAACTTTACTTTTCCCTGCAGTCTACTAGAGAAACATGTACAATTCTGGCTTCATCTTGAGAACAACAGGATTTAGATAAGCTTTATGGAGGCTGAGAGCTCCTCTGTAGCCTGTGAGATTAGCAGTAGGCTATAGAGGAATATCTGTGCTGGAAGGAAAGGAATCTTCTTTCCAGAAAGCAGTCCTATACAAAGTTACGGTGATCTGATATGGAGTCTCATTTTCAAAAGGGAGACTTGCCTGACATTCCTAGCCAGTTGGCATTAGCCTGATCTCCTCTTGGGCCTCCATAGTCCAATTATCCAAAAGCAGATACTTTGGGGCTACACCAAGGAACTAGGACAGGTTTGTTTGTTTTTTTCTTCTTTTCTTTTTCTTTTTGAGACGAGTCTCGCTCTGTTGCCCAAGCTGGACTGCCGTGGCGCAATCTCGGCTCACTGCAAGCCCTGCCTCCCAGGTTCATGCCATTCTCCTGCCTCAGCCTCCCGAGTAGCTAGGACTACAGGTGCCTGCCACCACGACCGGCTAATTTTTTTGTATTTTTAGTACAGACGGGGTTTCACCGTGTTAGCCAGGATGGTCTCAGTCTCCTGACCTCGTGATCCGCCCGCCTCGCCCTCCCAAAGTGCTGGGATTACAGGCGTGAGCCACCACGCCCGGCCTAGGACAGGTTTTTATTGAAACTCATTCAGAGCCATTGGTGGAAAAAGTCCCTGGGAATGTTTATTAATCCAGAGTTTAATGTGAAAGTTTACTAAGACAGACAGGTAAGAGGACTTGGTAGTTAACTCAAGAAACATCGACTTAAATTAAAGGGAAAAAAGTGCTTACTGAAAGATGAGATAAATCAGCGTCTGGAAATTCAGAAGGAAACAAGGTTGTAGTAAATTGCAGGCTAGGAAACAAAAGTAGTACATTAAATGGGGATTGAATTATAAAGCAGCAAGAAACAGCAAACATTGTGATTGTCAAAAAAGACAAACTCCTCGTATATATCTTATAAGAAAATCAACTCAGACATCTATGGCCTTGTTTCATATTATATGTATTGTTCAGACAACTCCAAATATGTGGAATTTGAATAATCTTTATCTGTATCTGAGTACAATCTTCTACGTCATCTGTATTTTAGATCTATGAGTTTTAACCATACCTAGCTGAAGACTGGCTATATCCTATAAATATTTGCATATATTAGTCATAAGAGTGGGTTGATAGTCATGGCTAATGAGTAGAAAAACTCCCTCATGATAAATCAAAATGCTAAGCCCTTGCATTGCATATTTGTGGCATGCAAATTCATACTACCTTGAAATGTAGAAAACTCATGCTGAAAATAGGTCCAGAACAGTGAAACCTAAAAGATCCTGGTAGACATGGATGTGAAACTGTTTCTGGGAATACCTCCACAACTGATGAATTCCATAAAAAACAACGGCTGTAGGTATTCTAAAATTACAAAGCTCATATAGAAACAAATTGCCTTGAAAAAGTCAACAATTACAAAAACAGTCATAAATTGTCACATGGATTATACAATAGGAAATGCAAATAGACTGCCAATAAATGAAATTTAAATGTTCAAAGGGAAAAAAAGAAGAAAAAGAAACCTAATGTGAATATCAGATCATTATTAAACAGAATAACAAATTTATAAAAACAATTGAATAGGAATTCTAGAAATAAAAATATGATCTTTAAAATAAAAAATAACATATGAAAGGTTCAACATCAGACTCAATAGAGTAAATGACGTAACTAATGAATTGGAAGACAGATCTGAGGAAGTATAAAATAAAGATATAAAGACATGGAAGACATGAATTAGAAGTTAAAAGTGAAAGAGAAGTAAATGAAATGCTCCAAAATCCCACTAGTGAGAATTAGTAAAGAAGAGAATAGAGCAAATAAGAGTGAGAAAATATTTACGGAGATAACATAAAGTTTTTTTTAATTATAGAAACTGATACACTCTCATATTTAGGAAAAACACTCTGTCCCAAAAAGGATAAATACAAGCAAAGCCATGTGTTGGCACCTTATGGTGAAATTGCATTGCACTGATAATAAAGAAAAAAAAAAGAGCTTCTCAAGAGAAAACACAGATTATCTACAAAAAGTTATAAAGGGGCATCAATTTTTTCTTAGTAAACAATAGATCCTTAAATATGATGAAATAATTCCTTTAAAGTGCTCAACTAAAGAACTGTCGACTATATGAGAAAAACTCATTCAAAAGCAAACACGAAATAAAGAATTTTTTGAGACGACAAAAGCATAAATGTTACATGTTGAAATAAGCAACATGCAATTGCATCTACATGTTCAATAGAGAACAAGAAAAGAGTGAGCAAAATAATGTTTAAATTATTTGATATTTGGTAAGCTTGAATATAAATCATAAATTTTAAAAAAATGCTAAACTTTGAAAATATTATAATATGGAATTGTTTGTAAAAATGAAAGTTGCTGCAGGCAGTTTGGAAAAATTGGCAATAGTAAAGTTAAAGATTAGTATATCTTTCAAACTACAATATAACTTTTTGGTCTATTTGGGTGTTAAACACATATGTGACTAAGAAACCTCTACATATTCCAGATAAAAGAAAATGACATAGCAAAAGGGTTCAGAGAGTGGCTTAGATAAGCAATAGTAGGTAATGAGTTCTTGTTTTCTGAGGCAGGACTCAAGCTCACTTTTTTATTTTCTATTCAACAATAAAAATACAGTTTGGTAATATTTTGCATACAAAATTTTAAGGGTCAAAATTGTAAAATCTACTTCAGGTTTCTAGGGGAGAAGCTCTAGAATAGAGGGTTTAGTGATTTTGCATAGAGGTTGCTTGTAAAATCCTGTTAAGTAGAGAATCCACTAAAATATCTTTGTGATAGGTATTATGTATTTCTGAAACTCTTTAATCTATGTAATAAACATGTCCATCCATCAGATTGGAATTGATATCCTAGGTAATAGATTTTTTTTCTGTGAGAATTCTATTTTGTTTTGGAGATTTTGTGCTATATTGGTACTAACATGTCAAAGGAAATACAGAACCCTCTTGAGAACTAATGAAATCAATTGAATATGACAGGAAATTATCTATTTCCTGGATGAGTGCTGACCCTCCAAGAAAATCTAAAGTCATTAAATCAATATTAAATACTAAAATAAATAACATAAGATTCTGTGAAGTATTGGAGCAGTACAGTTAAATATATTGTTGATCTCTCCAACTAAAATCAGAGACATCTCTAAAAAAGGCAGACCACAGGCCAATAGTGAACAAAAAAAGGGACCAACTATAGTGAATAATGTATCATATGGTGGATATAAGAACGTTATTTTGTTAAATATCACTAGTCATTTTGTGTTTTTGTTTGTTTGTTTGTTTTTGAGACGGAGTTTCACTCTTGTTGCCCAGGCTGGAGTGCAATGGCGTGATCTCAGCTCACCGCAACCTCTGCCTCCCGGGTTCAAGCGATTCTCCTGCCTCAGCCTCCCTAGTAGCTGGGATTACAGGCATGTGCCACCATGCCCGGCCAAGATCACTAGTCATTTTGAACAACTATGTGGATTATGGATTCTCAGGTCTTATACAAATGACTATCCTTTGTGTTTTGACTTCTTTTCCTAGAAGGTAGAGATATCACAAAACCTGTATGTAGTAGAAATATTTTCAAACAAAATAAGATAATTTATTATTCCTCCAGTTCCTGTGAAAGACATTGGTCCTCACAAGCACTGCGAAAATTGTTAGTAATGTTTAAAAAGGACTACCTGAATTGTGACACCTATTCTACTTGTATCTGTAAAACTAATTGGCTATTGGTTCTAATAAGGAGTCACCATGGAATACTATGCAGCCATAAAAAATGACGAGTTAATGTCCTTTGTAGGGACATGGATAAAGCTGGAAACCATCATTCTCAGCAAATTATCACAAGGACAAAAAACCAGACACGGCATGTTGTCACTCATAGGTGGGAATTGAACAATGAGAACACATGGACACAGGAAGGGGAACATCACACACCAGGGCCTGTTGTGGGCTTAGGGGAGGGGGGAGGGATAGCATTAGGAGATATACCTAATGTTAAATGACGAGTTAATGGTGCAGCACGCCAACATGGCACATGTATACATATGTAACTAACCTGCACGTTGTGACATGTACCCTAAAATTTAAAGTATAATTTAAAAAAAATAGTAAGCTGGTGTAAACTGATGTCTGTTTGGTTCATTAATCATTTCTAAGTAAATTACATTGACTTTTCAATACCATTTGCCTACTAAATCTTTCTCAGAATAGTAACATGGATACTGTCACATAGAAGAAAAGTAGGTTTTTAGTCAAGTATCTAGTAGTTACGTAAGTATTCAAAGTCCAGCAACTTCAAGTAGCTACAAAATATTCCTACTGATTCATGCTTTTTATTACTCTGGGGAAACAGTTAATGTAAACTGTCAGGGTATGTGTTTGAAATAGTAGCACCTATATTTAAATTTACAAACTTTACTTCAGATAGTTCATTTTGTGTGTCTAGGAAAATAAAACACATGAGTGTCATTGCAACCATCACTGAGGTTTTAAGTGAGCCCCTCATCAGTTACCATTTTTCACAAGTTGTGCAGAATAAGAGAGGAAAAGTCTTACATTAGGTAGGGTTCTCTCTATAATAATAACCAATAGGTATAAAGAGATTTACTATAAAGAGTTGGCTCACGTGATTATGGAGGCTGAGAACTACCAGAATCCAAGGTCAGAAAGACCCAGGAGAACCAGTGGTTTACTTCCAGTCTGAAGAGAGGAGACTGATGTATTTAAGCTTAAACAGTCGGGAAGTCAAAATTCCTTCTTACCCAGCCTTTTTGTTCTACTGAGTTTTTCAATTTATTGTCCACATATTAAAATGCCAGTCTCATCCAGAACACCCTCACAGATATACCCCACAAATTTTGATCAAATATCTGGGTACCTTTTGGTTCAATCAAGTTGACACATAAAATTAACCATTACAAGTATCATGGGGAAAAGGAAAGTGGAGGTGCAATAGAAATTTGAATTTGGGGCTGAGTGCTATGGCTCATGCCTGTAATCCCAGCACTTTGGGAGGCTGAGACAGGTGGAACACCTGAGGTCAGGAGTTTGAGACCAGCCTGACCAACACGGTGAAACCCTGTCTCTACTAAAAATACAAAAAATTAGCGGGGCATGGTAGCGTGTGTTCATAATCCCAGCTAATCAGGAGGCTGAGTCAGGATAATTGCTTGAACCGAGGACACAGAGGTTGCAGTGAGCCGATGGCACCACTGCACTCCAGCCTGGGTGACAGAGTGAGACTCCATCTCCAAAAAAAAAAAAAAAAAAAGATATTTGAATTTGGGAACTTTGGGTTTTTCTCACATTATGTCATTTAATTTTTTCAGGAAATAAATTTTAAATTCTATATGAAATTCTCATTGACTTTTTGAGAATTCACTGAATCAATCAATGAAAGCATCAGAGATTTTGTGTCTTTTAGTTCTAAGGCTCTCCATCAATGAAGAATTTTGTTAAAGCCAAAAATATCAACAAGGGCCATTATAATTTTTTTTGCATAAAATAATTATACTCAGTCAAATGTAGCAAATATTGTAATTGAAATGAGTGTATATGAAATGACAAGATTCACAGCAGAGACTAGGAATGGTCCTAGAATTGGTTGTCCTCAGAGTTGCCTAAGAGTTGACAGAGAGAAGAAAATATATGATGATGCCTTTTCAACAGATGAATCAATATAATATCATGGCACAGTATGTGACACAGGGCCATTTGTTAGCCATTCAGCTGAAACATGACTAAAATAATATAAACAGTAGTCTGAATGACCCAGTCGTAAAGTTGTGAATAACTGTCAACAAAAATTTTTGCATTCCCACAGACAAACCACTAAATAAAGACAAATGTCAACCTCTCAGCAATTCCCTTTCAGTAATGAAGAATAAATGGCTCTGGATAGAAACAATTTAAATGGCTGTAAAACTGAAATTAACCACATGGCTGAGAAACAGAAAGCAAAGCTCCCATTTGTTGCTTGGTTGGAACATCCCAAGGCAGATGAAATTTGCAGGCCCAGCACAATGGACCTCTTAGGGACATGATGGATCTTAGTCCGTTGGCTTCACTGGTTAAAATGTAGCATACCAATCTTGGTGGGATCTCAAGAAAAACAGTCAAAAGGAAAACAAAATGCTTATAAGTGTGCAATTTTATTAAAACAAGTCATTACTTTTATAAAAGACTTCTGAAATAAAGAACTTGTCAAATAAAAAGAATGATGAAACTTAACAGCTAAAATTTGATCATTGATTGGTGAGCTGTTCCTGTGTCTGGGAAGGTAAAACAGAATGTTCTCTTTCTTTTATGACTTATCTTGGACTCTAGAACTTTTAGAGGTTCCCCTATATTTTTTCTTTTTTGGTTATTTTGGAAGGCAAGGTTTATAAAAATATAAAACCTTTTTTGAGCGATGTTATGAGATGGGCTCAATGTTGGATACAGCTAAGGCAAGAATAAAAATGTTAGATTATCTTTTCTCTTTTTTGAATAATTTAATGAAGATGTGAATTGTTCTCAACAGCTGATCATATGAGATAAGGAAATAAAACGTGGTTAAAAATTATTGGAGGCCATCAGTATAGCTATCATTACATCTGATGTTGCATCAAAAATCTTTTAAAGAAGATAGGATGAACTATGGAAAAACCTGTTTGGAGAAAGTGATAATAATACTTCACAATATTTAGTTAGTCAGTAGCATATTTTAAAAATTAAAGAAAAAAGCGCACCTATTCCAGGATATGCTATATTAGCCAACAAGCATTTTCTGCCAAGAATCTTCCCAGACAGTTGTCAGAGAAATCTAACCTTACAAAAGCTGCCAGTTATTTATAAAACAGTGGCTTAAACCTAAAGGGTACCTTGGTTGTACAGAACAGACTCCAGATTACTATTAATAAATGCTTTCTATGCTGAATTTCATATTTGATCAAAGGAATCAGACACGTTTTGCTGATTGCTGCATACCTACAGAAAGGATATCTTTCTGTTAAATGTTGCAGATTTGGATGATACATTTGAATCTCTGGATATAGTGACTCCCATAACTCCTAAAAGAAAACATGAGGACTGCTGTTCATTATGAAGCAACTCTTATGTTCTGGGCAGAACCCACCCAAGAGAAAAGAAAATGGAGCTAACAGTTCATTTGTTTTCTTGCCTTGACATTTTCAAGAAAACATTAAAAAAATTTTTTAGGAGTAGTAATCTCACTTAATTTTGGCAGGATATATTCCTATACTAAGCCTTCCTCTTGGTGGTTGGAAGTCCCATTTGGATCTTCAAAGAGCCCTCTTCTCACAGGCAATTGGCATCATTAGATATCACTCAAGGAATTTTGTTTCGGCAGCAAAAGAAAATTTCCAAGGAAAATTACTTAGGAGACCTCTGGAATAAAATAAATTGAGGTTGTCTCATATTTTAATTTTTCTAAAAACATATTTGTAAGAACTTTCACTTTTTGGCAATAATACAGAACAGACCACCCAGCCGGGTCTTACAAATTTATACTGTCAAAGATGGAGAGGAATGATGCAAATAGCATCTACGTTCATGTCAATACCACATGATTAAGTAAAGTGAACATCTTTATAAATCAGAATATTGTTTTCTTTTAGATTTCTGATAAATTATTTTTAGTTTTATTTTATTTTGAAGTTTTACTAAACACTAAAAGATCAGTACAGAAAAGAGCTTAAGTTAATTGAATGAAATAATTTTACTGACATTTTTCTGTCTGATATGAGAAACTTAGCACTTTACCACTTCTTTTGTACTAATTTTTACTATAATTTAAAATTTGAGATTTTAGATTTACATTCCTAAAATATTCACTATGAATTTTTATTTTAATGATTATTTTTTGAAATTGCATTTTTACAACTACAGTGAGATACTTGGGGTAATTTTCTGTTTTAGGGTTTCTGCTAACTGTTCGTTTTTAGTACTACTACTTATATACAGTTTATTTTTTGTAACATTTTATTTTTTTGGAGCAGTTTTAGGTTCACAGAAATACTGAGAAGGCACAGAGATTGCATACATACCTGCTGCCCCTACAACTGCATAGACTCAACACTTACATTATCATCATTCTTCACCATAGTGGTACATTTGTCATGTTTGATAAACCTATATTAATACATTATGATCAATCAAAGTCCTTAGTTCACATTAGGATTCATTCTGGGTGTTTTATGTACTATAGGCTTGCGCAGTGACATGCACACACTATTATAGGATCAGACTAATTTCACTGTCCTAAAAATCTTTGCCATCCATTCATCCTCTCTGTGCAACCCCTGGAAACCAATAATCTTTTAACTGTCTCCTGAGTTATGTTTTTTCCAAAATGTCATATCCATCCAGTATTTAGCCTTTTCAGATTAGCTTCTTTAACTTAGCAATATGCATTTATGGCCTCTCCATATCTTTTCATGGCTTGATAGCTCACCTCTTTTTGGCTTAATAATATTCCATTGTCTGAATGTACTAGAGTTTATTTATCCAGTCACCTACTGAAAGACACATTGGTTGTTTTCAATTTTGGCAATTATGAATAAAGTTGCTATAAATGTCCATGTGTAGGTTTTCTTGTGGACATAAGTTTTCAACTCCTTTGCGTAAATACCAAGGAGTTCAATTGCTAAATCCTATGGTAAGAGTATGTTTAGTTTTGTAAGAAATTGCCAACCTGTTTTCCAAAGAGGCTGTATCATTTTTGATTCCCATCAGCAATGAATGAGAATTCCTGTTGCTCCACATTCTTGTCAGCATTTGGTATTGTCAGTGTTCTGGAATTTGGCCATTCTAATAGGTGTGTAGTTGTATGCTCATGTTGTTTTAATTTGTATTTCCCTAATGACATAATGCTCTACATGCTATAGATTAAATATTTGTGTTCCCCCAAAATCCATTTGTTGAAATTCTAACACCCATGATGATGGTATTAGGAAGTAGGATCTTTAAGACATGATTAAATTATGAGGGTGGAGCCTTTATTGATGGGATAAGCACTCTTATAAAAGAGGCTCCACAAAGAGATTCCTTACCCTTTTAACCATAAGAGGTTATAGCAAAAGATACTGTGCATGAATTGGGAAGTGGAGCCTCGCCAGACACCACATTTTCTGGTGTCTTTGATCTTGGACTACCCAGCCTACAGAAAAATGAGAAATAAATTTCAGTTGTCTATAAGCCACCCAGTATGTGCTTTGCTATTACAGAAGACAAAACAGAATAGGACAGTGCATTTTTGAGTTCTTCATTTTGATACACATTTCACCGAGAATATATAGGTAGGTAAATTTCTTTTTAAGGGTCTTAGCATTTTTTAGAATGTCTTTTGTTTTATTTGAGTAATAGTGGATCTGTTATGCACTGTATTCAACATTTTTTATGAATTAGCAAGAAAGGTTTTATTTCACTAGCCTCACATTCTGATCCCATTTTTCTCACTTAATGAATTTATGCTATAGCATTATATAGGTAAGATATTAATCTATCAGTGATTACTGCATTTTTCTTATTTAGATGGTATTACATAATAGCACAGGGCATAAACACCTGAATGTTACACAGAAAATAATAACAAGAGGAGCAATTTGAGCAGTATAAACATATGTACTATGAAGTAACCGTAGTATTAGAGAAAAATAGTTCTTAAAATCAGACATCTTTACTTCTTTTTCTATAGACAGTACAATGACTATATAAAATGTTATGATGCATGTATAGATCTGAGTTAAGCAATGTCTATTATTTTTATTTTTAAACATTTTGTCATTTTTCCCCAACACTGTGAATGCTGCTTTGAATTAAATATTTCAGCAGAAATTAAAGACATGTTTATACAGCTTGAGCTGCAACAGTTTGCCTTATAAAATACCTTGCAAAGAAATAATGATATACATATTTTTGCCTAAACTCTTCATGAAACAGATTGAGATTTAAAGCTCCTTTCAGACAAGAAAATGACCAAAGCAGACAAGACCCTCTGGAGTCCTCTATTTTCTGAAGTGTTCCAGCACGATGCTTTTTGATGATCAGCTGTTTCCCTGTGTGTTGAGCTTAACTTGTTGGGTTGTATTTTCCTTGTTAAATGTCAAATTTTTATTCATTTACTTGTTTTACAAACAAGATTATAACTACTCAATATCTTCAATTTTGACAATGTCTTACCAACAAAATTATAACTACTCAATCTCTTACTTATTGAAACAAGATGAACAAAAGAAAAAGCATAATTAAGGATTTAGCTGAAGAGAAAGTAATTAGAAACATGCCAAATAATTTCATACCTAAATCAAAGAAATGACAATGTGAGCATGCACGTTGTTTGTACAGTTAAAGCTTCTCTTTATAATTTGAATGCAGAAAATACTTGAGGGTTTAAAAGTGATGAAAGAGCCACATTCCTTTAACTAATAAGCTTGTTTATAAATGAAAGTCAAATTTAAAACAGGCATTTTTGTTAGAAAAGATGCTGTTTAATGCAAGGTTACAAAACCATAAGTAGTCATGGTCAGGGCTCTTGTGGAGAAAGAGAAATTGGGAGTCAATTTGGAAATACAATCATCCTTCCTAATAAGAAAATGCTGTCATCAGAAGGGTATAAGTCATTCGTTCCTAATCATCAAAATCTACTTGCCTTAATTTATCTGAACCATGCCAGCAGGTATATATCTATAGAAACAATAAAGGGATTTAACAAGTTGTCAACTTACAGCTTTGACAATACTGCTAATCAGAAACTCAGCAAGCTCTACTCTATCATGCTTCAATCACTGGAACAATAAAGAACCCAGAGCTTTAGGGTATCACAAGAAAAATATCAGAACAAGTTACACGTCAGCACTCTGAGGCCCAGAGATTGATAATTTAATTAGGATTAATGGTAATGGTTTTAAAAGAAAAAATGAATGCATAGATAATCTCCTTGGAAGTTTAAACACAAATGAGCAGGACAACTTTACTGTTTAGATTTATGATTCTTTTTATTATACAACAAGTATAAAACCGAGGTGTTACATGAGACCTGCCTGCTAGAGATGGAGATAAACTTTGCTCGAACCTCCAAATTTTATTACATACGAGAGTCAAGGGACTGTCTCAAAACCTTCAAAAAGTCATGCTTCTTTTGTTTAAGTGGCTCAGTGTCACTCCCAAACATCCCCTCCCTGCTAAAAAAAGAAAATCACACAAGCCATTCCCATGAACCTGTTTGTGAACTTAATAACTTTACTAATGGCTTACAGGTATACATGCTTTGCATAATGAGATTTCATTGCAAACTATTCTTAAGAGCTCTATATCCTTCATTTCTACTATCATTTATTATTCTTCTTTTTGAGGATCAACACAAAGTTATCACCTTATGTTACATAGAAACATTTAAAATCCTTGATATCTCACATTGAATACCAAAGACCTTGTCCAGTATTTTCCCCCATCAATTATAGTTCTCTTTCTTAGTACTGATGACAGCTGTTAATAAGATATAAAATAGGATATTTAAAAATTCTGAAGAAACCTTTTAGAATTGCTTCAGGAAGGTATAGAGCAAAAAGTTATTGAAATAATTTTGAGAAATTGTTTTTAGTTGGAAGTACATATAGAATAGCTTAGTGAAAATGATGTAAAATTGATAGATTGTAAAGAGCAAAGAAAGCACACATCTTAATCTCCTTCCATTTTTCTCAAACTCAAACTTTTTTAGTGCAATATGGTTTAAGAATTCCAAAATATTGGTTTCACAAGGAGATAATAAGAAACTAATGATGTATGTAAATAGAAATATGTTTCCAGGTCTTGATTATTTCCATTTCATAACTCCAAAATAGACTTTCAATTGTTAGAACAGAGCCACTATTATTAATCTTTGAGTAATTACGGGAATGACATGGAATTTATGTGGCATTTCAAAATGGCAGAAAAGACAAATGGATCATGGAACAGTAAGCCTGAAGTAAATATCTTAGGACATTTTATAATATATTATAAATAAAATAAGTTTGGATACTAAGAAAATAAGAAATTACAGTGAGGAATAATAATTTCTTATAAGGAATATTAATACCTAATTAATATTTTCTTTCTGTGAAATGTTTTCTTGAACATTGCTTTAAAGCAATGCCAAATATAGTATTTCAGATAAGCCTCTAAATATTTAGCTCTTACAGACAAAATTGAACAAAATATACAAATTATATGACAGTCAGTATTAATTTATTAAAAAAATGAGTTGAATCTACCTAGATAGAATAGGTTTTAAACCTATTTTTAAAAATGAGTTGATATCTACCTAGAGAGAATATAAATGCTAAACATGTAGGTATTATATGTGATTTTTCCATGGATATTTTGTGATTTATTCTACAATTATCTTATAATTTGATTATCATATAAAAGTATATTCCGTGAATTTTTAGGTAAAAAATGCTGTAAACAAACAGCTAATGTGTTAGACATCTCATCAATATTTATCAGGTTTTTGAAGGGTCAAATTATCATCCAAAATTAAAAGAAAATAACTTAGTTAATATGAAAGAACATATTGCTCTGTAATAAATTTTTGAAAAATCCTACAACGTAAGGAAACTTGGCAAAACAGCAGTCCATGTGTGAAAATCTGAGATTTTTAGATGACTGTTATCCCAAGATGACTTTTATTATCTATTATCCCAAGATGATTTTTAGATAACTGTTATCCAGGCTGGTCTCAAACTCCTCTTCTCAGTGATCCACCCACCTCACCTTCCCAAAGTGCTGGGATTACAGGCATAGGTTACTGCCCCAGGCTAAGATTTTTAACTACATTGATATTCTCTGTATTATTCCTCTGAGAGCTTGAGAATGGTAAGGATCAGAAATGAAGTAAAAAACAAGGTCTCAGATCAACATATGAAAATACAAAAATTATTCTGAAAATAACTCCCAGTTACAATGCTATTTCAAAGCACACTTTTTAAAACACCAAAGTGCATTATAGTTTTTAATTCTAAATAAAGTTAAAAGTGAAAATATTTAGAAAATTTAATGTGCTTTTCTTACTTTGATTTTGGGTTTATACCAATGAAGCAAATATAAGCTTTTTGTCTTATTTTGCTGAAATAATTTAAAAATAAAGAAATACAACACAACACAATTTTAAAGCAGTACCTTTATTGATTTTTTAAAAAATTTCCAGTGGATTAATCTGTTTATATTATTCTAAATTAAATTGGCATAGATGTATGTGTGTATAATGTATTATATAGTTTATTTGTTCTAGCAAAATTATTTCTATTAGTGCACTGCCTCTAAACCATTATTACAGACAGAATAATAAAAATTGAGTAAATTTTTAACTTTAAAGCAAAATTCATGAGAGCAAAAATGATGTAATAAACTATCACACCAACGTAATTCTAACTCTCACATCCACACAGATATCTTACCTGCAATAGCTATTTCTCAGTCGTGTTTTATCTTCCAGCTGAAAATGATAGTGAATTAAACTGACCGTATTATATGCTATGGTAATCGCATATTGTCTAAAATTTTATTCTAATTGAGTCATTTTAGAATGTTTTCCTTATATTTTCCTATTACAAATAATAAAAACAATGAAACACTCACTGAGTCCTTATTATGTGACAGGGACGCTTATAAAAGTTTTATGTGTATTAACTCATTTAATACTTAAAACTAACTCTTCCCCTAATAGATAGGAGTCTATGAAGATGAGAAGTCTCAGGACATCTACATTTGTTTTATAATATAGTTTGTTTCAGAATGCTATGAATTTTTTACTTTATTATTGTTCCTTATTTTGTCAGCTTTACAGAATAATTCTTGAATATAATCAATGCAAATTTTTGGTTTCAAAAATTTTATTCTGAAATAACTCAAATGTCCATCAAGAGGAGGACGTAAAAACAAACTGTGGCCTATTCATGCACTAGAAAGGAACTGAGTAATGAAAAGCCACAAATTCAACGCATCAACATGAATGAATCTCAACATTGTTGAGACCAAAAGAAATTAGACATAAAAAGAGACGAAATTGTAGGCTTCCATTATTAAAAAAGTTTCCAAATAGGAAAACTAAACTAAAGTGAAAAAAACAAAATCAGAAAACCTACTAATTCTGGAGATTTAAGGGGGAATGGTGAAAATTGACTGGAATGAAAATACAGAAACATTCTGGTGAGAAAAAATTTCTTCTGTGACACCCTAGGGTTATGGGTTATCTGGGTGTATCTGTTTTTCAAAACTGTAAAGCTAAGCTTTGTGCATTAGAATATGTGATATTTTACCTTCAGGAAAAACAACTGTAAATAGAGTAGTTATAGTAGTGATTGAGATGTGGAGAGTAGACAGCGGTATAGGTGGTAGCTGAATGAAAAATGTTGATAAAAGTTGAGTGATGAATACATGGGGCTTTATTTTACTGTTGCTTTATTTTATATACTTGGAATTTTTAATTTGAAATATAAAATTTTTAAAAAGCCATTTCAAGTGTTTTCCCTAAAGGCTTTAGGTTACTGTCATCAATACTTGGTTAAGAGGTACATAAAGTTTCATAGTATTAACAAACATAAAGCATTAGATAATTATAGCCAATTCAAAAAGAAAATTTAAACTAAGATAAAACTAGCTCTAAGAAAGGAGGGGCCCGGTGCAGTGGCTCACACCTGTAATTCCCAGCATTTGGGGAGGCCAAGGCGGGTGGATTACTTGAGGTCAGGAGTTCAAGACAAGCCTTACCAACATGGTGAAACCCCGTCTCTACTAAAAATACAAAAATTAGTTGGGCATGGTGGCATATGCCTGTAGTCCCAGCTACTCAGGAGGCTGAGGCAGGAGAATTGCTTGAACTCTGGAGGTGGAAGTTGCAGTGAGCCGAGATTGTGCCACTGCACCCCAGCATGGGAGACAGAGCAAGACTCTGTCTCAAAAAAAAAAAAGAAAAAAAAAAAAAAAACCGAAAACCAAAAAACAAAAAGGAATAAAAGAAAAAAAAGAAAGGTGGGTGGAGGAGAGTTGCTTTCCTTGATTTGTAAATTTCTGATAAGCAGTGATTTTTTTTTCTTTTTTTGTGAACTGAAGCTACTCCTGAAATGAGAAATAGACAATGTTTCTAGCTTTTTTCCAAACTTTCAGACTTTCACTTGAACAGTAATTTCCTGTGTGTGTGAGATACATAGATAAAGCGTTTTTTTTGCAACTGTATCATCAAATCTCATATTCACAATAAAGTTATTTCCATGCCGAGTACATGGTCTTAATAAAAATCGTGTTATGAAAGCATACAGTGGGTTGTGTAAGCAGTGTGTGAATATTGATTTCAATATTACACTATTGTATTTCTTGATAATGCTAGAGAAAATGTAATTTGCAATGCATTTATATAAGGGCTAAAATAATTTGTGGGGTCATTTTTATTGTGCATTCGTGGCTCATATCAGTTTAAAGTTTAAAAAGCTGTATTTTTCTCCATTAAAAAGTTTATCTCACTCTAACATTGCATTTCAGATTTATTTCAGTGCACTAATCATAGTAACAGAAATGCCACTTATTCTAACACATTTGAAAAAACTGAATGGACTCATTATTTGGTTATTATCAACTTCTAATTCTGAATTCCTGTGGGTTTTCATGCAATGCACTCTAGTACATTCAGAAACAGGAGACAGGGATATATTTAGGTAGAAGCAGTTTGGCTAATGTGTTGGATATTTTACAACTATTTTCTTGGCCACATGTTATAACATTTTGAAAAAAATCACAGAATCATCCATTTAACACCTAATTTTAGACTGTGCTGCATTCTAACCAGAGGTCAGCAAACTTTTGCTGTGCAGGATCAGAGAGTAAATGTTTTTAAGTTTTGCAGACCAAAAATTCTCTGTTGATTCAACCCAGTCATTGTAACAAAAGCAGTCATAAACAATGAAATGAAAGGACATGGCCATGTTCTATCAAATCTTTATTTACAAAGTCAACCTGCAAGCTGCATGCCAACCTCTGTTCTGGACTCATGCATCACAAACTTCAATGTGCATAAAAATCTACAAAGATTCTCATTCAGTAAGGTCTGGTGAGGAGCCCAAGAATTTGAGTTTTGAACTGATTTTCTGTATGATTTAGGCTACATGACTTAAACATTATGCACCTCATTTTCTATAGCTGTAAAAAGAGCTCAAGAGTTTCTTCCCTACCTGCTCAACACATTTTGTAAAAATTGAGCAGCCTAATATATGTAAAACTTAATAAGTAGCATACAGAGTAAGAAATAAGCATTATGAAGACAATGTATTGAGGATTTCTTCCCACTTGACTACTTTTTCCCAGTTCTGTACACCAGAATCTCAATGGTATAAGTCATAATAGAGCCTACAATAGGGTCTATTTCAAATACCCTTCTTTCATAGTTTCCAAGAACATGTTAAAGACATATTAGTTTCCAATTGTTGCTGTAACAAACTATCACAAACTTAGGAACTTCAAACAACACAAATTGTTCCTCTCAAGTTCTGGGGGTCAGAAGTTTAAAATGAATCTTATGGGATTAAAACTAAGGTGCCAGCAGAACAGATTCCTTCTGGAATTTTGAGGGTGGTACCTGTTCCCTGCCTTTTCCAACCTTAGTGGCTGCCCTCATTCTTTGACTCAGGGCCTCATATCACATAGCCTTTATCCCTTTTTTTTTCTCATATAACTTTCTTTTATAGGGACCCTTGGATAATTCAGAATCATCTCTTCATCCCCATATCCTTGACTTGACCACATCTGCAAAGTTCTTTTTCCATATAAAGTAGCATATTGACAGGTTCTGGGGCCTAGGACATGGATATTTTTGGGGACCGTGATTCATCCTAACACACAACAGTAGGAACAAGGTAAAAATAAAGTCAGGGGGTGGGGTGGGGAATTGAGTTTTCCATGGAAAGAGAATGATGATGGACAGAACATAGAATTCTGAAACTTTCTTGTCAGAGTTGCCAATGTTTAGGGTCCTAGAGCCGAAAGGATAAGGTGTCCTTTAGGAGGAGGCTTTGCCCAAACCTGAACCAATAGCAGAAGGGTGAGATACACCTAACTAAGTTGGAGAGTTTTGGTCTCAGTGATAGGCAGACCTAGTTTGCCTATAAAACTGAAAATGGGCTAATGAACATTGCAGCACCTTTTCCTCTAGGCAAAGTCCTCTAAGCCCTTCAGCCCTCTAGTTTAGGTTGATTGTGTCAACCTTAGTAACAGAGAGGGAGACTCTCTAAAAGAAAATGGTATGAATTTGAGAATAGGCATTGCAATGGGAATACACAGGTCATAGTAAACTATGTGCATATTTAGGAAGGTAAAAGGAGACAGGATTTTAAAGAAAAAATGAGAATTACATAATTATTTTGAGATAATTATACTTGGCTACAAAGATTAATAACAAGGGTGGCACCAGTCTAAGTTTGGACAGGCAGTTGCTTGGCAGATGTTCTCAAGAAGCATTGTGTGTGTGTGTGTGTAAGTTTGTAATGACATTTGCAAAAGATTGTGGTTTTTGCAGTCTTCTGTGATAGTTTTTGTTATCAGGCATTCATATATAAGAACCCTCACTTCATGGCCTTCCCCAGCTCTATTTGTCAGGGTTTTAACACAAGTGACTCCATTTTGATTCTTACAGCTTTCAGACATTTCCTCCTTTTGATCCAGATCGTTACCCACAAGCATTGATGATCAATTTCCTGTATTTAAGTTTTGATTGTCCCTTGGTGCCGAGATGAACCTGTCCTGGTTTGGTCTGGTCTGGTCCCACATCAGAGACAGTAATTGATGAGTAAGTCAGTGTCAAAACTTTCTTATCTACGTTTGAGCAATTTCAAAGGAGGTTTGGAGGTAGTAGTTCTCAGGCTAGGTCCACCTGGGTCCATGGTAAGTTCAATATGTCTGTTCCATAGGTATTGATTATCATCTCAAAGTGCTAGGCCAACATTATCCTCATAGGGGTTGTACCTCTGGAAAAAGTTAACGAGTAACAAGAACAAAAATTAAAAAGAAAAATACAAAGAAAAATTAATAGTAATATGATAATCTCAGTTTACATAATAGTTTGAGCTATAAACCTGGGCTTAAAGGAAACCAATTAAATAAATCAAATAATCATGGGAAATTAGGTGACACTTTTTTTTTTTAAACCATGTGGCCTATTTTCTTATTTTTTTTGTATATAGACCGCACCTTTCCCTGAGGGATTTGTCCAGATACAGCATGTAATGTTAGTAATAGCACAGACATTTCCTTGTTTAACCAATAGATTACATAGAGCAATTTTATCATCTAGTATCCCATGACGAGGCTGAATTCGAGCAGAGTGTGAGCGATGGCTGTATGAGAAATATTGCCATACTCACCCACTAGGTAGACTAAAGCATCTCATAGCTCAGGTTCTGTCAAGTTACCAGCAGAAGCTACTGAATGTGAAATTTCAATTACACCATTATCCTGCCAAGTGTAAAAAGTAGGCATTAAAAGGGGAAAGAGTCTCATTATGATATGGAGTCTTGTTCCAATGTCTTGGAAAAAAGCTATCTACAGCATGAAGCTATCAACTTATTATTCTAGTTTGCAGTTGGAATGTTTCTGGTTATGGCACCAGGCAGTTTGGTGAACTTTCTGTGTGACCCACACATCAGGCACGAAACTTACCTCTTAGAATTCGTCTGGTTTCAGCTTATACAGCTGCAGTACAGACCAGTTCCCATTTTTAGTAATATTATGGAAGTGTTAATGGGAGGGGAATGGAGTTTATAACGAGCAAAAGACTATTCCTAGGCAAGTTATTAGAGTAGTACACATGCTCACTAGTGAGGAAAAGCCCCTACCTCAGTTATCTCTGGTTAGGGCTTACTAAGTCCCTTCTGGGTCAGAGGAGCCCAGCCACAAGGCCAAGTGTAGCCGCTGTGGCCATGGTTCTCTTTTTGCTGACTGTCAGTATCTCCAAGGATTCTATCAATGGGCGGCATTTCTAAGATTTCTTTCCTGGGGGGAACCCTTACCTGCTCATGTCTGGCTACGTGCCTATTCTAACATAAAAAGGTTGGATTCGAGAAATCCAGAAGAATTCAGGATCTAGTCAGTTTATAGTAGATAATAAGAACCCTAAAACAATGCCCAGGGCTAAAGTCTGATAACAGGCATTTTATAGCTTTTCTTTAGAAACAAAACATTTTTCTCTCTACATTGATCACACAAGAATCTCAGATGGAAAAATCTTTCGAGGCTTGGAAGCCAAACCAAGGCAGATTTCAGATTTTACCTTCAGTATTGAAGTTTCTAGGACAGTCAGGAAGTGACAATTTTTACTCACTGACAGTAAGGTTTGGAACCCTTGAAGCTGGGCATTCTATGCCAGTTCTCAAAAAAGATATTCCAGTCAAGGCATGGTTTTATAACTAATGCTTCCAACTGTAACATTTTCTAAAGAGACAGCAAAATTTTATTAAACTTATACAAATAAACATATTGCCACAAGAACACCCACACATAGTTTCCAAATTTCAGAGGGATCAAATAGACAGAAAAAGTAAATGTTTCCACCTTTATTCACAAAAACAGACTTTACCAAATTGCTGTATTAACTACAGATAGCTTAAAAGAAAAAGTTTTCTTAAATTTGGAAAATAAAACATTTAAGAATTGATAGTTTCAAAAAAGTCATAATTTTTTTTTTTTTTTTGAGACAGAGTCTCACTCTGTCGCCAGGCTGGAGTGCAGTGGCACAATCTTGGCTCCCTGCAACCTCCATCTCCAGGGTTCTAGCGATTCTCCTGCCTCAGCCTCCCAAGTAGCTGGGATTACAGGCATGTGCCACCATGCCCAGCTAATTTTTGTATTTTAATAGAGACGGGTTTCACCATGTTGGCCAGGATGGTCTCAATCTCTTGACCTCGTGATCCACCCACCTCAGCCTCCCAAAGTGCTGGGATTATAGGCATGAGCCACCGTGCCTGGCCTCATAAAATTTTTATCTTCATCAGTTAATTAATCTCTGTAATTAATTTTTGTTCAGCTTGATATTATTTGGAAGTTTCTCAAATTGGTCAGGTTCATCATTTCAGAAATGTTTTAGAGTTCTAAGAATTTTTTATGTCATCCTTTGACCTTAAAGTTACTAGAAACCTATACTTAAGAGTACTTCTTAGTCTTTTACATGCATCTGAAGGCAAGTGCTTTTAGAGAAAAATCAAAACTGTAGATGACAGAGACAGATGAGCCATAGTTAAAAATCTGATGGAAGTTTGTTATAATCAGCAATTAACAAGAAAATTTGGTTATTTTTATAATATACAACATAATAACCAGAATTATGTCTGATGCCATATTAGGTTTCTAAACTTTTTATGCAATTTTGGATTATCCATATCAATAACATACCCATAAATGTAATTGAAAGAATAACTAGCATCACTTATCATTTGACAATGTTTCCTATGTAATTCACCAAATTAATGTAATGATTTAATATCTCTATAGGACAAGAGTTCCATTTTTTGAGGCTCTCTCAAGGTCCAGCTGAAAAATCCCGAAGTTAGTTCTAGGTAAAAAGACTTAGAATTTTGATACTGAGGAAGCCCATCAAAGATGCCAAAAGGTTCAAAACACTTCATCAAAACAGGACTGCAGGTAACTGTGAAATAATAGTATTTCTTTAACCAGGGTGATAATCAAAATAAATAAAGTACATGACTGTAAAAGCAAAATAAAACAAATTTAACCTTTTCAAAGTTCAGCTTTCCTAAGTTATCAAAAAATCTAATAAAGGCAACAAAGGAAATTATCTTGATAAAACATGAAATCCTTGTTTCTTAGGCCTGTTACCAAAAAAGAAAAAAAAATCTACTGAAGAGTGATTGCTTCTCCTTAAAGAAAACTCTTTTAGGTAAACTGGAAAGTAAACCTAGTACTTATATTTAATCAGATGTAGTAAGACAGTGTCCAAGGTTATGATTGTACAACATAATACACAGGAATGTAAACAGAAAACTAGGACCTTGAGCAAGGGAATACATGGCTCTTAGTAACAGCGTGGGAAGTTTCCTGGTTACATGAAAAAAAAAAATTAGACACATCAAGAAATGCCAAGAGTACAGAATGAATTTATGCTTGAGGAAAACTTTGCTTTTTTAGGCCTTCAAGAAAGAACATTTCAGCATCAGGCCATAACAGCAGAGTTAAGACTGAAGAAAAAATTATGAGAGCTGATGAAAAAGTTGAAGGAAAGAGTTATGAGCACAGCCAAGCAAAAAGATGTACCTTCTCAAGGGGAGAAAGAGGAAAAACAAAAGGCAATGATGTATGACCTGCAAATCACATAAAGTTAGATAAAGCAAAAGTTGAACTTCTGAGATAGAAATTTGAGAAGTTTCAAGAGGAAAAATCTACCTCAAGAAATGAAATAATCTAAATAAAGACAGAATTTTCAATCTAAATCCAGAAAAATTAAATAAATCTCAGGAAGAAATGTGGCACAAATAGAAACTGTAAAACAGGAAGAAGCTGCAGTTTAGAAGATGGTTGAACGGTTGAAATTTTTTTTAAACATATTTTGGAATTAAATCAAAACCTAGCAAATTTTACTAAGAGCAAACACTTCAAGAAAACTTGTTGTTTGAACACAGGGAACCAAATTGTTAGTTTTGTATTAGTGTATTTTTAATATCAAAGCTCAATCTTTAGAAAGACACACAAATAATTCTCTTACAATTATAGGCAACCTGATTACACACAAATTTCTATCATAAATTCATCTTTCACAAACCTTCCATCACTTACTCAGACATTCCATGACATGATCAGAACTTCAGCTTTGTCCTACACTTCCTCTTTCTTACATAACCAGTCATTTGACTTTAGGACAAAAATTTACCACATAAGATTCTTTCTCATAAAAAAAATATTTTTTTTTGTTTTTAATCTACCTTAACAAAAATGCATCTTCATATGTATAACTATCTTCAAATATCTTTGTTATACTAACTGGTTCCTCTCCATCATGTTTCTACTTACTTCCTTCATAAGTCCATATTTTGATACAAACTTTTAATAACCTCTGAATTTAGACAAAATCATTCTTTCGTTCAGTAAAGAACATATTTTTATTTCTTTCTTATACTTTTTCTTATCAAAAACATCTTTTTGGGTCACTTCCTATACAGTATTATATATATAAATTAGAATTTTTAACACTTAAAAACTTCTTTTCTAGTGAAAACCTAGGAAGCAATAAATTTTGCACTGTGTCACTTATCAGTATTATCTAGATAAGAGCCATTTTATAATTTTTTAGAAACATGCTTCCCTGTAACATAATTATGTGAATTAATAGACCCAAATCTATATAGTTTTTCTATAAAACTTAAGAAGCCAATAATAAATATATGCTTACATTTAGAAATTTTTGTTTTAGCATTTTTTTCTTATTTCGAAGTGACTCAGGCATTTAATGAGTATCTATCACTTAATTTAAAATAACATAACTTTAGACTTTCAAACTTCAATTAGCGATTCAAGATGGCTGACTACAGGCATTTGGTACTTGCCTCCTCCACAAAGTAGAACCAAAATAGCAAACACATAATCACATTCTGAATAGATCAACTAATACGGCACACCGGAGTTCAATAGAGAAGTGACAGGAAACACCTGAAGTATAAGAGAGGCGAGGAACACAGTGCAGCTTGCTCAGCAAGGATCAGCTGGCAGCCTGGAGCGGCTCCCCAGTATGGGCAAAGGGTAAGTGAGTGACCCCAGTGGTTCACATTCCCACCAGAGACTCTCACATTACAGCCATAGAAAAGCCCCTAGACCCTCGGAGGCCCTGAGACTAACATAGGAGGCTGCTTGGAGACCACACAAAGGCATTGCTTAAGAGAGGGAGCTCGCACTGGGTTTCACACAACCTCAGCCCAAAGCAGCTACAGCAAGCCACCATATTGAAAGCCCAGCCCCCACCAGCAGGTACCCTAACTGGGATCCCCCAACACTCCCTGCATCTCCATGTTTCTGAAACCTCATTGACATTCCCTACCCACAGCCACCACCATAGCTGGCTGGCTGCTACCTCCAGGGCTAAAATGTGAGCCGTTGGCAATGACCCTGCTGTCCTCAGCAGGGAAGCCACGACACATTTTCACGTGCCTCAAGGAAGCCGCCAAACATTTTCACATGCCTCAAGGAAAAGCTTACCTGCCCCACTGAGGGATGCCCCAGCCAGGGCTGAAATGTGACTGAAGTAATACTCCCCAGTCACCTGCATATGACTGCTGCTCCTGAAAGTAACCCCATTCTCCCCAGTAGCAGCGCTTCAGTACAGCCGCTGCCACCCCCACTCAAGCATTCTGATGTGGGCCTGGAGATTACCTTGAGCCTGCCTACTACAGCCAGTGCCTGTTTACAGCATGTAGGGGCCTGAAGTCAGGCTTTCCTGGCCTGGCTCTACCCCTCAGTACCCGGCCACTCCATCTGAGAGCCTGGGAACTACCCAGCTCAGTCCACCATTGTTGACACCTGAGTATTCCTACTGGGGCCCAAGGTTGGGCCCATCCAGCCTGCCACTACCACCATAGTAGGCACAGGCCCACATGCAACAGCTGCAGGCTGGGGACTGGTGCATTCGGCCCGTCACAGCCACTGCCAACACCAGCACAGACCACTTGGGACTCAGAGGTTATTTTACATGTACCTAATTTAGCTTTAACGATTATACTTGGATTACTTATGAAAACTAAGATATTAGGCTAAGCTAGTCATCATTTCAAGTTATTTCTCTGATAACTCTTTTTCTAGCTTATGATTATCAGGTGATCATCTAAGTAAGAATCTGAAGTATATGGGTATTTTGCCAATAACTCATAAGATATAGTTGTTTTTATTAAACCAATACTATGAAATTGGTCTTATTTATCGAAGTGTTACACAAACAAAAATCATCCTGTTTTTAGGCTTGGTTTATAGTTTCATGATTTTAAAACATTTATCAGGGACATATATAAAAGTCTCTAAGGTCCGGGTGTGTCCGGAATTGGTGGGTTCTTGATCTCACTGACTTCAAGAATGAAGCCGCGGACCCTCGCGGTGAGTGTTACAGTTCTAAAGGCGGCGTGTCCGGAGTTTGTTCCTTCTGATGTTCAGATGTGTTCGGAGTTTCTTCCTTCTGGTGGGTTAGTGGTCTCACTGGCTCAGGAGTGAAGCTGCAGACCTTCGCAGTGAGTGTTACAGCTCTTAAGGTGGCACGTCTGGAGTTGTTCGTTCCTCCCGGTGGGCTTGTGGTCTCGCTGGCTTCAGGAGTGAAGCTGCAGACCCTCGCAGTGAGTGTTACAGCTCATAAATGCAGTGTGAACCCAAAGAGTGAGCAGTAGCAAGAGTTATTGCAAAGAGTGAAAGAACAAAGCTTCCACGGTGTGGAAGGGGACCGGAGCCGGTTACCACTGCTGGCTCGGGCAGCCTGCTTTTATTCTCTTATCTGGCCCCACCCACATCCTGCTGATTGGTAGAGCCAAGTGGTCTGTTTTGACAGGGCGCTGACTGGTGCGTTTACCATCCCTGAGCTAGACATAAAAGTTCTCCACGTCCCCATCAGATCAGTTAGATACAGAGCGTCAATTGGTGCATCCACAAACCTCGAGCTAGACACAGGGTGCTGATTGGTGTGTTTACAATCCCTGAGCTAGACATAAAGGTTCTCCACATCTCCACCAGACTCAGGAGCCCAGCTGGCTTCACCCAGTGGATCCTGCACCCGGGCTGCAGGTGGAGCTGACTGCCAGTCCCGCGCCGTGTGCTCGCTCTCCTCAGCCCTTGGGTGGTCGATGGGACTGGGTGCTGTGGAGCAGGGTTTGGTGCTCGTCGGGGAGGCTCGGGCTGCACAGGAGCCCATGGAGGGGGTGGGAGGCTCAGGCATGGCGGGCTGCAGGTCCCGAGCCCTGCCCCGCGGGAAGGCAGCTAAGGTCCGGTGAGAAATCGAGCACAGCGCCAGTGGGCTGGCACTGCTGGGGGACCCAGTACACCCTCCGCAGCCGCTGGCCCGGGTGCCAAGCCCCTCATTGCCCAGGGCCAGCAGGGCCGGCCGGCTGCCAAGTGCAGGGCCCGCCAAGCCCACGCCCATCCGGAACTCCAGCTGGCCCACAAGCACCGCGCTTAGCCCCGGTTCCCGCTTGCGCCTCTCCCTCCACACCTCCCTGCAAGCTGAGGGAGCCGGCTCCTGCCTTGGCCAGCCCAGAAAGGGGCTCCCACAGTGCAGCGGTGGGCTGAAGGGCTCCTCAAGTGCTGCCAAAGTGGGAGCCCAGGCAGAGGAGGCGCCTAGAGTGAGCGAGGGCTGTGGGGACTGCCACACGCTGTCACCTCTCACGGGCATGGTGGCTCATGCCTGAAATCCCAGCACTTTGGGAGGCTGAGGTGAATGGATAGCCTGAGGTCAGGAGTTTGAGGCCAGCCTGACCAACATGGTAAAATCCCGTCTCTACTAAAAAAATACAAAAACTAGCCGGTCATGGTGGTGGGCGCCTGTAATCCCAGCTACTCTGCAGGCTGAGGCAGGAGAATCGCTTAAACTTGGGGGTGAAGGTTGTAGTGAGCCGAGATGGTGCCATTGCACTCCAGCCTGGACGACAGAACAAGACTCCATCTCAAAAAAAGAAGAAAAAAAGTGTCTAAACAGTAAACTCAGGCAAAAATGTACAATGACAATTCTGAAGATATTTCAGTTTTTATTTTGACAAATTTTAAAACAGCTTACTGATCAAAGATGCTTCAGTCATGGAAATTAAAAGATATTTAGGTTAATTGCTATATTTTTTAATATGAGCACTCATTTATCTAAACCAACCTGTATAGGATCCCTTAAGGAGTTTTGAGCTGACTATGCCAGATTTTACCATGTAGATAAAATATACAAGAGGCATAAACATATATACAAAAATTTAAATAAAGATCGTATAGATTTCCTTTTAGAATTTTAATCATGAGACAGTAAAATATAATAATATAAACTCTTCAGTTTATAACAATTGGAGCTGAATTATATTTCTGATAATACAGGAACTGTTTACGTGGCTAAAATTTTGCCCTGATAGGTAATGTAATGAAGGTTGTGGACCATAATTTTGAGTAATTTGGTTTAAAACAATTATTTTATCTTTTTTCCTCTGTTTTGAGTTTTTAAGGAGTTTCAGGGTTAAATTTCTAAATATTTACACTTTAGTTAGGACTGGCTATTTTTCTTTTGTTATAAGAAAAACAAAACATCCAAGTGGCCTTGGATTTTTAATAACCAATCTTTTTGTTTGTTGTTTGCCAGTCTGGTTGTTTGACTAGTCTCAATGCAGGGCAGGATGCATTTAAGAAAAATATTTGCAGACTTTTTTCCCCCTCTTCTATGTGGCAGGAAAAGTAATCTTTATGCCCAACAGTAATACCTTATGTTATGGCTCTGAGCTCAAGATTTTGGCCTGTTTGATTTGAAGGCCTAACCTTTATAAACCTTTATCTAGTTATTTCCTTTTAGAATTAATCCTTTGATTAATTGTTTCATCATGCTAAGCAATTGTTAGTCTAGCTTAATTTAAGTTCACATTTCCAAAGGTGTCTAGATTGTTGGTTGTTAAGGAGCTGTTGTAATTTGTAAGGTCATTAATTTGAAAGCCCTTTAAGACTCTTATCTCTTATTTTGGTTTGAAATGCCCTAAGAAAAACTTCTAAGTGGCTTTTGAAATTAGCAGCATTACATTATCTTAATAGAAATAAAAACGTCAACAGATTCAGAGTAAGTAGAAAAAAATATACAGATAGAAAACTTAGCTCTACATGTTAACTGTATAGTTGGTTGCACTTTCTAATTTAGTTCTAAGAGAAAAACAGCTTGGGGAGTGCAAATGAACCCCATGATGGCATTGATTTTAAAACGTGCATGAGGAAACTCCACATTGGTGGCTAGAGTCCCAAACAGCTTGGCATGCCTTAAAGTTTGAGAATCCTATTTTATTTTTTAATTAATCTCTCAAGATCATGCCCACCATTTAAAATGTTGGGCGTTTATTCCTTTCAGAACATGATCAGAAACAAGCAAGATAAAAAACAGCCAAATCATTTACAGATGCATGCAACCAAACCAAAATCAAATCAGAGTGCTCACAAAAATGTTAACCTAGGCATATAGATCGCACAAAATATTAAACATTTGTGGAGACCCAAAAGTAAATTTGACAAAAGAGACATGCCTCACAGAGAGAATGTAGATTCTGTAGGATCCAAAATACTCAAACCAGAAGAACATTTGTCTTCAGTCTCAAATAAAGTAAAAAAAGGACTTGCCAAAGTAAAAAAGACCTAGAATCGAAGAGGAGATACACAGTGGGCTCAGTTGATACCACACTCGGTTCCAGGGGTTGCCAATTTGTCTGAGGGGATCTCATTTTGGTCCTGCCTCTGGCACCATGATCCCAACCTAAATAACAAAAGAGGAAGACATTCTAAGAGAAAATTATATTTATTCAACAATAGGCACTGCAGTGGGAATACACACGGCAAAGTAAACTATGTGTGTGTTCAGGAAAGTAAGGGAAGACAGAGGATTTTAAAGGAAAACAATGAGAATTACATCATTGTTTTGAGGTAATTATTCTTGGTTACAAGGATCAGTAGCAAGGTGGGTGCCAGTCAGGTTGGACAGGCAGTTGTTGGGTAGATCTCATTACAGAAGTTTTTTTTGTTTCTGCATAAGATTGTGATGGCCTTTGTCCAAGGTTGTGGTTTCCAGGCTTTTGTAATATTGATGTAACACAGCATTTAAATATGGCTTATAAATATGGAATCCTTTATAATTTAAGTTTAATATAATTACTTTATTCCAGGATTCAGGCCAAGAATCATTTCTTAATTTTCCAGGTAATCTGTAAAAAGATAATTAAAAGTGCCTATATTTTTGTTCATACTGGTCTATCTATAAAATTGATCATTGAAAAAAATTATAAGTGCTAAGTATATAAAAAATTATATATAGAAGCAAGATTTGTGATATATTTGTTTGTAATTGTAAAACATTTTCTTTCTACAGTGAGGTTTCAAAGTAATTAAAACAAACTTAACAGAAAATATTTTTAAAGTTAACATATAATATTAACAATCTGTTTTTTCAGCCCATGAACTGACAATATAGGTGTAAATTGTGCCATTTGTTGTTAGAAACTGTTAGGTTTTAAAATAAATGTAATTACATAAGATTTTTTAACATGAAAATTACTGCAGTTTTATAGAACAGAAATTGAAAATATGAAATAAATGCATTTGGTTCTCTTTGTCTAAAACAAATCATTCTCAAATAGAAAGATAATATAATTAAATTTTTAAAAATGCAAGGAATTGAACTCCATAAAGAGATGTTTCATTACATATTGGGCATCCTTGTAGCCTATGTGAGTTTTTAGCCACTATTTCTGTATTTCTATGCACCCTCTATCTACTACTTTCATGAGTATACCCCATGTAATATTTTAAGTTGAAACTACATTGCTTATTTTATCTGGAGATCTTGAAGATGAGTAAACTTTTTTATTTGTTATATTTAGCCAATCCTAAAAGTGTTCTATTACACTAGAAAAACAAACATTTTTACAAGCTTTGGGCTTTTGTCAAAGATTTAATTTTAAAGAAAATATATGTAAGTACTGAGGCATCATTTAAAACAAACAAGAAATCTCTTCCTTTGTGTAAATAATTATAAGTAAGTACTGGGGCATCATTTAAAACAAATAAGAAATCTCTTCCTTTTTTGTAAATAATTATAACTAGTCTAGTAAAAGATTAATTCAACTGATTGAAAGAAAAGATGAGGATCGGCCGGGCGCAGTGGCTCACACTTGTAATCCCAGCACTTTGGGAGGCCGAGGCGGGCGGATCACGAGGTCAGGAGATCGAGACCACGGTGAAACCCCATCTCTACTAAAAATACAAAAAAATTAGCCGAGCGTGGTGGTGGGCGCCTGTAGTCCCAGCTACTCAGAGAGGCTGAGTCAGGAGAATGGCGTGAACCCGGGAGGCGGAGCTTGCAGTGAGCCGAGATCACGCCACTGCACTCCAGCCTGGGTGACAGAGCAAGATTCCGTCTCCAAAAAAAAAAAAAAAAAAAAGATGAGGATCATATTTAAAATAAAAAAACAGTATTTACTTATGGTGCATTTTGTTTAAAACACTTTCCTCTTCCATGTTTCACCATGCCTTTAAAAAATATATATATATATACACACATATATATATTTTATATATATGTATTACATATGTATACATGTATATATACACATATATATTTTTTATGTGTGTGCATATATATATACACACACACACATATGTGTGTGTGTGTATGCTTTTATTCGTGCTGGAATTCATGCTGTCTGCTTCTTTCTTGTGCTCTTTTCTCAGTGTTTTCCTGACGCTCAGAATGCAAAATCTGCTTCATTTTTACCACAGAATCTCAGATTTCATCTAGGTAGCATGTAATTTATATTTAGCTGTAGATTCTTTCGGTGTATTTTCTTACAGAGTAGATGATAAATTCCTTGGGAGTAGAGATTGCTTGCACTTGTGATACTTCTCCAGGGCACTGACTTACTACACTGTTCATTGCACACACTAGATGCTTGGTTGGATTTATGTTTACTTTAACACTGGTCAACCATGTAAAATTGACATCAGATATTATGACTTATGGATAAGTACTGTTCTTCTCATGGCAGAGAATCAATGAGACAGCTCTCCTGTTTTGTAGAGCAAAGCTCTTATAAAATAGTATATATTATTCTTCAGAGTATTTATTGAGCACTTAAAATTTTTTGTTTGAAATGGATAGAAAAAAGAAAACAAAAGATGATTTTAAGGGAGTAACTCAATCTTGGAAGAGATATTTTATTTTGATCCTAATGCATACAAGATTAACTCAGCCCATCTGGTTATAGAAAAACACAGTTTCTTCATTAAGTTTGAAAGTTTGAGCTATCCAGGATTTGCTTTATCTCTAACAGTCTGTGCAATGCCAAATCTTGATATCTCATTTCCTTGACTGTGATTAAATTTTCTTTATATCAGTGGTGTAGTATTTGAAAACACCCATTTAATAATATCTTTGTCATATATTTTTATTTTTTGAACACATGAATTTTGTATTTCCAATGTGATTTAGATGACATTTTGTTTCTATCACCAAAAAATCATCTTTTCCAACAGCAGTTCAACTCTGAGATCAGAAATACTTTAAGCCTCATGATTGTCAATTTTGGCTCTTTGTCATTTTCCCCAATAGGGTTACTTCTTTATTAATTTCAGGGACCTTAAATATTGTGGTATGTATGAATGTGCACGTGCGCATGTACCTGTGCCCACATGTGTGTTTTTCTATTCTCCCATGTCCATTACTAAAATATATGTTATTGTTTCATGTTGAATTTGTTTTATAAGCAAAGCCAAAAAACTCTATTTGTGTTTTTACTAGATATAAGCCATATTCTTTAGATGAATCATATTGGAACCTTTCAGTATTTTTATGAATGCAGTGTTTAAAACAGCTAAACATCTATGTAAAAATGTTGTTCCTCTTTGAGATTTGAAGAAAAAAAAACTTATTCTTATGAATCTCTCTCTCATAATATTGCCATCTGATCCTTTAAGTATTTTTTTTTCTTAATCAAATTTCAAAAGTCATGTTGTCACCTCTAAAATATAGAAACTGGGACATTTTCTGCCTTCATTTATAAATATTTATATGTCAGTGTCTACTTAGTGTATGCTTTAATTCATCTAATTTTGTGTGTGCATGATAGAAACTACTTACAGGATTTTCCACTGAAAATTACAAATGAATGACTTAATTGAGAAATGCACTTTCAAGTGACTAATGAACCAAGCAAACAAATAGCAGAAAGAACATCAATGTGCTTATTCTCAAATCTTCAGCAATTCTGGGCTGTCCACTAGATCGTTAGTTAAGCACGGCAACACATACAAATACAAATTAGCCTGAAGTCCAGTTTTTCTCCCTTAAGTATGTGGCTAACTTGCTAGTTGGATAAGATAAAGAGGTCACGATCCAGGAACTATGAATAGAGAATCCACAGAACTGGTTCTATGTATATTAGTATAAGCCAATCTACATAGTTGCACATTTCAAGTCGTTCCATCTATGTAGAAAATTAGATTATTGGGATTTGGAAGTAATAAATAGATTATTCATTGTCGATTCATTTCAACATATTTATTGAGCATCTAAATTGAGTGAGGAAATTTGGTTTAAAGCATAGCTGGCTGTCAAGTATTCTGTGTAGTGAAAAACAAAAAGACAGGTAAACAAATACTGTGAAACACTCTCGTGTTTGTGTTGAAACTATGGTGGATATCAATGAATGCAAAAGCATCTCCTGTGCTGCAGCCTGATTTGTATGGGGTTAACATAAGCAGTGGAAAGTGTACAGCATGGGTGACCAACTGAACTGAGGTTTGGATAACCAGGGCTTCTTTAGTCAGTATCATGGATAGAGAAGCAGGATTCTAGTTCATGCACTTACTATGTTCAAAGTTGCAGAAGCACGGAAAAGCATGGCATATAATAAAAACTACAAAATGGCCATACACTGGTGACTGCTGAGAAGTAGACAGCAATGTATTTGGACAAAGTCTCAAAGATCACATGATAAATTATCTGATTCTCTACTAGCAGATGCAGATTTTTCTTGAAGAAAATGAGCAATGTTAAAGAAGGTAGTCACATATTGAGTGTTTTGTTTGTATGAAAAAAATTCTGACAAGTCTTCAGAAAATTGGTTGACTGAAGAATGAGATCACATTAGGAAACTTTCTGTGGTAAGCTTGTTTAAGCAATTATGAGGGTATGGATTAAGATAGTAACAGTGGCCAGGCACGGTGGCTCACGCCTGTAATCCCAGCACTTTGGGAGGTCGAGGCAGGCAGATCACGAGGTCAGGAGATCGAGACCATCCTAGCTAACTTGGTGAAACCCCATCTCTACTAAAAAAAATAGAAAAAATTAGCCGGGCGTGGTGGCGGGCGCCTGTAGTCCCAGCTACTCGGGAGGCTGAGGCAGGAGAATGGCATGAACCTGGGAGGTGGAGTTTGCAGTGAGCCAAGATCATGCCACTGCACTCCAGCCTGGGCAACAGAGCGAGACTCCTCTAAAAAAAAAAAAAAAAAAGACAGTAACAGTGGACATGAGAGAATGAGCTGGATTAGGAAAACATGGTTTATTAATCTTAATGACCTACTGGATAAAGATATAAGAAAAATAGGAATGTAGAATGACTTCAACCTTTATATGAAACAACTGGGTAGAAGAGGGTATTTTATAACATGAGAAACATGATTGGAAGGGAGACTGGAGGCAATGATAAATTAAATTTTGGACATGCTGCAGTTGAAATATATGACATAATTAAGAAAAGTTGAAATCTGGAGTATGGAGTCAGAGTGATTAGTCAGATATTCATCAACTGTATTAGTCAAGAGAGACTAACGGTTGTAACAAATAGCTGCCATATTTGAGTCATGTAACACAGTAAAGTTTATTTCCTGCTCATACAACAGCAAAGCAGAGATGGTCCTACCCAAAGCATTAAATAAGCAAAGATTTCTTTCATCACGTGGCTTGTCCCTCTTCTGGGTCTTGGAATCTTTGGCGTGTAAATGAAGAAAAATGTCACAAATGGCATGTTGGTAGATCACATTCACTCACATTCCATGTTCAGAATCCAGTGCCCCAGCCACACCTAACTACAAAGAGGGCTGGACAATGTAGTCTAGGTGCATGCCTACTTTTTTACTAAAGAGTGAGATCATTTATGATAAGACCTCATTCGACTCTTTCAAATTTACCATCCATTGCTTCTTAGCAGTCATCTAAGTGCCAGCTTTTCTAAAGAGAAAAACATGGATATTGGGGAGCTTTTATAACAATAATTATAACTTAAATATTATAAGCTATACTTATAATTTTAATATATTAGTTTTTATTTTTAAACAACTCAATTTTCAGATTAGTGAAATTTCCCAGAAAATTATGTATTCTTGAAAATTAAATAAATTAATTCTGCAGAACACTGAAGTTCTTTAAAATCCATGGAATCCCCAGCCCTGGATGCTGTACTGGATTCATCTTCAAGACACTGATGACACATCCAGGACCCATAAAGGGAACTCCGTACTTAGGAAAAAAAGAGAGAGAGAGAGAGAGAGAGAGTTGCCACGTAACCTTTGCTCTTAAGCTTAAATAAAAGCAATAACAAATTCTCCTCTACTAATTGAGAATTAGTAGAATTCTCAATTGAGAATTGAGAAGCAAACTTCTACCAGTTATAGTTAGCGTCCTTCAGGGCTTCGAATGGCTATTGCAATAATTTTACCATTTAACATACGTTAATGCTTTCTGACATAGATTTTGCAAGTATCAAGGTATTCTCTGGCAGTGAGGTTACATAGGACACTGAGAAAATTTAAATCACAGTTTCATTTTGAGGGGAGATACATTACAAAATAGTAAAAATACAATAATAATATATGAGAAAAAATTAATGATATTTGTTAATGATATGCAAACTTCTTGATGAAGCACCCTAAATATCACATTCCTCTCACACTGAGTACATGCGTTTGGAAGTTGAAACACTAGTTTTAATTGTATAAGTTAAAAGTTATTAATTCTGTTTCTCTTTAAAAATTTTTAAAAGACAGACATACCAATTTCTATTTTAAAAATAATTAAGTAACCTCAAATGCTTTGAGGACCTATCAAAGTCCATTTCTTGTTTTTAGGTAGGAAATAATTTAAGTTTCTAATGCTTAGCTGTGCATTCTATAGCCAGACTCATACAAAAGTTTCAATAAAATGATATTTCATTGAACACTGTGAATGAGAGATAAATTTCATAGTTTAGCTTCATACTTTTATAATTCAAACAAGCCTCACATTATTGAAGTCAGTAGACTCTATATTACCTTTACCTTGAAAATCTGAAACTATTTGATATTTCAGACTGGATATGGGACTTTGTAAAATTGGATTATGTCTAGATCACATTGAAAAATGCCTTCTATTAAAAAAAAGAAAAAAAAAACCTTAAATGATTTATCTTTTTTCATCTTTTATTTTTTACATGTAACTTATTTATTGATTATAAAACTCTGTTCAATTTTTTTAAAAACATACCTGGGCACTAGTCTCCTCATATGTAAAATAATATATAGTCTGGCCTATTTAGTCTCAATGATCTCCTTTAATACCACAGATTCATAATTTAATATTTATTTTTCTCCATGACCTTGAAAGTGATCTAAAGATCAGAAAATGTTTAAAATGTGTTTGTTTCCCCACGTTCCAGCTTGATGGCATCAGATTTTATGGTGATATGCCTATTTAAATTTTGAAAATGTTAATTTAGTTTATTTTAGATATTAAATTATTTTATAATTGTGGAGAAAAATTATGATCATATAGAATACTTGCCTATAATTATGCACAGCTCCATATACATAGATTGTACAAGGTAAATGACTATAGAATGAGTCAGGTCATTTTCATGCTAGTTTTAGTCATTTTCACTCAATAAAATATTTACTAAAAAATACCAACCATGCAAAGAAAGAGTCAAGTCAAGCTACTATTTTTATTATGTAAAACAAAGACCCCATAGCAATTAAAAGTAAATAATTAGTCCCTGAAAAACAAAGCCTGCTTATCCTTACCTTTCCTATTAGCCATGGAATTACCTTTATTTTCTTTCTATATTAACTAACTCCCATCTACCCCTTTTTAATGGACACGAAATTTTATTAATGTGTTAACAGAAGTCTTTATATGATCCATTTAGATTTCTCATTCATAGAGAGCATGTAGTCTTAGAGACCAGAATAAATGAATTTGGGAGTAATAATTCTTATATGTCATTATTGACTGTTTTTTGTTATTGATATATTAGGAACAATTAATACTTATATAAATTTAATACATCCATGATTGCTTTTGTATTTTCTTCTTTTTAACTTTGTAAAAGGAGGATACTGACTCTGAGAGAAGGAAAGTAGTTACGGTATTTTCAATTATATTTTGAAGCTATATATACACTTTACACTACATAAATGCAGGGGAAATGCTATTTAAGAATATTATCAAAAAACACTGTATATAAATTTAATCTCACAAAGGTGTACAAGATTGGAATATGGTAATAGTTTCTTCTTCAGTTAATAGATAAATTGACTGAAAGTTTATTTGCAGATATTTTGCCTGAGCCAAACAAATGACGTCTATTTAGAGAAGAAATCAGAAGAGTAAAATCCATGACCTGAAGGGACAGAAGCCACAGAATGAAAGGGACATAGTGAACATGTTAGTAAAGGATTTGCCAACAGACTTTAGAAAACAAAACAAGAAAAAAGCCAAAAAACTACAGGCAGACAGATGAAGGGTAGGTAAGAAACCACAATGGATTCAATGTGTTCTGTGATATTTGAGCTCTTTCCCTGAATTTTCTCCCTAGTTGGATGAGAATCTACCCATCCAAATTGATTACAACTTTGAGCAACTGCAAGAACAGAGAGGCAGGTGCAAGTTATGAAAGAATCTGGTCTTTGAAATCACTATGCCATAGAATAGGAAATCCAGTGATTTTACAAAGGCTTGAATTGTCTTTCTTTAGGCTACCAAATAGTAAGCCAGCTGCATTTTGTACAGAGTAGTGATTGCTGAAAGCCTTGGCACTGAGAAAACACCAACCTACAGTGATTTGGGGGTGTTGCCGTGAGCAGATGAGCTGCTGCCGAGTCCTGATAAAGTTGATTACATATTTTGCAATATAATATTGATGAAATAGGTTCTAAAAGCATTTGAAAATATCAGCTTTAGCAGCACAAATCATTCTAAAACCTCCCAAATGAACTGAATTATGATTGGTTGAAAAAACTTATAACTTGTTCAGCTCAGTTCTCTTTATATTTTATTTGTAAAATGAAGCTAAATGATAGACTACACAGATTATTATGAATTATGCAGACCCACAGGAATATTCAAATCCTGTCTCTCAATGATTTTATCATACTTGATATTTTAGGTGTTACTTGTTATTATATTACTCCTTTTTGCATTCTTGTCCTTTGCATTTCGTTTTATTGAGGTTCATTAGTCTAATGCTTTCCTTCATTTTCCTTTTCTTTTTTGCCAACTATCTCAGAGTCAAATTTGATGTCCAATTGTATTAATTTACTTGGACTGCCTATATATATATATATATATATATATATATATATATATATTTTTTTTTTTTTTTTTTTTTTTTTTTTTTTTTTTGAGACGGAGTCTCGCTCTGTCGCCCAGGCTAGAGTGCAGTGGTGCGATCTCGGCTCACTGCCAGCTCCACCTCCAGGGTTCACGCCATTTTCCTGCCTCAGCCTCCCGAGTAGCTGGGACTACAGGCACCCACCACCACGCCCAGCTAATTTTTTGTATTTTTAGTAGAAACGGGGTTTCACCGTGTTAGCCAGGATGGTTTCGATCTCCTGACCTCGTGATCTGCCCGCCTCAGCCTCCCGAAGTGCTAGGATTACAGGCTAAATAATTGTTATCTTTACTCCTGGCTACCCTGTGTTATTTTATACTTAATTTCTAAGTTGTCTCTCATTTTTTTGTAATAAGAAAAGTTTATAAATTATTTCTTCCTCTACTAAAGTGATTGTATGAAATTCTCAGAACCAATATTTCCTCTAACATATACTTTTAAAAGTAAATCTATCTTGTATATAACCGAAGAGATAGATCAATCGATCAGCAATGATTTGGAAGGGAAAGGTGGCAGACAAAAGGAACAGAAAAATTAACTGTTACTTAGTGGAAACTAGCTTGATGTGTTCCAGGAATTCTATAAGGCCACTGTGCTAGACCTTACTGAGCAAGTGGAGAAAAGTATGTAAGTTTGGAAAATCATACCGGACCTATAGGATCTGATAGGTCATGGTAATTTGAGTTTTATTCTTAGTTTGGTGATTACTCACTGTTTATGCCCTTAAAAATGTTAAAGTGCTTCCTTTAAAGAGGAAAAGTATATTGAATATACTTTTTTAAAATTGATTGATCAAAAATAAAATTTCAAACAAATGCATAGGTTTTTAAATATTTTAGAATAACTTGACAAACACCTAGATGTTTACAGAATTCTAGAATTTTAACAGAACTGTTGAAAAACCCAAGGCTTTAGTCAGTTAGGGAGAGAATTATATCTCACAGACAAGAGTGTTAAATACTGAGCCCTAAACTGGGGTATTAATGTAACCTTAGTTCCTGATAGATGTAATTAATATAATCCCAATTCCAGGATGAAATCCTCTATATTCTAGAATATAGTTGTTCAAGTGTGAAAGTGATGAATGTTTTTGCTGAGAGTTGGGCCGTCTGTAGTACTTTCTTCCAACATACTTATACCTTCCAGGCAAATTTGAAAATTTTAGTAGGTATATTTCTTCAAAGGATTGAATGCTGCCCTTTTAGAAATAGATCATGTCCCCCTCATGGGAAGCAACTACCCTCTTCTTTCCACAAATATATTTTCACTTTTTTTAAAGAAAACATTTCCAAGACCTAATTTTTAAAGCCACTTTGTTGTCATTTTGATTACTCAGAAATATTGCATTTCTTTACTATGTTAATACCAAAAAAACTTTCCTATCAAGTTTTCTTAAAATGTGTATATTATACTCCACATATATTAGGTGTTCAACAAGTACTTATTAACATTGTTTAAATAGTCTTTTTTTTATTACGTGCACTTTCCAAATTGTGAACTCTGAAAACAGGCCATTAGTCCTATTGTACGTACTCTGAGGGTGTTTAGCACAAATTTCTGCTCTCATAATCCCAACAAACCTCATACCAATTTGTTATATCACAGATCTCAGAAAATTTGTTACATTTCTTTATGCCCAAATATTTCCATACTTAAAATTACCTAGTCTTTTTGCAGCTACATGTTGCAGAAAAAGGTGTCATGCACAAGGTCATGTTTTACCTTTAGGCTACATTCAGCAAATAAATGAATTTATAAAATATAGTACTCAGGAGAACAGATATATGGTATTTTGTAAGACATCCAGAAATTTAGTATACTATTAAATTCCTCTCACAGATAATACCAGGAACTCGAATAGTCTACAAAAGTCTTGTTTTTATTTAACAAACATCTATATAGCATTTACTTTGTGCCAGTCATTGTTCAAAGGGCTTAATAAATATCAACTCATTTAATTCTCATACACCTTCTGACATAGGTATCACTATTTTCTCCATTTTCCACACAAGAACACTGAACTGAAGAGCGGAAATTTTCTCAAGGTCACAACTAGTAAATATACAGTATAGGATTTAAGGACAGGAAAGCTGTCTCCAGAAATGTTCTCAACTGTTGTGTTAGTCTCACTAACTCTAATTCTGCATCAAGAAGAGCCTGCCTTCAAATTTTGTATGTATTCACTAGATTGAATATTTAATGCATAAGAACAAGAAATTGAATCGAGAGCAAAGACCATAAGAGGTTAAAGCCTGAACTGACAGGAGTTTACTTGGCAAGGGAAATTTGTTTTCTATCAAGTATCATTGGCACTCAGGATTAAAAGGAGGAAAGGTCTAATAGTAAAAAGTAATGTATGAATATTCTATGTCATTACCAAAAATATAAAAGAAACCTAGCAACCTCCTGTTAATGGTATGAAAGGATAAAGGTGTAGCAAGTGCTTCTGGCTTCTGTGTCAATTATGTACCATTTATCACAAACCTATTCATAATTTTAATTTGATTAATCTTTGCCCTTTATGTAAATTAAATTAGCTTTAGGGAACCAAAGAAAAATAATTTTATGTAGTGTTACTCTGATGCCTTACAGCTGAGACAAGGTATGGATGGAAATACTAGAGAGAGAGCAGAAAAGCTTTTTCAGTGTGCTTGATAGTAAGTGTTTAAGTGTCAGCAAAAACACACATCCCGTTCTTAGATTTTTTCCATCAATTCGAAGCAAGCACTCTATTAGTTGCTGGGAAACAAATAAATTAAACACAACCTGTTTCTTTCAAGAATCTCTCAATCTGTTGAGGAAGGCAGGCAAAATGCAAAAATAACATTTACAATACAATGTGATATACATTCTGTGCCCAATCCGTCATTTGTCAGATGGTACTAGTACAGATTCAGACAAAAGTTTAGTTTGATTCATATTTTATTTTAACAACATTGATTATTTTAAGCATATAATGAGTAATTAGTTTAAGTCAAGTCAAGGTAAAAATAAGCAACTTGGTGTTGAACTAAGTAACTAAGAATACTCCTCATTTTAATATTTTAAACTCGTTGCCAATTTAAAAAAAAATGCTTAGCTAAAAAAAAATTCTGCCAGTATAAAAGGACAACAAAAGAGGATGGCAGAATTGAAGTTCTAGAGCTAATCAGATGTCAGTTGAAACTGAAGAAAAAAATTAAAAATGAAAAAGATGACAAAGCCAAGTGAAGCCAAAATGTGTGAATAGAGACATTGGGAGTTCCCAGCAAAGAAGTACTAACTTGCTATTAACACTTCTATCTGATAGCTGATAATAAGCTATGACTGATAGGACTAATGACAAGAACACATACACACACACACCACACTCATTCCTGAAATAAAGATAGGATAAACAAAGCAAAACTGAGAAAAATAACATGTCATAGATTTGCTGAATCAGTGTACACACACAAAAATTTGTTTTTAGTTCTAGTGGCACACTTCCTAGATTTATTCTTCACAAAAACTAGAAAGATGGATTTTTTTAGAGTCTCTGGTACACCGTTATTTTGTTTATATTCTAAATTATAGAAATAAATATTGTAATAAGAAATAATTTATCTACATGGCTTATAAAAAGCATGGTTTATTTTAAAAAATATATAGATACAAAATGCAAAGCCACTTATATGACTAGAAACAACTTAAGCACATAACATTTTTGAGTACACGTCATGCTTTATAATTTGAAGTTTTGTGCAGTCCTTAAACATTCAGACTTTCTGATCTCGCAAAGGTCTACATGCATATCATAGTATATGAAGAATTTAATAAACATAAAAGTCACTGCTTCCTCCACCATATTGCACTTGATTGCAATCAGCATGTTACAGCCACAGTCTAATTATAAAACGTCAAATGTTTCATCAGCTTTTCTAGCATAGCTCTGTGCTGCATCTGTGGTCACTGGCCCATTGAACATAAATTTTAACTCCTTTTATGTTCAATTGGAATCTGAATTACACAGTTGATGCTAAACTATACCAGAATTAAAACTCCCTTGAAGATAACTTGTCTGATGAACTATTTTCAGGAACGTGATTTTCGAAACATTTCTTGCATTACTCATACCAATGAGTAATACTTTTGAAAAAGTAATTCTGCCTGTCTTAGAATTTCTAGAATTCTAGAAATTCTAAGGAATTAGAGAACATAATAAAGGTTACAATGAGTTCATATTCTTTATTACTCTCAAAAATAATTATTTGAATAGATAAGAAATGGTTAACCAGGGGGAGTGGATTTTTGCATATATTAACAGAAAATACACTGAATATTATGGAGAGTTTTCTTTTTCTCCTGTTGCCCTATTCTACATTTTTAGAGACAACTGTTTTTATAAATTGGTTATGAACATATCCAATTCAGATATTCTCATATTTAATGTATGTATGGGTGGATAGATAGATAGACAGATAGATAATGTCAATTTATTTAACAAGCATATACTGGCTGCCTATTGCATGTCAGATACTGGAGAAATAGCAAGAAAATCAATCAAGTCCCTGTATTTAGGGTGCTTTATGAGGGTGCCCAAATCTATTTAGGTGGTTGGTTAGTGACTGTTATTACTATGTGGGTGGTATATTTGCTTTTCTTTCTTTTTCTTTTATTTTTCCTAAGTAATTTCAACTTAAGTTTATCTCATAAGCTGTATGGGTTTTATGTTTATATAGGAAATCTATCTTTTGATTTGTCTATTACTTTAAATAAAATTCTATTTTAAATTTTATTATGTTTAAACATTTGAATTTTTAAATTATATTTTAAACTTTTTATTTGATTTCTTTGTCTTTGATTCATCTTCATTATTTTCCCTAGTAGATTTCCTCCCGTGTTTCTTTTTTGCCATCTGTGCATTTGGTAGGATTGAGGGTTTTTGTTTTGTTTTGTTTTTTAACTTTTTTGCACCATACTAACTTTGAAGTTGAATTTCTATTTTTATTACAATGCTTACTCTTGTATTTTTAGAATATGTTTCTAAAACATCTAGAGTAATAAATGTTGTTATCCGCCTTCCCCAAATTTAAAATGTACAGCCACATTGACTATTGTAATTTACTGCCTGCCCCCCATTCATGAAGTCTTATCTTGTGTTTTAGTTCCTTATTTGTTTCTGGTTACCATGAGTCATCTTATTTTTATAGTCAATACTTATTTAGATAGAACGTTTTCCTCATAGTAGTTCATATCTTCAAGTGGAGCATCATTTTTGTTAACTTATCTTCTTTTTTTCCCTTGGGGCTTCCATAGGTCTAAGGTTGGGAATTTACCCCTATAGTAGTTTATGATTTGCCCTTTCTGGAGGACCTGGATTTTATCTGTTATAAATAAATTTGTTTGTTAATTTTCTCAAGAGTCCTATATTATGGCAATAACCAGAAAAACTCTGACCTGCAACTCTGCACTATTAGCTTAGTACTATCTCTCTATACACATTGTTCCTTATGACTCTGGGATGACTGTTATTTCTCCATGACTTCAGGGGAATACAAGCCAGTAGATAAAGGGCCTCCCTTCCAATTATCAGGAGCTCCACTTCTCTCACAGTGATTAGGAGAAGCTTGTTGTTGTTGAATATTACTTGCATTATCAGATTTCTGAAGTAAATTGGTGGCTGCAAGTATTCTGTCTTAAATCAAAGTTTGATGTAAATAGAAATAAAATAATTAAATAATGGCATCTGGTTTTAGTTGTCCCTATAGTAGAATTGTACCAAATTTACCAACTGATAATTTGCTAAATCTAGGTTCCAGTTTCATTTCTACCACTATGTAACTCTGAAAACTTGATTGAGTTACTTGATGTTTCTGAGCACCATTTCTAGGAAATAAAAATTGTATCCAAAAATTCAGGAAAAAATGGAGAAACTTTCCCCAGTCTGATATAGTTACATGATAAAATCATATTGTCACAGAGTTTTATATGAGAGGGAGCTAGAAGTCATCTTGTGATAGTCTTTCATTTAGTAGATTAATATTGTGAAGTTCTATGAAGCTGAAGGATCTGCTCAAATGTTAGTGAAAAAGTCAGGACTATCATTTTATCTTTCCTAAATCTTAATATGGTAGTCTTTCCTCTGTACTGTTGTTTCCCATCTTAAAACCAATTCATCGTAATGTGTACAAAATTATAATGTCAAACCTTCACTGAGCATTATTTGTCCCTCTAGAGCTAACCCCTTGCTTTGTAAATGCATACATGCTTGTAGGTACCTACTATGCAAATTACATGCAGTAAAATTCCAATTCCCTGTAAGAATTAAGCACGCAATTTTCAATTTGTGTTAAATGAAACTCTGGTATTCTATATGGCATTTCTTTTGTGGATTTAAGTCTTATGGAAATACTTATAACATTTTTTTTTGAGACAGGATCTCTCTCTGTCACCCAGGCTGGAGTATACCGGTGTGATCATGGCTCAATGCAGTCTCAACCTCCCAGACTTAGGTGATCCTCCCACCTCAGCCACCTGAGTAGCTGAGACCACAGCTGGGAGCCACCACACCCAGTTAATTTTTTATTTTTATTATTATTATTATTTTTGAGACGGAGTCTTGCTCTGTCACCCAGGCTGGAATGCAGTGGCGCGATCTCTGCTCACTGCAAGCTCCGCCTCCTGGGTTCACGCCATTCTCCTGCCTCAGCCTCCCAGGTAGCCGGGACTATGGGCGCCCGCCACTATGCCTGGCTAATTTTTTTGTATTTTTAGTAGAGATGTGGTTTCACCGTGTTAGCCAGAATGGTCTTGATCTCCTGACCTCGTGATCCGCCCGCCTCGGCCTCCCAAAGTGCTGGGATTACAAGTGTGTATTATTATTTTTTTAGAGACCATGTTGCCCAGGCTGGTCTGAAACTCCTGGACTCAAGCAATCCATTCACCTTGGCCTCCCAAAATTCTGGGGTTATAAGCATGTATATGACATGAGTATTTCTGGATTTAGCTTCTCTATCTTCTCGTATCTCAGTCTCAACCATTCTTTAAAAGGTTACCTGTTTTACTAGTATCCATCTAAAATCACAAAGAAAAGTAAAAACATTTTTATTACTGTCTTTTTCTGCTAAAACATTTTACTTCTTAGATCTTAATAATTAACTATATTCAAGTGGCTACAGGGAATCATACTATAGGTCAGGCAAACTCTATCTCTCTTCATTTTTAGGGTATTGACTTGGCCTAAAACTTAAATTGGCATATGATAGTCAATTAACAGAAGAAAAACACACAAAATTAATAGAAGTTTTATGTGACATAGAAGTCCCCATAATGACATGAACACCCATTGAAGAAATAAAATACAAATGTTTTATATTAGGTTGAACAAAGAGAGGCAATTTTGGACAAGGAACTAAATTATGTGGGGAGGCTAAAGGAAAATAAGAATCATTTTTAACAGGTCTCTTTGTACACAATGCTCTTGGCTATGACTCCAGGTCAAAGAATATTTCCATCCCTAAAACAAGAAGAACATCTTTCTCATAGGAGTTTTTAATCTCCTGTTTTCAGGAAGAAAAAGGAAGAATAGAATTCCCTTATTACATCTGCTGTTTAACAAGTGTCTTTAGCTCAAAATAATCCTTACTCCAAAATGGCATATTTTAGAGGGCACATTCTGCTGCCCTTCAGTAGTATCCTTTCACCTACTCCAGGTCAATCAATGCTTTTGCTTTCCTTATGGCAATAAGGATATGACTTTTTCAACATAAATATTTAAATGTGTCAGTTTTGGAAGTGTGAACTATAGAAAGGCAAAAGAAAAGAAATATAAAAGGCAAAAACAAAAAAATCACCTGTAAACTTTATGTCCAGGATCACTACATTCACTTTGGTTGCCTCTGTATCAATTTTTTATTAGTACAAAGGCTATACATGTCTGTGAATTTGCATATGGGCTTTACACATCTACTAGTTTTCTGCATAATTATTTCGTAAATGGCAGCATGGTAAATGTATTATTCAGAAGCTGCTCTTTTATTTTAAAATAGCCTGAGACTGTTTCCCACTTCTGCATTATGACAGTATCTCCTATTAAAATCTATAATGATCGGTATAGTTTATTATGCTTTGTCTATTGTCTGTCTCACCTGCTAAAATGTAAGTTCTGCCAGGGCAGGGACCCAGTGCAGAGTCACTGCTGGCAAACTGTGGGCTCTCAATAAATATTTGTTTAATTAAATAACATGACTGATATATTAAGATAATTTGGGATTCAACCAAGTTGTGTGAAGTAAATGGGGAACTATGTTATTAATCTATAAGCACATATTAGCTACAATCCCCCACAAGAAAAACTGTAGTTTTGCTGATATAGAATTTTGTTAACACATTTAAATATATTAATAGCAAAATTAAGTATGTATTTTTAGGCACCGGGATTGCTGAAGTAGACTGTCAAAACAAAGTTACAGGTAACAGTTCATAATAGAGGACATGTGTTTTCATATTGTCACTTGCTTTATTGAAAATAAATTTCATTAAGTTCCCATGTCCTGTATTTCCAGTTTTGATCATTAATATATGTTACTGTCAACTTTATTAAGATGTTAGCCTACCTTTCTGAATATAAAGCTTAGCTATAATCCCATGTAGTTTTCTTGCATTTTAATGTATTTGCTTCATTATGCAAATTTTGGTTTCTAAACATGAATATTTTTGCAAGCAAAATTCCAGCAAAGGAACAATACCCCATTATGCAAAATGTTGAGGATTCTCATTATCACTTAAGGTATAGAATAAAATGTCAATATGCTAAACAAATCACCATGGGTTTGGCCATGAAATTTGTTAAAGGCAATTTGTTCAATTGACTTCTTATTTATGAGTTCATCCTCGATGTGTGCGGGTGCACATAAATTCTGAAAGCATATGTGAAGTACATAATGTGTGTTACATTTTTTAGAAAATCAGTTAGCCTATGAGGAATTTTTATTTTCATCTTTCCCTGAGAGGTGCCAATTCTATCATTCAGTGTCTTTAAACATTTTGTGGTTTCTAAAAAAGTTATACTACACAAACCCTAAGCAATAATTTATGATGAAAAGAAACATTCCCAGCTTGCCGGAAAATAGTAGACAGTAAAAAAATAAAAGTATGCCTATCAACAAAGCATATAAGCATTGCAGGGGAGGTCTCTAAGAAATAATACTGATCCCTTGGGTGATGCCAGAGAGTAACTCTAAGAGCTGTTTTTTGCAGAGCAGCCAGAAAATAACCATGAAAACAATCCTCAAATACCTGAATCAGCAGCAATTTTACTCCATGCTTCTGCAAATAACAGAGACTTTTAATAGCATTGTGAATCAACTTCTCCATCTACTGGCTGAAGGTCAAATTTTGATCTTTATTACTTATAAGAACCATGAATTTATTTGTATGTCTGTAGGCATACTTTTTTCATGATGGATGTATGATTAACTAAAGGAATAACTTACTCTCTTTAAATCATAACACGGTATGACTCAAAGAATCACAAAAAATTTTGAAAATGGTATTATTACATTACAGTATAAATTAAGCTGACAATTTATATTTTTGAAAGCCATTAATTTTATTATTATCATGATTAAGTACAATTCTGAGTATTTCTTCAAATATAATATATTTCATTTGGTTATTGAGAAATTTTTAAATTTGCTGATATGTAGAAAAATAATCTCTACTTGATTGTTTTCATACGCAGTTGTAGTATTACACACTAGAGATCCATTAAGTCTTTGCTCCATCTGTTTTCAAAACATCACTCAATTTGACAGACTCTTAAACTATGACTTAGAAATCAGATTAGGAAATTAATAGCAACCAAAAACATATTGTTAGCCAGAATTTAGCAGCCTCAATTTAGTAAGGAAAGTTATCTGGCAATCCAAAAACGGTACGGAATAAAAGAGCACATAAGGCACTGATCCTCCCAGCAAAATCTTGGATCCTAAGAATTTTACAAGCCTTATAACCTTGTATGTCAACTATTTATATGTTTCTTTTACAAATTTCCTATGCATGTTATATCTCACCTGCCTTAAACAACACATCCTTGCCCTTCTCACCAATCCTAAGTGTCTGAAACTATGAATTATCAATCATTTGAAGACTCGAAGTGCTCTTGCATTTCACACCAGTATTAGCTAATAGAAATGTGAGCATAATGCTTATTCTGATTTGTCTTGATTATGCGATCCAATCAAGATATATTTCTGATTCTTTCTTATAATTTAGAATTACTTTACATAGTAACTGTCTAGATGGACATAAAACAGCCCTGCAGGAGGTTGTTACAGTAGATGTTCTCTGTATAAATTTTTTGCTTCTGTGGCCACAGTATGATTGCTAATTTATACAATGAGGTCTCCACAGCTAAGCCTTGTCTATCAATAGTCAACAGCTCATGTATCAAGTTTACCCTTCACCCCAGCTCCCACATATGCTGTAAAGCTTATTTGCTAGATAGCAGAAAGCATCAGTTTATATTATTCTGCGTTTTTAAACTGCATCAGATTCACATAGAAACTGTTTATTGTAAGAAGTGCATAATTTCAAACATAAGAAAAATACATACACACATATACATATAATATCCATTTTCAGTATCATCTATATAACAGACCAGTTCTTTTCTCCTTAAATATTATTTTCTAATTCATGTTCATGTAATACATCTACACACTGGACTCCTCAGTCTGCGTCTGGTTAAAAATAAGTTCAATGAGAGTGTTACATTGTATGCGCTGCTTTGACCTATGGGACGTATCTTGCAGCCATGACCTATGGGGCATATCTTCTCTCTCTCTCTCTCTCTCTCTAGGTCCCTTTTCTCCTCTGGTTTCCTGAGGCTCCTAGAGGTGTGTCATTGCACCCACAATCCACTCCAGTATGCCATTTCAAGCTGCCCTTTTGCTCCCGCTTATCTCTGGGCTTCTATTTTGTGTCATCTTAAAGCTGCTGCCACTGCCAAGCCCTGGCTTTCGCCCAAGTCACCCAGGGATGCTTCCAATCACCATTTCTAATTATGATTTTACTGCTGAAGTTTTATTCCAGAAATCTGAGATCTTCCTCTTAAAACTGCTCATGAAATCACCTCTGCATCATTCCACAGTATGCTGCTTGCCACACATCACCAGCAAACACTTGTTGCTCACTTCATTATCTGACAGAATACCACTGTCCATACCCTTCTCATGGACCACAAAATGTCACACCATTGAGATTTAAAACATACACAATTCCTCTTTTGCTTAACATACACATACTGTGAGAATGGTTGGGGCAGAACAAAGCAAGTAACTGCCACAAACTATGCACAGAACTATTTGTTGAATAAGGCTCTCAGAACCTGGTCCTGTGACTAGCTAATTTCTTATGCCAGAGTCTTTTCTCCCTAGGGATTTTCACACAGAAATCCTGAAGACCTCACCCCCATACCTTTACTGGGCCCACAACCAATACAAGCCCACTAAGCATCTCCTCATTTCTGTCAGCTCCAAATAGTCAGCTCTCTTGGAATCTTTCTTTAAGGTTTTTCCTCAGTCCCCATATAATTCAGTGGAAACTGATTTTTGAAGAGATATAGTGCCAGCCTTGCATACTCAATGTCTGCTATAAATATAATTATTTTATGAGTTTATAATTATTGTAGTTATGTGTGGTTGACATGTAGTTTCTAAGAGATGGGTTTTTCAAACTGAATAAACCAGAGGATGACCTATAAATATTACCACAGTGGGGTGAAAAGATTTTAGAAACAAATTCTAATAAATGCCAAGATAGAAATGAGTTACATGAGTAGAATGGTAGTGAAGGGGCTACTTTAGATTTGGGGCAGGGACAGAAAAATCTTTTTGAGAAAGTGTTTTTTTAGCCAAGTCCCCTTTAGTCACTAAAGAGTGCAGCAATGATGTTGCATAGAAAGGAAATAGTATGTGAATATTTGTGGATGTAAAACAACCCTTGGCGGATTCCAGGAATTAAAATAATAGATAAGTGGCTAAAATAAAATGAGTAACAGGTCACAATGGAACAGGATGAAGTTGGTCCCTGGGCAGTAGGGAGAAGAGGATCAGTGGAGGTATACAACATAATAAAAGATACATTGTAAAGGGAAGAAAATAGAGATATATTTTCAAGCATACTCACCTAATAATTTAAAAATATTAATAATGTCTTATAGTACAATGTAAAAACATGTTGTACTTTAACTGTGGAAGAGAGAGCTAAGAAAAGAAGTTGCAGTTGTGTATACTTAAGCTATGTTATAAAATAAATAAAGTTCTGATTCCATAAATGCATTAGGTCCTTCTCAATCTACTATTTGGCATATGACATTAAAATATTTGTTTACTGGACCCATTATTTAACTTTGTAAACTACCTAAAGAACACATCCAGTGATATTAGAGACAATTCTTTCACATGAACATGAATTTTAGGGGACTATGCCAACAAGAGTTTGACATCTGGTTACCATTCTATCTATACAGATGATACAGATTGATAATGCAAAATAATAAAAAAAGTAAGACCTTAGAAGGAAATGGCTAAGAGAAATAAAGATAAGTCATGAAAAAGAAAATATATATTCTAAGCTTGTTTCAAATAGCTCCAACTCCTCAGTAAAGAAAAGCAAAATAAAACCATGAGATAAAGTTTGTTTTAAAAAACAAGTTTTAAAACGATTTTTTTCCATGATGGCAGGATTAGAGGAACACTCATATCCTGATGAACTATAATTTGCTAAACCATTTTTAGACAGCTAGCTCACAATATATGGCAAGAACCATAAAATATATTTTCCAACAGTATTTAGGAAAGATAAAAACACAATGCACGCATAGATTTACACATGAAGACTTTCAGTATTGTAGGTCCCTTAGGATTAGCTATCAACGTCAGGAGTGTTTTGGACATTTATAAACAGTTTCAGAGGAAAGGAAAAGTGGAGCAGATAGGGACTTGAAACAATTCAAGACTCGTTGAAGGAAGATTTTGAAAAATCCAGGGCAGTGTTTGTGAAACATGAATGTACCTAGGAATCACCTTGGGATCTTGTTAAAAGGTGGATTCTGATTCAATAGGTCTGGGTGGAGTCTGAGAGTCTCTAACAAGCTCCCAGGTGATGCTGCTGCTGGTTCTCCCTACACTTGGGTAGCACACTTCATGGGGGAGGGCTGTGACACTACCTCTTATGCCTACATGCCTTTTCCATATATATATATATATATATTTTATACATTTATATCTGTATATATAAAAAGATATATAAATATATATCTATAATATATAATATAAATTGATATCTATCTCTCTCTATATGTATTTTTTAAACTGAGTCTCTCTCTGTCGTCCAGGCTGGAATGCAGTGGTAAAATCTCAGCTTACTGCAACCCCCGCCTCCCGGGTTCAAGCCATTCTCCTGCCTCAGCCTCCTGAGTAGCTGGAATTAGTTGCACACCACCAGCCCTGGCTAATTTTTTGGATTTTTAGTAGAGACGGGGTTTCACCCTGTTGGTCAGGCTGGTCTCAAACTCCTGACCTCAAATGATCCACCCACTTCAGCCTCCCAAAGTGCTGGGATTAGAGATATGAGCCACACTGCACACGGACCATTTCCTGTATTTTTAAATTGAAGATCATAACTGAAGTGTTATGTTTGTCAGACAGGGGAATATGAGTCAAATATGCTGTTTAGTTTTAAAATAATAAAACCATTGCCATGGAGTTTGTAAATGTAGACTGAGCTTTCTCCAGGTGTTGTCTGTGGTGATTGCATAGCTGTCATGCCCACACTCACACGTGAGCTTCTCCCTGGAGACAACTGCATTCATGAATGAGAAGTCATTTGCTTTATTGATGTTTCATCATTTGAGTTTACTTTCATTTATGTAAGAATGAGTAACGAAGAAAAGATAGCTCAGAAGTTTCAGAAGTGCAATTTTTTCTTTTTTCTAAGACAGGGTCGAGCTCTGATGCAGAGGCTGGAGTACAGTGGTGAGATGTCAGCTCACTGCAACCTCTGCCTCTTGGGCTGGAGTGCTCCTCCCAGCTCAGCCTCCCAAGTAGCTGGGATTACAGGCTCCCACCACGACGACAAGCTAGCTTTAGTATTTTTTTGTAGAGGCGGGGTTTTGCCATGCTGCCCAGGCTGGTCTCGAACTGTTGGCCTCATGCAGTCTGCCCGCATCAGCCTCCCAAAGTGCTGGGATTACAGGCGTGAGCCACTGTGCCTGACTGGAAACGCAACTCTTTACAAAGTGTCTTGGGGAAGCAGTCAAATGATTACTTGGAGCAAGGATAAAAGAATTACGACATTATAATGAGTGAAAGGATGTTTTAAATCACTATAATTTGTTCACACAGAAATGGATTCCCAAAGTTATATACAAAAATTGCCTTCAAGTTATAGCTAGAGTTCACATCCCCTTATTGACACCAACCCCTAAACAATGTGCTGACCATTTTCATCGTTGTGTGGAGACTTTATTCTAAAACTTTAATATACAGCTTTGACATCTGAAGAGATTTGGGAAAGAAGAGCAGAAACTCATAGTAAAAGGGCTTACTATTTTACCTCATTGCTTTTAAGAAGGTCTCTTACAAGTCTTTACACGAACTATGATATTGCATCTCTGTGCTCAAAGAAAATGATTGGAAATGAATCAAAAGTGGAGTCACAAACCAAAAATTGGAGTCGATCATATTCCTAAGCCAAGGGCCTAAGTATTAGGGATTTTAATTTGAATTAACATGCAGATATCTTTTTAATGTTTTTAAGATATTCTTCAGTAAATATTTGCAACTTCTGTTTTGTTTTCATTTAGTTACCAAAAAAGATGAAGTCAATGTTATCTCACTGAAGAGCAAGCATTACTAAAATGCCACGTTTAAAATCATTTTACATAAAAACTATTATTAAGATTTAATTTATAATGATGTGTTTATTCTGAATTTTGCATAAATTGCCACGCTGGTTTGTCACGGTGCTTTGATCGTTTGTCTACTAGATATTGTTCTCACAGACCGTACAGGCTGATATATTTGTGAATTTAATCATCTCGTACAATACAAAACATATGGTCACACATTCACAGTAACTGAATTCAGATGTAGCAAATGCTGACAAAAAGCTCCTGAGAATCTTTCACGACCTAGGAATTAAACCTAATCATCAAACAATGCTTGCAGACTCATCAAAGTACAATACTCTGCCACCAGGCCTCTTGACCTTTCAAGGAGGCGTTGCCAAAAGGCGGCTGAGGCTGCCACAAAACATTTAAATGAAGATTCTGAAGAAGACTGAACCTAATGTTAGGAGATTATTTCTTTATTATCTGGCACAAAGCAATTGTGTTGCGGTTTTTGAGGTTTTTCTTTTTTTTTCTTTTTTCATTTTCAGAGTACTTTATTACCATTAGGAAATTACTACTCACTGCTTCTTGCGTGTTAGGTAAAAATCATGCTCGCTCTGTTGCCCAGGCTGGAGTGCAGAGGCACAATCTTGGCTCACTGCAACCTCCGCCTCCTGGGTTCAAGCGATTCTGCTGTCTCAGGCTCCCGCCACCACGCCCAGCTAAGTTTTGTATTTTTAGTAGAGACTGGGTTTCACATGTTGGCCAGCCTGGTCTTGAACTCCAGACTTCAAGTGATCCACCCGCTTCAGGCTCCCAAAGTGCTGGCATTACAGGCGTGAGCCGCCGCGCCCGGCCACCGTACCCTTTTAAAACAAGCCCAGGGGAGCTTGTTCATTGCTTCCACCAAGTGAGGATACAGTGAGAAGGTGAGGTCCGTGAAGGAAAGAAGAGGCCCTCACCAGACAGCAGCTTAATCTTGGGGTTCAGCCTTCAGAACTGACTGTGAGAAAAACATTTTGTTGTTTACAAGCTACTGAGTTTATGGTATTTTGTTATAGTAACTTGAACAGACCTTAAGACAATACATAATCATCTATATCTACAGCATATTTTCTACCAGATTTTAATGCTACTAACTTAAAAATGCAAACTAGCATTATGAAATGTTGGCCAATATTAGTTACTATTTATGGAATGAATGTTTAAGTATATTTTATTAATGTTCAAGCAGTATTTAATAACCATCTTTATATATTATGTAATTCTGACAAACAAGTAAATTACTCATTAGATCAGAGTTTAGATTACTGAGATATTTTATTCTTCGCTTTTTTTTGAATTCTCTACTATAAAATGTAAATAGAATTCTGACCACACTTCTCCATTTTCTAACCTTTTTTACTTTCCATTCTCCTTTTGCTCTTATCTAGTAGTAAGCTTTTGAAATGAAATAACAAGCCCCAACTAGACATGTGATCATATAAGTTTACCAAATTAGTATTTACATACTTCAAAAGGTTATTTTACCTTTTGCAAGGCTCTTGTATCGGTTGGAACCCCGAGAACGCGCCAACAGACAACAGGGGGCGGTGTGGAGCTACAGCCTGTTTTAACGGGCGCCTGGGTGCAGATGGGCTGAGGCCCAAAATGGCGTCAGCCTCAAGTGAGGACGCGGCAGGGATTTTACAGTCCTCTGCAAACAGGAAGTGTCCGAGTCTGAAGTGACTGCTACGTAGTACCTTGACAGCCTCCCTCTCGATCTTCAGCGGGTATGTGTCTCCCGGGGCCGGCTTTCTTCCGGTTTCTGCGATCTTGCTGACGCATGTTGCTGGCGCAAGTGGCCTTGAGCCTTAGGGCTGGGCCTGAGGAGGGAGGAGCTACCGATTCCCTTAAGCTTTCAGGCCCGGGGGGAGAATCTTTCACCTTTGAAATGCCTGAGGAAAAAAAACTATCTTTTTTTTTTTTTTTTTTTTTTTTTTTGAGACGGAGTCTCGCTGTGTCTCCCAGGCTGGAGTGCAGTGGCGCAGTCTCGGCTCACTGCAAGCTCCGCCTCCCGGGTTCACGCCATTCTCCTGCCTCAGCCTCTCCGAGTAGCTGGGACTACAGGCGCCCACCACCATGCCTGGCTAATTTTTTTGTATTTTTAGTAGAGACGGGGTTTCACCGTGGTATCGATCTCCTGACCTCGTGATCCGCCCACCTCGGCCTCCCAAAGTGCTGGGATTACAGGCGTGAGCCACCTTGCCCGGCAAAAAACTATCTTTTTAAAATTTTACGGATTTAAACATTTTCTGCATGATTTTGATATGATTCCACACTGAAAATGTTTTCTACAGGAAACTGTAGAGCGTTTAGATCAAACGCTTTTTCCACCTAGGCAGATATTTGACTTCAAATGTACATATATATGTGCATATATATGTATATATAGGATATTATACTTCTCTTTATCTTTCCATAACTCCACTCTGTAGTTTATTAACTGCGAAACGACGTGGAAATGGGAGGTAGGCAATTATTTGTATCTTCTAGGAAAACACAAGTTGGGGAGCCATGACCCTTAAATGTCGTGACTGATACACAATAAAAAAAGAAAGGACACTTTAGGAAGTGTGTGCCGTGGGGTGCGGGGGAAGCCTCAGTTGATCTCATTGGGAAGGATGGAAGCTTTTCTAGGTAGCTTTAAAGATCATGATCTGGAATTGGACAAGCTCTGAAATTTCTTATTACAACTAACCATTATATACTTGTTATAGATACTTGTTATATATATACTTATTACATACTTGTTGTCCTGTAATCAACTGGAGAGAGTATGTCCATTCCAACAGACTTACTCTTAAGTGCCATTATCATGAAGCTGCTTTGTGTTCAAAACACTTTTATTACTAGGAACAATATTTATAAGATGGGTTTGATTTTAGTTACTTATTATAACTTTCCTATTATAACTAACTCCCCAGCCTACGTATCTTCTATTTCTTCCCAACCTTGCATATTCCAGCAATTGAAAATTATCACAGCTAAACTTTAATTTGGAAGAGAAAGACAATAGTTACCCTCACTGCTTATCTGTAGGTAATGTGCCTACAGCAAGATAGAAAACTATATCGAGTCTCAGAAGAAGGAGCAATGCAGCCTACAAATGATTCAGTAGTGACTAGAGATTTGTTTCTATTACTGGCATTATGAAATAGAATGCATTTCAAACTGTGAGGCCTACCTCTTTCCAGTTATTTTCTCGATATTTTTTCTTTCCTGCACTCTATCTTCCTTTTGATTTCCTAAATCTACTTCTTCAATTTGGGAGGCAGCCTACACCAATGGTTAAATATTTGTTAGTAAATGTCGTGGTGTGCTGAAGAGTAGCATTTTAAAGTTATAGTAATTTATTTATAAATACAAGATTAGAAGAAAAGTCAATTTACCTCAAGATACTTGTTTCCCTGTAATCAATTGCAGAGAGTATGTCCATTCTCATAGACTCACTCTTAAGTGCCGTTATCATAAAGCTGATTTGTATTCAAAATACTTTGATTACTAGGAACAATATTTTAAAGATGGATTTGATTTCTAGTATGAAGAACCTACATTTCATCTTTGAAAAAGGTATCTTCTAAAAATTTTCTAAATCTAGTTTCATTGTCCCGAAAGCATCTCATAAGATTTTAAACGTTTTTTATGATTAGATTGTTGCATCAACATACTATCATATCCTAAGCTATGTTTGCTAGCTCTTCTCCTCAGGTACATTAAATTAATTGAGCATATTGTGGCCTTTGCAGCGTGATGTTTTGCTAGTAAATGATTCATGTTGCGTCCCAACCACAGTGAACAGCAAACTTTCACCAGAAACAGATGGAGGAATGATCTTGGCCATTTGTGGCAACCTCAGGTTCATCTAGGAAAAACTGAAGTTCATTTAAAATTGACCTCAATATGCTGTTGGCCAGATTTGATTCACCTCAGGTGCATGATTCTACTGAGAAAGTAATCAGCACCAGCAGATGGCCCTCTCTAGGTTCACTTTCCTAGGCAATTAAAAATCTGTTGCTAAGACATAACTATCAAATATTTGATATCTTTATGTGGCAGCACTTCCCCTCAATTTCTGTGTCATGAAATTTTTTTCAAGAAATTTCTAACAAAAATAAAAATCTGGGTTTTGAAATATAAGTTAAGCAAATGTAATCCCCTTCTCTTTGTGCTGAACTACTTTCCTGCAGTACATAATTTTCCCCTGGTTACTCAGATTTTATTCTCATAAAAAAAAAAAAAAGCTAGCAAACTTTTCCCTGACTTTTCCATATCAAACTGTAGTTTTATGCTATATTAAGTGATGATGTATTACTGTACTTTTATTTAAATATAATAGTGCTGCCAATCTGGTAGTGAGGAATATATTATGAGCTGTATTTTTAATTGACAGTCACTGATCCAACAGAGACTTTCTCTTATTCTCATGATCATGAACAGAATTTTATGAGACAGATGCCCGGACCAAGTGGCAAAGTTAAACAGGGTCCATTTATATAATAGAGTTTATGAAGTCTAATTTGTGCCAAGTAGATAACTTGAGTAGATGGGGTAATGTGTCAAATGGGCAATTAACTATTTTATGAGCAATTTTTTTCAATGGAAATTTTTTTCTGTGCAAAGGCTATGAAACATAGAATTATTTCTAAATCAGACAAAGAATTTAGCTTTATGTACTATTAAAAATTCTACAAATAAGAATAAAAAATGTACAGAAATATGAATGACCATGTGAATGCAACTGAAATTATTTGATCACCTTCAGTAAACTATTCGAGTAGTTGTTTTAAAACAAAAAAAGATTCTTAAAACCCAATTTAGGTTAGAAAGCAGTTATTTTTGGAAATTTCCATGCAAGTTCATTCTTTATTTAGCCACCATTTGTTGAGTACCTATCAGGGCCAACTTTTGTCCATGTGGTACCTTTGTGGAAGCTAGATTAAGGCGCAACTCCAGGAAGACACAGTCTGCACCAGGGAATAGTGCTTGCAAACAGTGCATATGCTGGAATTCAACCATCATTCACCCTCTTGAAGAGATACTCTTTTCACTGAACAAATGGTACAATGTATGAGATGATCCCTGGCACCTACTGTATCTAGGCACTGGAAGGTTAATGGTAAGCAAACTGGTTATTGTCCAAGCCCCTTGAGGACATGCAGATATGTAAAAAGGCACACATTAAAGAAATAATCGTACAAATAAAGACACAATTACAAAGATGTGTTAGATGCTTTGAAAGAAAATATACTCGGAGAATAATACTAGAAAAGTTTCATTCATGATGAAAAAGATCAAGGTAGTCTTCTCTGAGGATGTGATGCTTAAGCTGACATTTCAAGCATGAGTAGGAGTCAAGGGTAGAGAGGAGAATCTTCTAAAAAGTGGGAACAGCATGTTATGACCTTTAGATCGAAAACTTTCCCATATTGAAGGAACTTAAAGGAAGTTTCAGTGCCTGGAACGTAATGAACAAGGCTGGAGTTTTGTTAACTGAGGTCAAAATCACTCCAGATCATGTAGTATGTGTTAAGAACTTTAGATTTTAACCTAAAGTCAAAGGCCAGATGCTGAAGGGTGGTAGGGAGGAAGTAGTATAATCATACATGCATTGAAATAAAATCTCCCTAGCTTGTGTGCAAGGTGGATTGGAGGAAGGAAAGACAACATGCAAGGAGATAGTGAAGAGATTTGCAGTAATACAGGTGAGAAATGATGGTGATTGGTCTAAGAAGCTGGCAGGATTGATGGGTAGAGGTTAGAAATGAACTCCATTGACCTTTGTGATGGACTGGAGTTGTCACAGTATATGCCACAATGTGAGTTTTTAGCAGCTGGATGAGTAAAGGTACCACTTAGGGAGAAATGATTTACTGGAGGAGGGGAAGATTTGGATAACAGATGTTCTCTTCATGGAGATATTTGTGAGATGTGCTCAAAGATACATCAATAGGCAGTTGTGTGTGTGTGTGTGTATAAATATAAGTGTGTGTGTGTGTGTGTGTGTGGCCTTTGGGAGAGGGCTGTTACTAGGGATATTAGAGTGAATGTTGTTAACTCCTGCATGAAATTCCAAGTTATGGGCATGGATGAATGTACCTATCATACAGTGGTAAGCCAAAAGAAAATAAAGAAGAATGCTGAAAAGTCATAATCTGAGAGGACTGAAAGAAAAAAAAATAGTAGAGAGCGATAGCATAGAGCCCAGGAGCATAAACAGGCTTTAACACATCTGTTGCATTGAATGCAGCTGTGAAGTCACATGAAAGTCCATTGGATTTGCCGATTGTGGGCCTTAGAAGATCTTAGAATAGTGAAGAAATGTGTATAATAGTTATTGAAGGAAACTAAAAGCACATGTTAACTGGTAAATGTAGGTAACTTTGACAGCCCATGTAGCAAGAAAAGTTTTGTTGCATTAGAAAAAACTAAGAGAACGGAAAAGAAAATGGGTGGCATTAGCAACTGCTTCAGCTAAGAGAAATGTGGTCCTGAAGAGGATTAGAAACACTAATACAAACTTCATATATATGTATATATACCTATTGTAGGGATATATAAATTTATATACTATAAATACATGTATAGTCATAATTAGGTATGCATATATATATACATAGATATAAAGAAACAGCACATAGGCTGGGGAGTGGTATTTTTAAAAGCTTTAGAGCTTATCCAAAGTATTGGAGATTTTATATATATACACACACACACACACACACACACATATATATGTAATGCCTTAATGCACATTTGAACATTGAGGGGAAGGATCTAGTATTGAGAGATATGTTTAAATGCAGGTGAAAGATGTAATAATCAATGGAGGGACATCCTTGAATCTTTGATAAAGGAAGATTTAGAGACAATATGAAAAGCCAGGCTTTTGTCACAAAGAGGGATGCTTCTTCTGTTTTTTCCTGTTTTTAATTTTAGTTTGAAATTTTTCAAATTGAGGATAGATGAAAACATAGAGCAGTGGTCTCTTATGTAACCACCATAGATATTTACCAGTTGGTTGCATTTTGCCACATTTGATTTATATAGATGTGCATATATAAGAATACCTTTATGTATATGTGTATATTTTTTATTAATCCACTTGGAATTAAGTTACAGGAATCATGACCCTTCATCTCTGAAACTTCAGCATGGTTTTTCCAAAATTAAAATATATTTTGGAAAAATATACAAAAGAAATTTAGGCTTTGTTTGTTTTAGTGGAGGAAAGAAAGAGAGGGCAATTATAAGCGGTGGTTGGTGGTGAATACTCATTGGCAGTACAGAGAAACCATTTTGCTGATGGAATGAAGCAACATCATTCAATGAGAATAAGGGTAGGGAGATTAGATCCAAGCTCTTAGAAGAGTCAAGAAAAGTATGTAATAGGGAGGTTAGATCCAAGATCTTAGAAGAGTCAAGAAAAGTATATAATAGGTATTAAGGGAAACTAAGAGCACATGTTAACTGGTAAGAGTAGGTAACACTGATGGGCAATGTAGGATGCCCCAAAGAAGCTGGTAATCATCAGTTTAAAGAAGAGATAAATGTGATTGCTTAGCAAGTGAGTTGGAGAGATACCAGAATATGATCAGAGTGCTATGCTTGAATTTGTGTAGCACTTGTAATGAGAAGTCAGTAAAGAATGAGGCAAAGATGTTTTAGAAAAAATAAATAGTATGTAAATACCTGTGAATACAAGAAAACTCATGACTAATTCAAGGAGTTACAATAATAGATAAGTGGTTAAAATGAAGTGGGAAAACAGGGCACAGTAGAACTTGATTAAGTTTGTTCATGGGCACTAGGGATAAGAGCATCAATGAAGTCGTACAATGTAACAAGAATATGTACCATAGTTGGGAGAAAATACGAACATATTTGTAACTCTACTTCAGAATTTTAAAATAATACTTCGTAGTAAAATGTATTATACTATGATCAGAGAGTGGTGTTAGAATTTGTGACGCTTCCCATGGTGACAATATCTAGCGTGCAACTCTGGGTATGGAAGGAAGGGACACAGTGGGAGAGGATTGCTTGAGATAAGATGACAAAACTGAAGAGCCAAGTGGTTAGACTGATTGCTTAAAGGGAAATCAATATTATCTATGAAATTAGTAGTAATGGGATGACAGTAGAACTATGGACCTTCATAGGATGCCAGAAACTTCTAGAGCATTAATGTAAGGAGGATATTACAGTATCATTGCGTCCTGGTACATCTCTGAAAAAACTATTAAGTAAAGAATAAAAGATGGGACATTTATTTATTTATTCACTCATTTATAAAATAAAGGAATGTCAGTAGTCTAAGGGGCTCATGAGGAAACTTCCAAACATAGTCATTCACTAGGAAACAGAGAAAAATAGCTGCAGAGAGAGAGAAAAACATCAAGTTTCAAACAAGATCAGAAGGCAGAAAGATTAATTTAAAAAGATCTTGTGGCTATAGATAATTTTGCATTCTCATTTGAATATAGTTTCTGGCTGTTTTTCTTTTCATTTAAGATGTTTAAAAGCAGTGGCTAACAAGTAATCAAGTACATCAGCTTTTCAGACTTCTGGCATAATCCTACAAAAAGAATTAGTAAATATTGAGATGTCAAGAATGGATTTTTAAGCTATGCCGAGTAATTAAGCATGACCATGTTTAAATTCTGCTGGCTCTAGACAAAACTCTATATACAGGAACACATTAAAGATAATCAATGTTGAACACCCTATTTTGTGCAATACTGTGATAGGTGACCATGGAGAATAAAGTAGTCATGCCATTTAGAAGACATGTCTGGTGGCACAGAGCCAGATAAATCACTTCTAGTGAAAATATCCTGGTGAAAGTTTTATGTACATTTCCCACCTTGCCCTGGTGAACTGTCTGCACAGGTCTGACTTTACTAACATTGTAGATTTCACATAAATTGCAGGATTATTTATTTGGATCTATTCAAATGAATTTATAATTTTATATAATTATAAGAAACGTTTCTCAAAATTTCTTAACTTTTTAGAAATTACTCTGTCTTCTCTAGCCCGATGTGCAACAAAGTCAATTAACATTTACCATATTTTCATATTCCGAATGCCTCATTTTTAGATATACATAGCAACTATGGTTTATTACTTTATCCTGTGATTCTTTGCATTATTTTTGTGATATACTGTACAAACATAGATAACTCTGTAAATCTAAGTTTACCTTCATCCTACTGTGTAGATAGTAGGTAAATAAAAGTAATCTATGTTAGATAAGGTTCTAAAAAAACAAGCAAATGGTATTTAACAAAGCTTGAATTATAGTTCCTTTTCTCAGAAATGATTTCTTCAAAGTAACCTAAAGTTTCTTATTTCCCTACAAGTCTTCAACACTTTGCGTAACATATTAGTTGCTTGTATGTTTCTAGGAAGTATACTCATGAATTTATTATGTACAAGTCATAGAAAGGAAAGGTTTCTTTCCATTAAACTTGGAAAACCAATCAAGCAAAATCTTCTAGGTTAACACGCATCTGTTGAGAGCCATCTGTAGGTATAAATTCAGAAATGTAAGCCTCAATGGAAATTGCTCATTTTAAAAAATTCCAAAGACCTTTTGTTAAAGGCAAACAACATATAGGCGCAGACACAAAAACAAACACACAGGTACATGTGTCTATTTAAAAAACAGAGTATAAATTAGAAAATATAGGAGTATTTTTTTCAGTTACAAAAATCACATATGTATGCCTGATCTACTCATATTAATTATTAGAGAGAATTTCACTCGCTGAAATTGCTTACAGAATTTAACTTTATGCAGCATAAGGAACTTCAGGGAATGGAAGTTTACGAGAGGATCTAGTGATAATGAAGGATCAACAGGGAGTTGATTATCTGGAGCATAAAACAAGATGATGAGCGTATGGCCAACAAATAACTTTTGAAATGAGACTGACTACTCTTGAGAAGTATAAAAATATTTTTACTCATGTGCATTGCTTTTGAATTTCTGTTTCAAACAAAAAACAGACCACCTGGAGCTATGAGATACGATGAATGGTAAAAATAAAGTTAGGAGATACACCTAATGCTAAAGGACGAGTTAATGGGTGCAGGAAATCAACATGGCACATGGATACATATGTAACAAACCTGCACATTGTCACATTGTGCACATGTACCCTAAAACCCTAAAGTATAATAAAAAAGAAAAAAAAAAAAAAATAAAGTTAGTGGGGTAATCCACTATTTAGATTTTCCCATCTCTAAAATTATTTGCTCATACATTTAATCAAAATATTTATAGGACTAAATCTCAGATATAGTCATACTTAAGATAAATAGAAATAACTGTACATTTTCATTAGGATGTATTTTATGGATTTTTTTAAAAAGTGTTCATAATCCAGAAAGTAAAAACCATCTGAAATTGAAAATTATGCTTTTTAAATAAAGATTTTTATATACTTTATTAGTTACCTTTTCAAGTTTACTATCAAAAGCTAGAACTCAATACAAATATGGAGCATTACCTTACCCTTATTACTATAGTAATAATAGATTTTTTCTTTTTTGATCCTCGATACCCTGTGAAATAGATGAGCTAGGTATTTCTATTTTCAGTTACATGTCCCAACAATCAAATTCTGTTCAAGTACTTGGAGAAATGGCTAGGAATATTTATAGGTCTCCAAATGATTGAGTTTTCATTCTTCTCATAATTACTGTATAATTGTTCTGTATACTGTAGAGTGTTATGCAAATGTTAGCTATATTATTAGTTAGGCTCTTCCAGAATGCATCTTCCAGAAAAGATGAAATACATATGCTCTAGTTTATATTGTTAGATCATCAAGGAACATGACTTATATTGAGCTTCATGTAGAGGATTCATTAATATTCAGGTGCCCACCTTATCAATCTATGCAGAGTCTGTAGCTCTTGCTGCCAAAGAGAATTACAAAGAGGTTAAGGAAAATCTGGACTATATGTCTTCAGAGTTTTTCAAAATACAATTCCAAACAACTTTAACATATTAAGGCGTAATGATTTGTGTTTCTAAATTTTCTGTAACCTTTGATTATCTCTTCATTGACTGTGCCATCTTTATTTTATGCTTAATTTGTATTGGATTTTACTGGCCACTGTATATTTTATATACTTTCTCTCAGTTAATTCCCCTAGCAACCAATTATGATATTATGAGATGATAGATAAATCTATCATCAAGGAATAGCTCTTACAACTTTATTGAAGTGGAAACTGAAACTCAGAGAAGTAGAAAGTTAATTGTCCGTTGCCACACAGTTAATAAGAAATACACTAGAAGCAGAAACCAGCTATTTTAATTCCAACTCCTCTTCTTTTCCCACCACATCATAGTTGTTCTCAAAAGACTTATCAGTGTCTTTGGGAGAGAAACACATTCAATGACTTACTATGTAATTTTGTGATTGAGAGAACGACCCATATGACAAGTTAAAAATGCAAATGTATTTCCTTTACAAACATAATTTAAGTATAGAATAGTAGCACTGTTTTACTATTTTATGAGATGTATATTATCAATGGGAATTGGAATCCTGGTGCCTGAAAGTATGTCAAGGGTATTAATTGTGATACTCATGTCTAAAAGAAAAAATTCAAATACCCATGGGTACACATAAACATCGTCTTCTAATGATACTAATTTTTTGAATCTCTTATGAAAATAAATCATTGTCAAGAAAAATGGTGCCAACACAGACATATTCCACTAGTTTTCTTATTGCTAGTGAGCACATGCTGCTTCATAGGAGTGATCAGTGTGTTACACGCAACTGCAGGTAGATCAGCGGGATCCAAGAATAATATAAAGCTTCAGAGAAAGAGAAATGAAAAAAATAGCATGTATACAAACAAGAATCCACTGCATTAAAAAAATAAATTCTGTTAAAAATTCACGAACTAGAATAAGATAAACAAAATTAAATAAACAGTCTCATGTCATCATAAAAGACCCAAAATACACTTTCCTTATAAATACAAATATTATGTGTTCATAATATGGCTTGAGCATGAAAATAGAGGATTATGGTAAAAGGTGAAAATTACCTTTAAAAATTATATATGGCATTATTGGCTGGGCATGGTGGCTCATGCCTGTAATCCCAGCACTTTGGGAGGCTGAGGCGGGTGGATCACGAGGTCAGGAGTTTGAGACATGGTGAAACCCCGTCTCTACTAAAAAAATACAATAAGTAGCCAGGCGTGGTGGTGCATGCCTGTAATCCCAGCTACTCTGGAGGCTGAGGCAGGAGAATCGCTTGAACCTGGAAGGCGGAGGTTGCAGTGAGCCGAGATCACATCACTGCACTCCAGCCTGGGCAACAGAGCAAGACTCTGTCTCAAAAAAAAAAAAAAATTATATATGATGTTATTAAATATATTCTCCCATCAATAAATAATATTCTCCTAACAATTAAAGCTTGGTAAACAAACACATAAAAAGAATAAGCCAAATCATCTGATCTGAAATAAAGGTCATAGTAAATAATTTGTAATATCAATATACATCTATTTTGATATAATCAGATTCACCTTCCTACCAGTGTTTTTATTGTGTCCTACAAAGTAAGTATTGATGTTGATCTTCCTTAAAATCTGAGCTTTTACAAACCAATTGCTTATTTATATCTTACTTTGTCTCCAAGATGGTGTGTTATTTCAAACATGTTCACATTTGTTGAATTTGTACATAATCTACATTAATTTTTTACATTTGAATACAAATAAGGTGAATTACCTCAATTTATGAGATTCATGCCTCTATCATGGTTTGTTAGATGTTTGATTGTAGTACACTGGGTCTCTGTATTTACTTCCCCACGTTAGAGAAGGGGACAAGCCATTCTGAACAGAGCATTGGAGTAGGAATCAGAACTCCTGGGTTATAGACATGGCTCTACCAATAGTTTGTGTCCCAGGGAAAGATATTCCATCTCACTGTGCCTCATTTTTCTTGTCTCTAAAGTTAATCTTCAAAGGATTACATAAGTTGTTCTCGATTCTGGCTGTATAATTACCTGAAAAACTTTTAAAACCTCCTGGTACATAGTCCCCATTCCAAATATATTACATCAGAATTTAGGGGAGTAGTGCAATGATATTTTTAAAGATCTTCTTAGTTGATTCTATATGCAGAATTCATTAAGAAAGACTATTTTTAGGTACAGAGACCCATTAGCTGTTGGTTGTCTTGAATGAGGTTTAACCAGGCCCACAAGACTTCTGAGTACCAAAGGCATAAATAATAATTTAGAAGATGGTATGCATATGGGCAAAAATGTTGTCATGTATAGCATACTCCAACCAAAAGAAATCTTGTTAAAACAAAATTCAGTGAAAGTTGTTGCTTACCTGCTTAGAGCAAAGAAATAATTGTATTTAGTCATTATGAAATCTATGATAAAATCCACGTAAATATGAAGAATTCAGCTTGGTAATAAAATTATTATCAAATGTAGAAATAACTATATATGCCCATATGTGGCCTGTAAATGGAGCAAAAATTATTTTTAGTAAGTTTTTCAAGTTGCTGTCATTACATAAAATATGAAATAAGAAACATTTTTGAGGCCAAATCCAATGATTCTGTTTTATTGGTGCTTTTTCAGTAAATACCTCCTTATAGTTTCTGAAATATATTTTTTTCACATTTGGTGAGAACTCTATTAGCAACCGTCTGGAAAGTGTCTGCCATATACAAGCCAACCCTAATTGGTTTTAAGCCTTTGAGCCTTATTTTTAATTTGGTGAAATCCATGAAAAGATTCCAGGTACCATTTGAAGATGTATTAAAAAGACTAAAAGCTCCAAATATCAAGATGGTCTTGCTAAAGTTTTTTGTTTGTTTTGTTTTGTTTTTTGAGATGGAGTCTCGCTCTGTTGCCAGGCTGGAGTGCAGTGGCGCAATCTCGGCTCACTGCAACCTCCACCTCCCAAGTTCAAGAGATTCTCCTGCCTCAGCCTAAAGTTTTTAATATTTATTTAGCTGTTTCCTTTACATATAGATGGGCATATAGATACTTGAGACTATCCACGTGCAGATGATGATGATGATGGTGCTGGTGGTGGTAACAATGGTAATGCTAGTGTTGGTAATGTTGATCAAGATGGTGATGGTGATGATGGTGATGGCGATATGATGATGATGGTGGAGGTGGTGGTGGTGGTGGTGGTAACAATGGTGATGCTGGTGATGGTGATGTTGATGAAGCTGGTGATGGTGATGATGGTAATGGTAATGGTGATATAATAATGATGATGGTGATGATGATAATGGTGATGGTGATGGTCAAGAAGATGAGGATGCCCCTTATCTTATACCTTGTCAGTTACAGGCCAAAACATAAAAAGAGACATATCAGCTGCAACAATAGTAAACCTAGTTATGCCTACAAATATTTTCCATGTCATGTAACTTTTGTGATGTTTTTAAACGTGTAAAACTGCACTTTTGCACTAAGGATATGATAGTATATCATACCCCAAAACATCATGAAGTGATGAAATCTCTTTTGAAATATTCTTTGAGGATAACAATTTAGCAAACAGAATGGCATGTATAAACTTCAGAAATCAGTGAAAATGTTCCTCTGTTAAGTTAATGTTTGGGAATTGTGTCAGTGTTATCTTGGTATGTTATTCCTAGCCCCAGCTTGAACCTAATACTTGGAGGATAAGTAAATGGGAAGAAGTAGTTGACTTGTCGTGTGGGACTGAAGAAGTAAACAATGAAAGTGGATTCTAAAGACCCAAGTAGCTGGGATTTGCCATAAGAGAGAACATTCTCCCAGTCTGAGAGCCCCAGTCTAACTTTAGCTGGAGGAAGAAGAGGACTGTTACCAGAGATATTCAACCAGAGGCTTCACCTATTGTGATGTTTAAAGAGATTCCTGCCGCAGCTGAAATGTTATTTTAGACAACTTCTAAGGTCTCTTTCATTTCTATGATCTGTGGTTAATGATAGAAGCCTAATCTTTTGGGTAGGATGCTTCAACTATATAAAAATAAATGTCATAGTGATTTAGTTTGACACTTTCTTTGATATATTGCAATAATTCTGACTTTTTTTAATACTTTGTGTTTGATGTTGGAAGATAGAACAGAGCTTTAGGTTTCACTTTTGGGTTTTTTTTAAAGGCCTTGATAATATTTCAGGATAAAAAGATACCTAAGTAGATATTAGTCATTTTGACTAATACATACACAACTCATGGCAATCTCATCACCAAAATCCAACTAAGATTTTAGTTATTGTGATGTAACTAAACATTGGGGCTAGAAAGGGCAATTGATTTGTGAAAGAGAAATGTCCATTAATTTAGGAGATACTAAAACACAGAGTGTGTAGTTTTGTACTACAACACCCTCTCTGATAATAATCACAAGCTTTTCAGAGGTTTAATTTCAGAAGTCGTGGTAAGAATAATGACTATATTTAAGGAGTCTGAGGGACTGCTTTGCAGGCATTATATTATTTGATCATCACAACAACTCTTTATTCTATTGTCTTCATTTGACAGAAAGGAAAACTGAGAGTTGGAGTTGATAAGTACCTCAACCAATATCACATTACTGTGAATGACAAAGCAGGTCTTGGAATGCAGGAAGTCAGCCTCCATCATCTGCACCTCTTCCCTCACGTTCTACAGCCTAAGCTGGCAGCTCTCATGCCTGCATTCATACCTCTAGTTACTCTGTCTTCCTGATATATAACTGCAGTGATATGGTTTGGCTGTGTCTCCACCCAAAATCTCATTTTGAATTGTAATAATCCCCAAGTGTCAAGGGAGAGATCAGATGGAGGTAACTGGATCATGGGAGCAGTTTCCCCATGCTGTTCTCATGATAGTGAGTGAGTTCTCATGAGATCTGATGGCTTTATAAGTTTTTAACAGTGCCTCCTTCAGTCATTCTCTCTCCTGCCACCTTGTGAAGGTGTTGCCTGTCTCCCCTTCACCTTTCGCCATGATTGTAAGTTTCCTGAGTCTTCCCCAGCCATATGGAACTGGAGTCAGTTAAACCTCTTTCCTTTATAAATTACCCAGTCCCTGGAAGTTTCTTCATTGTTTTTTTGTTGTTGTTGTTGTTGTTGTTGAGATGGATTCTTGCTCTGTCACCCAGTCTAGAGTGCAGTGGTGTGATCTGTGCTCACTGCAACCTCCTCTGCTTTCCGAGTTCAAGCAATTCTGGTACCTCAACCTCCAGAGTAGCTGGGACAACCGGCATTCTGCCAAACCCGGCTAATTTTTCTATTTTTTGTACAGAGAGAGTTGCACCATGTTGGCCAGGCTGGTTTTGAACTCCTGACCTCAAGTCAGGATCTGTCTACCTTGGCCTCCCAAATTGCTGGGATTAAAGGCATGAGACACCACGCTCAGCTGGGAAATTGTTTATAGCAGTATGAAAATGGACTACTACATGCACTGAAAATGAGGCAATCCTGGCTACCAGTTAAACACTATATTTTACATATGTGTGTGGTGATTATTAAATAACTTTTCTACTCCTTTATTCTTCAGATTCTTTTCCTTTTTCTTATCGTCAAATAATGAAAAGCAACAACACACATTACTACCAGGCCTTGCCTCAGTTTATCTCTCTTCGTTTATTAAGACATAAAACAATTAACTTGGTGTTTATGTGGTAAAGATGAATTAATTAAAGGAAATGACAGCCACAACAACAACTCATAGCCAAAGCATGCTGTTGCCGTAAAGATCAAAGTCACTGTTAGGACTTCAGATTTTTCAGAATTATAACCTCATGGAAGAAGCATAACCTCAAATTTTCAAAGTGATGGTTATGGCTGAATATTCACATGAATGATTTTTTTTTCATTCTGCTTTAAGGACCTATAATATCCTAATAAGAATATAAATTATATAAAATGGTAGCCCACTTTTAGTGACTATTGCAGGAATTAAGTAGTATCATAAAAATATAATTTCACGTGACATAAACTGGGAGGGAGAATGTTTTCAGGAAGGCTAATGTACGAGTACGTACAGGTTATTCAGTTCCTCTTAATGACTTAAAGAACATAACAGTTCTAATGGAAGGTATTTCATGAACAACACTGCTAGGCACCAGTCAACTCAAAAGATGTAGGGCAGGAGGCTGGGTGCGGTGGCTCATGCCTATAATCCCAGCACTTTGGGAGGCTGAGGCAGGGGGATCAGTTGAGCTCAGGAGTTCGAGAGCGGCCCAGGCAACATGGTGAAACTTCGTCTCTACCAAAAATACAAAAAAAAAAAAAAATTAGCCGGGTGGTGGCACATTGTCTGTGGTCCCAGCTATGTGGGAGGCTGAGGTGGGAGGACCGCTTAAGCCTGGAAGGCACAGGTTGCAGTGAGCCAAGTTTACGCCAATGCACTCCAGCCTGGGTGTCAAAGTGAGATACTTTCTCAAAGCAAAAAAGATGTAGGACAGGAAACAAAGCTTCTGAGCAGGGCAGTATTGGAAGTTCCTGCTCAGCCCCAAAACTTTTGTAGCCATCCATGTAGCCCAGCTCAGAAGCAACACTCCACTGGGTGGTATCAGATATTCTGGCTTAGAAGCCTCACATCTCAAAGCAGCCAGTATGTCTGTAGGTCTAGTTTTATGGGCAGAGCTGTATCCCCAAAACTTACATGGTAAAGACCTCAGAATCCCCAGTACCTCAGAATGTGACTGTATTTGTAGATAGGGCCTTTAAAGAGTAATTAAGGTAAGGTGAGGTCATATGGATGGACCCTAATTCAATATAACTAGCATTGTTTTTTGTTTGCTTTTTTGTTTTGTGTTTTTTTGTTTTGTTTTTGAGACAGTCTCACTCTGTCGCCTGGGCTGGAGTACAGTGGTGCGATCTCGGCTCACTGCAACCTCTGCCTCCTGGGTTCCAGTGATTCTCCTGCCTCAGCCTCTCAGGTAGCTGGGACTACAGGCATGCGCCACCATGCCCGGCTAATTTTGTATTTTTAGTAGAGATGAGGTTTCACTATGTTGGCCAGTCTGGTCTCGAACTCCTGACCTCAGGTGATCCGCCCGCCTTGGCCTCCCAAAGTGCCGGGATTACAGGCCTGAGCCACAACACCCAGCTATGACTAGCATTTTTAAAGAAGAGATTAGGACACACATACACACAAACACACAAAGATCATGTAAAAACACAAGGAGGAGAAGACAGCTATCTAGATGCCAAGGACAGAGGCTTCAGAAGAAATAACCTTTTCAACATCATGATCTCAGACTTCTGGCCTCCAGAGCTGTGAGAAAATAAATTATAGTACTTTCTTACAGCACAGCAAGCAAACTAACGCATCTTGGAGTCAACATCTCCACAAAGGACATGCAGAGTTACAAAAGGCGCCAGCCTCAGGCAGGCCCGACCCATTTGACTGACTACCCCGTCTGAGTACCCATTTACAGATCCTCCTGAATCTAAATGCAATTTACTAATCTGCAGTCTTTGTAAATATTGTTTTTAATAAGGAATGTTGAACACTGACATATTTAACAGTGCAATTTGTGCCTGGTTTCTGGGAGAATGAGGTGAAGTGTTAACTGGAGGTCAAGTTCTCATCCAACAGGGGAAAGGCTTTAGTGTATCCTTTGCCCAGATCATAGCAGCTTCTTTTATGATGGGCTGAGGTGAGAGGAGAAATGGGCAAGATTTTGGCCATTTGATGTCATTTGTTCTCTGTAAGACACTATTCTTAAGGTAGAAGATATCACAATTTTAGTAAATTAAGAGATTTCCAAAACTGAAACTGGTTCCAAAACCTGTGACTGCTATAGCACATTATCGGGGCAACACGTTTCAGTTATTATCCTCCGAGTCCTCCCAGGAAGAACTCTCTGAAGAGCTGACTTTTAAAGTGAGTGTTAAATGATGGCATATATCCAGTCATGGGAATAAACTCTGTCCTGGCAGGGCACTGGGGGAGGAGGGCTCTGCTATTGGTCCATCAAGAGCCTTCCTGTGAATTTGCATGAGGCTGTGGATTCCTCTGGGAAAATGCAGCCCTAGACCAGAGCAGCTTGTTGAGGCACACAGTGCACAGAGTGCATTTCTGCACCCCATGGCCATTCAGCTAAGCAACCTTCTGCATGGGCCAACCTCCCCTATCACATAAGAGACATCTGAGCTTTAAAAATGGTGGCTATGAATCTCTCTGAAATGAATTAATAGGAAGTGTAACATACTGGAAAGAAAACGAACAAGACAGTCATTTGCTGTATTTGTTGGCTAATTGGAAACAGGGCTATTTATAACCAGTGAACTGGGTGATTATTGGAGGAAGTAAAGGATTTAAATAGTTTAAAAAAGTAAGTATTAGAATGTAGCCATTTCATAGCATGTCTTTTTCAGGGATGGTAGGGAAAAGACATCATAGGGTATTTGAGTCAGAAGAAGCAACATGAAAAGCAAAGCTTGATCACCCTAGCAATGGAAAATGGCCCATGTGGCTAAAACACAGTAAGCAAGGTACAGAGCCAGGGAGGGGGCACAGACTGTGGTGGAGAAGAGGGGTGCCAGTGGAGAGGAGGTGAAAAGATAGTCTGGGACTTGTATTTGGATTTTATTTCAAGTGCAAGTCATTGAAGGATTTGAAGCAGGAAAATAACTTGGTTCTTTTTTTCCCCTTGCTTTTTAAAAAGATCATTCTAGCTGAAACATAGAAAATGGATTGAAAGTTTTTAGAGATGACACTTAAGATCAGCTAAGAGACTGCTAAGTTATCCACTGAGAAAGAATGGTAGCTTGAAGTCTGATTGCAGCAGTAGAGATGGAAAAAAGTGGAAGGATTGGAGACATCTTTGGATTTAGAGTAATCAGAAGGTACCATGCTATGAAGAAAATGTGAGGTGAAAAAAAGAGAAGTGTTTATTCTCAATTTCCTTCTTTGAATGGTCTGTGTATAGTGGTGTCATTTACTGAAATGGGCCTGCCTTAGTGAAGTACAGAACTTTTTCTTTTCATTTTTCCCTTGTTTTGTTGTTGTTGTTTTAGAAGTTATGAAAATCCTCGATGTGCACTGCATGATTCTGGCTTCACTGGGCACCCTGTGCTTTGTTCTCCCTCCACTTTCCAAAATTACTTGATGTGAAATTTAGAATAACATATATCCTATATATTAACTATAGAAAAATACGAAAATACATTTATTGGTGGAGTAGTCCTGTCAATTTAATGACTATTGATAAAAAGAAAGATATTACTCAAAGCACTACTACTTCCTATTTTATTGGATGTAGTTTACATAGATACATTGCATAATCATAAAGCAACCAAGTTTCCTAAACATGTATGGATCCCTGCATATTCTAAGGAAGGCTTAAACTAGGGAGACAGAGTTCTTGCACACTGGGAAACATACCTGGAGAAAGATGATATGTACACAAAATAATCAATATGCAAAATATATGCAGTATTCTATATTGCACATATATATGATATGTACACAAATATTGCATATATATATTTGGATGACACATACATATTCTGTATATTTAGATTTAATAGTTGGTACATACACAAATACTGCATATATTTTGTTAATACTTAACACGCACTTCAGATATTTGCATATACTTAACATGCACTTCTTATACCCTAAGAGAATGCAAACAAGCATTGACGTGCAAAGTAATAGAGAAAGAGACAAGCAAGATTTTTTTTTTTTTTTTTTTTTGAGATGGAATCTCACTCTGTCACTCAGGCTGGAGTACAGTGGCGTGATCTCAGCTCATTGCAATCTCCACCTCTGGGGTTCAAGTGATTCTCCTGCCTCAGCCTCCCAAGTAGCTGGGACTACAGGCATGCATCACCATACCCGGCTAATTTTTTTGTATTTTTAGTAGAGACAGGGTTTCACCATGTTGACCAGACTAGTCTCAAACTCCTGACCTCACGTGATCCACCCATCTTGGCCCCCCAAAGTGCTGTGATTATAGGCATGAGCCTCCCAAAGTGCTGTGATTATAAGCGTGAGCCACAGTGCCCGGCCCAAACTAGATGTTTTAATAGAGAGGTTAGCATTTGAGGAAGCACATAAGGGATTTGTGTGATTGTGAGATGGAGATAAGAGAAAAGGGAGGCAAAAGGAACAAAACAAGTGATGAGTCAAAATTTTAAAAAATGAATTTTATGTCCAGATTACAAGTATTCTAGTTTGGCTGAACCATAAGTGATTTTGGGGAAGAATGTGTGGCTAGGCATGAAGGATATTAACAATGCTAAGAATTTTGGCATTATGCTACGTGCAATAAAGACTCATTGAAGATTCTTAAGCATTTCAAACATTTTTCAAAATATTCTTCAGTGGTTATACATTTTAAATAGGTACTTTTTGTTTTCTACCTCTTTTATATGTTTTCTATCTTGCAATTTTCTATTGCTTTAACCGTAGTCTTATAATTTGTTCTCTTTTTACTTTATGTGCTCCTTCACTTGTCTCACTTTCTTTCCCTCTGTGTGTGTTTCTTTCCCACATACACTTTAGGATAAAAAATTACAGGTGATATAAAAATCAATATAGTTGAATAATTACAGATTATATAAAAATCAATATGAATAAATGATGGATTGACTTTTAAAAATAGCAACTACGAAACTCAAATCAATTAATAGAGTACACAGCATACTCAAAAGGACAAATAAGAGTGTATTCAGCATATATATTGAATAATTAGAAATGAAAATAACGTTTATAGCCAGTGTACTTAGTAAATGGATTATTTGAAAAATAAGTGAAGACTTTAAATGCTATAAAAGGAAAGCAGATAATAGAATGTAGCCATTTTGGGACAGTGAGGAACCATGATGGTTCCTGCCTCTAATCTCAGTGCTTTTAGAGGCCAAGGCAAGAGAATTGCTTGAGGTAAGGAGTTTGAGACCAGCCTGGACAACATATTGAGACTCTGCCTCAACAAAAAATTAAAAATTAGACCGGCATGGTAATGCACGCCTGTAGTTCTAGCTACTGTGCAGGCTGAGGGAGGAGGATCGCTGGAGCTCAGGAGTTGGAGGTTACAGTGAGCTATGATTGTACCATGGCACTCTGGCCTGGGCAACAAAGCAAGACCCTGTCTCTAAAAAATAGAAATAAAAAAGTAGCCATTTTCATGTTGTTATGAAACCTAGTTAGAGCTCTTCTTTCTTTTACTGTCTGCTCTTGTTTTAGTAATCTCTATACAGCTTATTAATTATATATTTTCTTAGGTATTTTAATACCCTACTGATGAGTTGATGATATATTTCTATTTCTGATCTCAATCTGAAAGTTCTGGGTAAAATCTTATGTGCAATTATTTAGCAACTTCTAGAGTCAATATATGATCCAGACACCCCAGGTTAGAATTCAGTTTTTATTTTCCCACCTCTGTTGTTTGGGAGTAGTTCCTAAGGCAACAAGAGGGAAGTAGTAAGCATGTAGAAGGAGAATTAGTAAAAATGAAAATCACAATACACACATGGTCTGAGAAGTTTGCTTTTTGTCTAACAGGATATAACTTTATTTATATTGTTTTGGTAATTAAGCAAATATGCCACTTTGAAATGAACATTTAATAAAAATTCAGTTACTGAGATGTGTAGTGACATATGTGAAGAAATTGAGTAATAGTAAAAGAAAATAATATTGGAACATCTTTAAAATTTTCCTTGGATAGTGAATAGATATTACCTCCAGATAGAAGAAATTATTCAACCCATTTTGGAGAAACATTATAAGAGTTTATCTAGATATTTTACAAAATTATTTTATCCCACCCCAAACTCACAGCTGTTTCTGTCTCTTCTTTCACAGTGGCAGCACATTATTTGAACAGAATGAGAATATTTACTTGTCTTAGTTGAATGACACATTTGATTACTGTTCACTTATCTTGTCTACCAGCTCCATTGAGCAAAGAAAGAGTACAAATAGATATCATTTTATATTCTCAACCATACGTAAATATTTTTATATTCACATAACACTGAACTAATAGTAAATATATATGTTTACTAAGTATGTATGTGCATATATACATACTAAGTAGGCATGCTAATCATGAAGAAAATGTTGCTTCTATGATATGACTTTCATGGTTCATTTGTGTGTTCTTCAAGGTTTCCCTTTGAAGCCATCGTGAATATGTCATTTAATGATATCAGTGACTACATTAGTACTAAAAATAACTTGAAGCTGATTTTTTTAAAAATGGATTTCTATTGAGATGTTACACGGTGTAACGGAAAGTGAATGGGCTTTGGAGCAAAAAGGCTTAACCTGGCACTGTGACTTACTAGCACTGTGGCATTTGGTTCCAAGCCTTGGTTTTCTCATCTGCTAATGAGAAAAGCAGGACCTAACTTATAAAATTGTTGTAAGAATTAAAGATAATTACTGTTTGAACAGCACCTGACAAATATATCATAAGCATTAAACAACTTGCTATTTGAGTTCTATTTTCTTTTTTTAAAAAATTATTATTATACTTTTAAGTTCTGGGATACATGTGCAGAACATGCAGGTTTGTTACATGGTGGTTTGCTGCACCCATCAACCCGTAATCTGCATTAGGCTTTTCTCCTAATGCTCTTCCTCCCCTAGCCCCTCAACCCCTGACAGGCTCCAGTGTGTGATGTTCCCCTCCCTGTGTCCATGTGTTCTCATTGTTCAACTCCTACTTATGAGTGTGAATATGTAGTATTTGGTTTGCTGTTCCTGTGTTTGTTTGCTGAGAATGATGGTTTCCAGCTTCATCCAAGACCCTGCAAAGGACATGAACTCATCCTTTTTATGGCTGCGTAGTATTCCATGGTGTATATGTGCCACATTTGCTTTATCCAATCTATCATTGATGGACATTTGGGTTGGTTCCAAGTCTTTGCTATTGTGAACAGTGCTGCAATAAACATATGTGTGCATGTGTCTTTATAGTAAAATGATTTATAATCATTTGGGTATACACTCAGTAATGGGATTGCTAGGTCAAATGGTATTTCTAGTTCTAGATCCTTGAGGAATCGTCACACTGTCTTCCGCAATGGTTGAACTAATTTACACTCACACCAACAGAGTAAAAGCGTTCCTGTTTCTCCACATCCTCTCCAGCATCTGTTGTTTCCTGACTTTTTAATGATTGCCATTCTAACTGGTGTGAGATGGTATCTCATTCTGGCTTTTATTTGCATTTCTCTAATGACCAATGATGATAAACTTTTGTTCATACATTTGTTGGCCACATTAATGTTTTATTTTGGAAAGTGTCTGTTCATATCCTTTGCCCACGTTTTGATAAGGTTGTTTTTATCTTTTAAATTTCTTTAAGTTCCTTGTAGATTCTGGATATTAGCTGTTTCTCAGATGGACAGATTGCAAAAATTTTCTCCTATTCTGTAGGTTTCCTGTTCATTCTGATGATAGTTTCTTTTGCTGTGCAGAAGCTCTTTAGTTTAATTAGATCCCATTTGTCAATTTTGGCTTTTGTTGCCATTGCTTTCGGTGTTTTAGTCATGAAGTCTTTGCCCATGCCTATGTCCTGTATGGTATTGCCTAGGTTTTCTTCAAGGTTTTTTATGGTTTTAGGCCTCACGTTTAAGTCTTTAATTGATCTTGAGTTAATTTTTGTAGAAGGTGTAAGGAAGGGGTCCAGTTTCAGTTTTCTGCATATGGTTAGTAAGTTTTCCCAACACCATTTATTCAATAGGGAATCCTTAACCCATTGCTTGTTTTTGTCAGGTTTGTCAAAGATAGATGGTTGTAGATGTGTGACATTACTTCTGAGGCCTCTGTTCTGTTCCATCAGTCTATATATCTGTTTTGGTACCAGTACCATGCTGTTTTGGTTACTGTAGCCTTGTAGTATAGTTTGAAGTCAGGTAGTATCATGCCTCCAGCTTTGTTCTTTTTTCCTTAGGACTGTCTGGCTATACGGGCTTTTCTTTTTTTTTCCTTTATTTTTTCTGGTTCCATTAGAAATTTAAAGTAGTTTTTTCCAATTCTGTGAAGAAAGTCAGTGGTAGCTTGATGGGTATAGCACTGAATCTATAAATTACTTTGGGCAGTATGACCATTTTCATGATATTGTTTCTTCCTATCCATGAGAAGGACTCCTCCCTAAATCATTTTATGAGGGCAGCATCATCCTCATACCAAAACCTGGCAGAGACACAATAAAAAAAGAAAATTTCAGGCCAATATCCTTGATGAACATCAATGCAAAAATCCTCAATAAAATACTGGTAAACCAAATCCAGCAGCACATCAAAATTGTATCCAGCACGATCAAGTTGGCTTCATCCCTGGGATGCAAGGTTGGTTCAACATACTCAAATCAATAAATGTAATCCATCACATAAACAGAACCAATGAATAAAACCACGTGATTATCTCAATAGATGCAGAAAAGGCCTTTGACAAAATTCAACATCCCTTCATGCTAAAAACTCTCAATAACGTATCTCAAAATAATAAGAGCTATTCATGACAAACCCATAGTCAATATCATACTGAAGGGGCAAAAGCTGGAAGCATTCCCTTTGAAAACTGGCACAAGACAAGGATGCCCTCTCTCATCACTCCTATTCAACATAGTGTTGGAAGTTCTGGCCAGGGCAATCAGTCAAGAAAAGGAAATAAAGGGCATTCAAATAGGAAGAGAGGAAGTCAAATTGTCTGAGTTTTCAGATGACATGATTGTATATTTAGAAAATGCCATCATCTCGGCCCCAAATCTTCTTCTTTTTTTTTTTTTTTTTGAGATAGAGTCTCTCTTTGTCGCTCAGGCTAGAGTACAGTGGCATGATCTCGGCTCACTGCAACCTCCACTCCCAGCTTCATGCCATTCTCCTGCCTCAGCATCCCAAGTAGCTGGGACTACAGGCACCCACCACTATGCCTGGCTAATTTTTTTTGTATTTTTAGTAGAGACAGGGTTTCACCGTGTTAGCCAGGATGGTCTCGATCTCCTGACCTCGTGATCTCCCCGTCTCGGCCTCCCAAAGTGCTGGGATTACAGGCATGAGCCACCACTCCCGGCCTTCAGCCCCAAATCTTCTTAAGCTGATAAGCAACTTCAACAAAGTCTCAGGATACAAAATCAATATGCAAAAATCACAAGCATTTCTATACACCAGTAATAGACAAAGAGCCAAATCATGAGTGAACTCCCATTCACAATTGCTACAAAGGGAATAAAATACCTAGGAATCCAACTTACAAGGGATGTGAAGGACCTCTTCAAGGAGAACTGCAAACCACTGCTCAAGGAAATAAGAGAGGACACAAACAAATGGAGTTCCGTTTTCATTCGATGTGTCTAGGGAATGACCGTATCACATAGATTCAGAATTTCTTGAGCTGGGAGGGTTTTAGAAACTATGAGGTACAGAGCAATTTGGTAAAAAGGTTTGTAAGCTGCTTCAAGTTAAGCCACATGAGAATCTTGTAATTTGGTACATTTCAGACATAGACTAAGACTCTCAGATATCTTCTTTTTTTTTTGAGATGGGGTATATTTAAATAAATATTTTATATTTAAAATACATAATTTAAATAATTCCCAATGAAAAATACAAAAAAAAAAAAGTGATAAACAGGGCTGGCTGCATAGACAGGATATTCCACTCCCCTGAGAGAATATCCATCAAGTAGACCAAAGCGATCATTCCTAGGGGAGTAAAAATTAAGCCAAAGGAAGTGCCACAAAATTTAATACCTGTTGATTTGTGTAAATACATTTTTTAAATGTGCGTTTATTTTAAATATAAAAAATTTTATTATGACAAACCATAAATTCATTCATCAGATTTTCACAAAAAATATATGCATTGACATTTATAAAATATACTCATCAATATTTTATAAAAGCAATCATATCATTAGGCCTCTTTTCATGCCTTTAATATTGTGTTTTGTAATAGATTAGGTAGGGTATTATATAATTCAAAGAACATATTCTCTCAAGGCCTTTGGGAAGTTGATGTCTAGCTTTCCAAGAATTCACACTAGAAGACTGGTCCATTTTATTGATTCTCGTTGATAGAAGAAAACCTGATTTGCTATACAACCTAATTCTTTGAGTCCCATGTTGGGACACATTTAGTACATACTTGCTTTCCTTTGTGACAACCAATATGTCTATATAAGAATATTCTAAAAATTATTTTATTCAATCTGTGAATATTATCAAATAAAACTAGGATTGCTTTAGAAAGTTTCGAACATACCTGTTTTACCAAACTTTTATTCCAAACTTTAAAAGGCATCGGAATGCATAAAAAGCAATGAATAACATTATTGTTCCATTGTATCTCCATCTTTTTTAAAGCTATCTCTAAGGTATTAGTTGTAGGTATAGGGATATCCTTAGAGAAAGAAGCTTAGAGGAAAGAGAGTAAACTTAGCTGTCAGAATCGATCTATGAAGGTGTTTTCCGAAATGACAAATTCAAACTGGCTTGAATAATATGTAATTTATTATTTGTGTAGCAGTAGTCCATATGAAAGGTGGGCTTCAGTGTTGGTAGTTTCATTGATTCAACAATGTAAGCAAGGACTTAGACCATTTCAGTCTCTGTTCTGTGATCTACAGTGTCAACTTCATTTTGGCTTCTCTTATTGCCATAAGATGACTTCAGAGACACTTCAGTGCTATCCTAGCCTTTGATTAAATCCCATGGTAGTGTGGGACTGCCTATTCCTCTTACAAGGAATAAACATTTGTTGAGAGAAAATTTTCCATGAGCCCCTTGTGTTTTTGTATATCTTCTGAGCAAAGACATTAACAGTTCTGCTGTTACTGTTGAAAATTTTTTTTTTTTTTTTTTTTTGAGACGGAGTCTCTCTCTGTTGCCAGGCTGGAGTGCAGTGGTGCGATCTTGGCTCACTGCGGCCTCCACCTCCCGGGTTCAAGTGATTCTCCTGCCTCAGCCTCCTGAGTAGCTGGAACTACAGGCATGCACCACCACACCCGGCTAATTTTTGTATTTTTAGTAGGGACGGGGTTTCACCATGTTGGCCAGGATGGTCTCGATCTCCTGACCTTGTGATCTACCCACCTCGGCCTCCCAAAGTGTGGGATTACAGGCGTGAGCCACCGTGTCCGGCTGCAGACTATTTTTTAATGCTGTTTGTATAGCAGACATTCTTGAAGGATGGAGATTCTGCCCCTCTCTGAGAAAAGGGCTGATACGTTTTCTGACAAGGGCAGCAAAGATGATGTCTCCCATTGCAGACATTGGTAGTGGTCCCCCTCTAAGAGTGGGTATTTCCTAAGTTCAGCATTTCTCTGCTGTGACACAGACCGGCTGTGTATGTGGCATTCACCTTAGCCCAATCCCACATCACCCTGTGGGATTTGGAGTAGGGGGAAACTGGTGTGAAGCTCATGCCCTCTGATGTATTGTGAGTATTGTGAGTGATGAATTCTTTTGTCTCTGAACCAGGGGTCTCTATGTCCTCTGGCAGAAAAAATAAAGAGGCTTTTATTTTGAAAGTAGAGTAAAATCCTTTTGATAAATATATTTATAACTGGATTTATAGTAGTGCTTAAGTGTAATTGGAAATGATCAGCTTCTGAGCCTTTTTAGTAAATATTAAAAATGTCTACTTACACAAGACATGACTTTCCACAGTTCTTATCAGTTTCTAAAAACATTTCTAATAAGTCTCTTTTCCCATGAAATTAATCAACACTGGTGTCTTAGCCCATTTTGTGCTGCTATAACAGAATGCTGTAGAGTGGATAATTTATAAAAAACAGAAATTCATTTCCTCACAATTCAAGATCGAGGGGTTGGCATTGTTGAAGAATGGCAAAAGGTAGAAGGGCAAGGAGGCTGGAGTGAGAGAGAGAGTGTGTTTTCAAGGGAGCCAAACTGCCCCTTTTAAAATGAAGCTAGTCCTGCAATAATGGCATTAATCCATTCACTCCACCCTTGTGGCCTAATCACCTCATATTAGGCTTCACTTCCCAACACTGTTGCATTGGGAATTAAGTTTCCAATACATACATTTGGGCAGACACATTCAAACCATAGCAGGTGAGTTCCATGTTGTTCCTAAACCGTAGCAGTTAAGTCAGCAATAAGAATCAACCATAGTTAGAAGAGGCAGCCCTGTGCCTTGAGCTGAGGCCAATTCTTAGACTATAGTGCTATTACTCGTTATATAGAGGAAGAGTGGAATTAAATTTGGAGACTCAAATAAAATATCAGGCAAAAATTCAATACCCAAACAATGATGGCATCTAGAAAGACTTTTGTACATGAAAAACATAGAGGTTAAAGCTTTTTTACTATGACGGTGATATAGATGGTGGGGCCAAACTCCAGAAAGGATATTCCCTTTTGTATTTTAGCCAAAGTCAGCAGCACCTGTTTTTTTTTTTTTTTATTTGTTTGTTTTTTTTTTTTTTTTTAATGTTTTTAAATTTTATAAACATAATAAATATACATTTTTTTCAAGTTAGATTACTAAAAAAAAGTAGTCTCTGTGCATCCCTTGCCATTTCTTGCTCTGCAAACACAACCACTCTCATCTCTTCAGAGTTATTTCTTCTGGCATCTTCACTATAGGCATTTATTGATATTTCTTGATTTACTTATTTTAAATATTTTATATTATCTTCATATTGTGGTCATTCTCTCTCTCTCTTTTTTTTTTTTATGAGACAGAGTCTCGCTCTATCGCCCAGGCTGGAGTACAGTGGCCCGATCTCAGCTCACTGCAAGCTCCGCCTCCCGGGTTCACGCCATTCTCCTGCCTCAGCCTCCCGAGTAGCTGGGACTACAGGCGCCCACCACCGCACCTGACTAATTTTTCGTATTTTTAGTAGAGACGGGGTTTCACTGTGTTAGCCAGGATGGTCTCGATCTCCTGACCTCATGATCCACCTGCCTCGGCCTCCCAAAGTGCTGGGATTACAGGCGTGAGCCACCGCGCCCAGCCTGTGGTCATTCTCTTATATTCTCTGCCCCAAGTTCATTTCCCTATGTAGTTCTATCACAGTTTTTTTTTTTTTTTTTTTTTTTTTGAGACGGAGTCTCACTCTGTTGCCCGGGCTGGAGTGCAGTGGCACGATCTCGGCTCACTGCAAGCTCCGCCTCCTGGGTTCACACCATTCTCCTGCCTCAGCCTCTCCGAGTAGCTGGGACTACAGGCGCCCGCCACCACGCCCGGCTAATTTTTTGTATTTTTAGTAGAGATGGGGTTTCACCATGGTCTCGATCTCCTGACCTCGTGATCTGCCCGCCTCGGCCTCCCAAAGTGCTGGGATTACAAGCGTGAGCCACCGCGCCCGGCCTCTATCACAGTTTTTTTGTGTTTTTTTTAAAATTTTTTTTGCACACAAAAACAATAAACATTTTCTAAAAATACATACAAACAAAAAGATGCATATCAGACATATTAGGAAGGTTGCACATGGGAAGTCGGGGAATAGAAATGGGGGGTGGGAGTTAAAATAAATGTGAGAGGGACTTTATATGGATCAGTGATAATAACTCAATCCTCAATTTGACAAAGAAGAGGGAGAAGGAAGAGGAAGAAAAAGAAAGTGGGATAAAGGATCAGAAAGGGAGGAAAATAGAAAAAAATAGAGTATGACTCCAGGGTAGACCTGTTTTGTTGTCACTGAGTTGGTTGGTTGGTTTGTCTGTTGTATTTTTCATGTTTCGCCATGTTGGCCAGACTGGTCTCGAACTCCTAGCCTGAAGTGATCAACCCGCCTCGCCCCCCAGAGTGCCGGGACCACAGGCGTGAGCCACCACGTCCAGCCCCCACATTGCTTCTGGCCTCCGTGGTAGACCTCCGAGACGGAGTGGCCGGGCAGAGGCACTCCTCACTTCTTCCCAGACACGGGGCGGCCGGGCAGAGGCGCTCCTCACTTCCCAGACGGGGCGGCCAGGCAGAGACGCTCCTCACTTCTTCCCAGACGATAGGTGGCTGGGCAGAGGCGCTCCTCACTTCCCAGACGATGGGTGGCCGGGCAGAGGTGCTCCTCACTTCCCAGACGATGGGCGGCCGGGCAGAGGGGCTCCTCACTTCCCAGACGATGGGTGGCCGGGCAGAGGCGCTCCTCACTTCCCAGACGGGGCGGTCGGGCAG